>NC_086454.1:177628565-177934565 GCF_028390025.1 Pseudophryne corroboree | reverse complement strand
AATCTAAATGGAGAGGACGCCAGCCACGTCCTCTCCCTATCAATCTCAATGCACGTGTGAAAATGGCGGCGACGCGCGGCTCCTTATATAGAATCCGAGTCTCGCGATAGAATCCGAGCCTCGCGAGAATCCGGCAGCGTCATGATGACGTTCGGGCGCGCTCGGGTTAACCGAGCAAGGCGGGAAGATCCGAGTCGCTCGGATCCGTGTAAAAAAAGCTGAAGTTCGGGCGGGTTCGGATTCCGAGGAACCGAACCCGCTCATCTCTAGTATATTCAGTAGTGGTGGGTGTGTTGCTGTACTGTGTGTGTATATGCAGCAGTGGTGTGTGTGTATATGTGGTGGTATTGTGTGTGTACTGTATGTGTATGCAGTGTGTACTGTGTGTGTGTGTGTGTGTGTGTGTGTGTGTGTGTGTGTGTGTGTGTGTGTGTGTGTATATATGTTGAGGTGGGGTGTGTGTGTGTGTGTGTGTGTGTGTGTGTGTGTGTGTGTGTGTGTGTGTGTGTGTGTGTGTGTAGGCTGTGGAGTGGAAGTGCTACTATCTAGCACAAACTGCACCGTTCCTCACCATCTGCCGCTCGCTAGAGTATCGCCATCAGCTGGAGACTGCTGCCGCTGGACGCATTGGCAGCACCATGGGCATCAGGAGCCTGACATGCTAGTCATACCCGTACTGCACACGGGACGCACCTACGGACCCTTAACCACTATAAAGATCAAAGGTAGGGAAAGTGAGGGCAAACTAACGGACTGTGCAAAATAACATCACTATCCACTATCCACCAATTTCTCCTAAAAGGAGTTCTAAACATCTTTACTAATCTTTTTCTGTACAGGTACCATGTTTATTTATTTATATGTGTATATATATATATATATATATATATAAAAGCACATTCATAATTACCCGGTTTTTTGGTAAGATAATCTTGGGGTGCCTGGGAGTCAAAATCAGAAATGTCACTGTGCACAATCGTGTCACGAATACTACGTCCTCGTTTATAACAAGGCATTATAATCTAGAGATGTGCACCGGAAATTTTTCGGGTTTTGTGTTCTGGTTTTTGGTTCGGTTCCGCGGCCGTGTTTTGGGTTCGAACGCGTTTTGGCAAAACCTCACCGAATTTTTTTTGTCGGATTCTGGTGTGTTTTGGATTCGGGTGTTTTTTTCAAAAAACCCTAAAAAATAGCTTAAATCATAGAATTTGGGGGTCATTTTGATCCCAAAGTATTATTAACCTCAATAACCATATTTTCCACTCATTTTCAGTCTATTCTGAACACCTCACACCTCACAATATTATTTTTAGTCCTAAAATTTGCACCGAGGTCGCTGGATGGCTAAGCTAAGCGACCCAAGTGGCCGACACAAACACCTGGCCCAATCCGCCACACTTTGGAGGGTGAAACCAAGAAAAAAAATTTAAAACATGTTTTTTTTGTTTGTTTTTTTCTTGGTAATATCAGATCTATTTATATTAGAAGGGATTAGGTACTTGGTTTGTCTTTTTTGGAGGCACAAGTAATATTTATATATTTTTTAAAATAATATTTTTTTATTTTTTTATTTTTTTTTATAGATGGATGGTAAAATCCCTGAAAAAAATGGCGTGGGGTCCCCCCTCCAAAGCATAACCAGCCTCGGGCTCTTCGAGCTGGTCCTGGTTCTAATATTGCGGGGAAAAAATTGACAGGGATCCCCCGTATTTTTAAAACCAGCACCGGGCTCTGCGCCTGGTGCTGGTGCAAAAAATACGGGGGGGACAAAACGAGTAGGGGTCCCCCGTATTTTTCACACCAGCATCGGGCTCCACTAGCTGGACAGATAATGCCACAGCCGGGGGTCACTTTTATACAGTGCCCTGCGGCCGTGGCATTAAATATCCAACTAGTCACCCCTAGCCGGGGTACCCTGGGGAAGTGGGGACCCCTTCAATCAAGGGGTCCCCAGCCACCCAAGGGCCAGGGGTGAAGCCCGAGGCTGTCCCCCCCATCCAATGGGCTGCAGATGGGAGGCTGATAGCCTTGAGTAAAATGTCTGAATATTGTTTTTTCCAGTAGTACTACAAGTCCCAGCAAGCCTCCCCCGCAAGCTGGTACTTGGAGAACCACAAGTACCAGCATGCGGGAGAAAAACGGGCCCGCTGGTACCTGTAGTTCTACTAGGGAAAAAATACCCAAATAAAAACAGGACACACACACCGTGAAAGTAAAACTTTATTTCATACGTCGACACACACATACTTACCTATGTTCACACGTCGACATCGGTCCTCTTCTCCATGTAGAATCCACGGATACCTGAAAAGAAAAGATCAATATACTCACCTCAGCCAGGGTCCAGAGATAAATCCAGGTACTTGGCAAAATAAAAAAAGGCAAAGACCCGATCCTGCGGACTGAAAGGGGTCCCATATTGACATATGAGACCAGTGCCAGATTAAGGTCCTCATGGGCCTGGAGCTGACAAACAGTAAAGGCCTAGTGTGTGCCGCGGCAGGTATGAAAAGCGCTGTGGTGGTATGACTAGTGATGTGTGGGCGTGGTCTATATAGGGGGGGTATGGCCTGTGTCACGGTTTCTCCATATTTATATTAGTGTTCATCCTGCATACCTAGCCATTGCAGTAAATTAAATTAATAATGCAGAGATCATTACAGTGACCACCATAAAATACAGATAGCATTGCACTGGCAGCCATATAATACAGAGAGCATTGAAGTGAATGCCATATAATACATAGTGCTTTACAGTGACTACTAGATAATCTAGAGAGCATTACAGTGACATTCATAATATACAGAGAGCATCAGCGGCCGTTGATAAAACAGAGAGCACCGTAGTGTCTGTCATGTTATATACCAAGCATCCAATTGACCACCACACAATACAAAGAACATTGTAAACCAATATAAAATAGACAACTCCAACTACCACCATAAAATACAGAAGACATCACAGCCACACACCATGGCTTCTGGAATTTAAAAAAAATCAGACAGCAAGAAAATATTTCTATGGTATCTATCGATAATCAGTAGTTATTGGAATTTATGGCACCGCTCAAGAGTGATGTATAGCACTAATTCACATTACACTGCACAATAGTGTCCATTATATACATTATATTATTTTTTTTAAACACATAATACCCCAAGTAGTTCAATATATACACACACTGCCCCCAGTAGTGCCAGTTACACAATGCCCCCAGTAGTACCAGTAACACAATTCCCCCAGTAATGCCAGTTGCGCAATGCCCCCAGTAGTGCTAGATACACAATGCCCCCAGTACTGACAGATACACAGTGCCCCCAGTGGTAACAGTTACACAGTGCCCCCAGTAGTGCCAGTTACACAGTGCCCCCAGTAGTGCCAGTTACACAATGCCCCCAGCAGTGCCAGTTACACAATGCCCCCAGTAGCACCAGATACACAATGCCCCTAGTATAGTGCTCATCTCCGCTGCTGCTGCTGCTCCTGCTGCCTATTCCAGTGTCTGAAGAGAAGGGAGGAGAGCGCAGTGCGTGTCTCTCCTGCCCCTCACTGTGTCAGTCTGTCACGTTTCCGGCAGCCATTTGAAATATGGCGCCGGCTTGTGAGCCAATCAAAGCTTGTGGGGCAGCAGCCAATCATGAGCCACCGCTGCGGTCCACGAGCTCTGATTGGCTGATGGCTAAACTACATTTTAAATTCCCGAAAAAGTGTAAGCTACTGTATGCACACAGGAGAGATCTACGCTGTGCTCTCCTCCCTTCAGATACGGGATGTGGCGGCAGCAGCAGGGTAGGCCACAGACACCCTAGAACGCCGTTCCTGATGATGTCATTTTAGAAAAGACCTTTAGGAACGGTGTTCTGGGGTTTTCCGGTCCAAAAATAGCCCTAGATAAAAACAAAACAGAGAGAGAGAGGAAGAGAGAAAGAGATAGAGGGGGAGCGAGGGATAGGAAATAGAGAGAGATGGAGAGGAGTGGAGAGGGATAGGGAATAGAGAGAAAGAGAGAGAGAGGGGGAGGGATAGGGAATAGAGAGAGAGAGAGGGGGGAGAGGGATAGGGAACAGAGAGAAAGAGAGAGAGAGGGGGAGGGATAGGGAATAGAGAGAGGGGGGGGGGATAGGGAATAGAAAGAGAAGGCCAGATGAGGGGGGGATGGAAAAGGAATAGAGAGAGAGCGAGAGGAGGGATAGGGAATAGAGAGCGACAGGAGTGGGAGGGATAGGGAATAGAGAGAGAGCGACAGGTGGGGGGAGGGATAGGGAATAGAGAGAGCGAGTGAGAGGAGTGGGGAGGATAGGGAACAGAGAAAGTTAAAGGAGGGGGGAGGAATAGGGAATAGAGAGAGAGCGAGAGGAGAGGGAATAGAGAGAGGATGGGAGGGACAGAGAATAGAGAGATTGGGGGTGGGATAGGGAATAGAGAGAGAAGGCCAGAGAAGGGGGGGAGGGAAAAGGAATAGAGAGAGAGAGAGCGAGAGGAGGGATAGGGAATAGAGAGCGACAGGAGGGGGAGGGATAGAGAATAGAGAGAGAGCGACAGGTGGGGGAGGGATAGGGAATAGAGAGAGCGAGTGAGAGGAGTGGGGAGGAATAGGGAATAGAGAGAGAGCGAGAGGAGGGATAGGGAAAAGAGAGAGAGAGTGACAGGAGGGGGAGGGATAGGGAAGAGAGAGAATGAGCGAAAGGAGTGGGGAGGGATAGGGAATAGAGAGAGTGAGCGAGAGGAGTGGGGAGGAATAGGGAATAGAGAGAGCGAGTGAGGAGGGGTAGGGATAGGGAATAGAGAGAGAGAGAGAGGAGGGGGAGGGATAAAAGAAAAAGACTGAGAGGAGGGGGAGGGATAGGGAAAAGAGAGAGAGCGCGAGAGGAGGGGGGAGGGATAGGCAATAGAGAGAGAGCAAGAGGAGGGGGAGGAATAGAGAGAGAGCAAGAGGAGGGGGAGGGTAGGGAATAGAGAGATGGGGGAGGGATAGGGAATAGAGAGAGTGAGAGGAATGGGGAGGGATAGGTAATAGAGAGAGAGGGGGAGGGATAGGGAATAGAGAGAGTGAGAGGAGGGGGGAGGGATAGAGAATAGAGAGAGGGGGGAGAGATAGGGAATAGAGAGAGTGAGAGGAGGGGGGAGGGATAGGGAATAGAGAGAGGGGGGAGGGATGGGAATAGAGAGAGTGAGAGGATGGGGAAGGGATAGGGAATAGAGAGAGAGGAGGGGGTGAGAGCAGCACTGAATGAAGTAGAACATAGAGGAATGGGCACAAAACACACAAACTGGAGTGGGGGGTGTAAGTGGTGGGATAAAGAAAAAGTGTAGGCTACTGTATGCACACTCACCTAGTCTGAGTGGGATCCGCAGTGGGTGAGGAAGCAGAGGTCCCTTTTACAAGGTGGAGCCAACACAGCAGAGCGAAGGTGTGACTGACTCCACGGCTGCTGTCTTCTGGCAGCCTCATCACATCACTGCGGTTGTGGGACCACTGAGTCTGCAGATCCTCTCCCCCCCCCCCCCCCACATCTTCTGCGGTCCTAGCTCTGGGCAGAAGGCGGGAGCTACATCCAGAGGAGAGGGGGGTGGTATAGTGTCCGCAGTCTCTGCTGTACGTGGCTGTTCGGTGCAGCGAGGGAGGGGGCGGAACTTCAGACAGCTGGGGCGGAGCTTCGGGCGGCTGGGGGACAGAGCTTCGGGCGGCTGGGGGTGAAGGTTCGGGTGGCTGGGGGCGGAGCTTCAGGATGTTTTCGGGGTGGATGGGATTTCTGTTGCTGCGGGGTGAGGAGGGGAGGTGGGAGCGGAGCAGACCGGGAGGTGAGCTGGGCTGTTAGTGGCGAGTCTGTCCTCAGCCTCGTGTGACAGGATTTGTTTTCACCTGTCAACACTGGCTGCACATCATTGCAGGTGAGGCTGTGGGCCTATTTTCATGGGAGGGCCTGAAGCTGCAGCTCCACCCGCCCCATTGTTAATCCGGCCCTGTATGAGACCCCTTTCCCCGAATGAGCCGGGACCCCACGTGACTCCTGTCACTAAGGTCCCTTCAGCCAATCAGGAAGCGCTACTTCGTGGCGCTCACCTGATTGGCTGTGCGCTGTCTGAACTCAGACAGCGCATCGCACAGCTCCCTCCATTATATTCAATGGTGGGAACTTTGCGGCTAGCGGTGGGGTCACCCGCCGGTCAGCGGCTGACCGCGGGTAACCCCCGCAGACGGCAAAGTTCCCACCATTGTAAGTAATGGAGAAAGCTGTGCGATGCGCTGTCACAGCACAGACAGCGCACAGCCAATCAGGTGAGCGCCACGTAGTAGCGCTTCCTGATTGGCTGAAGGGACCTTTCTGTGACAGCTGTCACGGAGAGGACTCTCAGCATTCGGGGTAAGGGGTCCCATGTGTAAGCATGGGACCCCTTTCAGTCCGTTTGGTCGGGTGTCCGGTTTGTTGTTTTTTTACAAGTACGTGGATTTATCTCTGGACCCTGGTTGAGGTGAGTATATTGATCTTTTCTTTTCAGGTATCCGTGGATTCTACATGGAGAAGAGGACCGATGTCGGCGTGTGAACATAGGTAAGTATGTGTGTGTCGACGTATGAAATAAAGTTTTACTTTCACGGTGTGTGTGTCCTGTTTTTATTTGGGTATTTTTTTCCCAGTAGTACTACAGGTACCAGCGGGCCCGTTTTTCTCCCGCATGCTGGTACTTGTGGTTCTCCAAGTACCAGCTTGCGGGGGAGGCTTGCTCGGACTTGTAGTACTACTGGAAAAACCAATATTCAGACATTTTACTCCAGGCTATCAGCCTCCCATCCGCAGCCCATTGGATGGGGGGGACAGCCTCGGGCTTCACCCCTGGCCCTTGGGTGGCTGGGGGGGGGACCCCTTGATTGAAGGGGTCCCCACTTCCCCAGGGTACCCCGGCCAGGGGTGACTAGTTGGATATTTAATGCCACGGCCGCAGGGCACTGTATAAAAGTGACCCCCGGCTGTGGCAATATCTGTCCAGCTAGTGGAGCCCGATGCTGGTGTGAAAAATACGGGGGACCCCTACTCGTTTTGTCCCCCGTATTTTTTGCACCAGCACCAGGCGCAGAGCCCGGTGCTGGTTTTAAAAATACGGGGGATCCCCTGTCAATTTTTCCCCCGCATTTTTAGAACCTGGACCAGCTCGAAGAGCCCGAGGCTGGTTATGCTTTGGAGGGGGGACCCCACGCCATTTTTTCCCGTTTTTTTAAATCGCGGCAAAATCCGGCAAATCGGCCGTTTTTCACCCGCGGGAATGTCGAATCCGTTTTTCATTGAATATGGTGAATTCCGGCAGCCACCTGCCGGAATTCACCTGTCGAATTGTGTCGAATTAAAAAACGGCGATAATTTGCCGCGATTCGCCGTGAATTGCATATACCCCTAAGTCTTTTCATTTTTCTAGCGAGAGGCTGAGTGCTTCCATCCTCATGTGAAGCTGAACCACTAGCCATGAACATAGGCCAGGGCCTCAGCCGTTCCTTGCCACTCCGTGTGGTAAATGGCATATTGGCAAGTTTACGCTTCTCCTCCGACAATTTTATTTTAGATTTTTGAGTCCTTTTTTTACTGATATTTTGTGTTTTGGATTTTACATGCTCTGTACTATGACATTGGGCATCGGCCTTGGCAGACGACGTTGATGGAATTTCGTCGTCTCGGCCATGACTAGTGGCAGCAGCTTCAGCACGAGGTGGAAGTGGATCTTCATCTTTCCCTATTTTTGGAACCTCAACATTTTTGTTCTCCATATTTTAATAGGCACAACTAAAAGGCACCTCAGGTAAACAATGGAGATGGATGGATACTAGTATACTTATGGATGACGAGTGACTGACGACACAGAGGTAGCTACAGCCATGGACTACCGTACTGCGTCTGCTAGTATAGAGATGATAATGATATAAAAAATATATATATATCACTACTGCAGGTATATATAATATAATGACGGACCTGCTGGACACTGTCAGCAGACTCCTAAACTACTAGTATGAAGAAGATAGAAAAAAAAAACCCACCACAGGTAGGTATACAATTATGGACGAGCACTGACGACACAGAGGTAGCTACAGCCGTGGACTACCGTACTGCGTCTGCTAGTATAGAGATGATAATGATATAAAAAATATATATATATATCACTACTGCAGGTATATATAATATAATGACGGACCTGCTGGACACTGTCAGCAGACTCCTAAACTACTAGTATGAAGAAAATAGAAAAAAAACCCCACCACAGGTAGGTATACAATTATGGACGAGCACTGACGACACAGAGGTAGCTACAGCCGTGGACTACCGTACTGCGTCTGCTAGTATAGAGATGATAATGATATAAAAAATATATATATATATCACTACTGCAGGTATATATATAATATAATGACGGACCTGCTGGACACTGTCAGCAGACTCCTAAACTACTAGTATGAAGAAGATAGAAAAAAAAAACCCACCACAGGTAGGTATACAATTATGGACGAGCACTGACGACACAGAGGTAGCTACAGCCGTGGACTACCGTACTGCGTCTGCTAGTATAGAGATGATAATGATATAAAAAATATATATATATCACTACTGCAGGTATATATAATATAATGACGGACCTGCTGGACACTGTCAGCAGACTCCTAAACTACTAGTATGAAGAAGATAGAAAAAAAAACCCACCACAGGTAGGTATACAATTATGGACGAGCACTGACGACACAGAGGTAGCTACAGCCGTGGACTACCGTACTGCGTCTGCTAGTATAGAGATGATAATGATATAAAAAATATATATATATCACTACTGCAGGTATATATAATATAATGACGGACCTGCTGGACACTGTCAGCAGACTCCTAAACTACTAGTATGAAGAAGATAGAAAAAAAAACCCACCACAGGTAGGTATACAATTATGGACGAGCACTGACGACACAGAGGTAGCTACAGCCGTGGACTACCGTACTGCGTCTGCTAGTATAGAGATGATAATGATATAAAAAATATATATATATCACTACTGCAGGTATATATAATATAATGACGGACCTGCTGGACACTGTCAGCAGACTCCTAAACTACTAGTATGAAGAAGATAGAAAAAAAAAACCCACCACAGGTAGGTATACAATTATGGACGAGCACTGACGACACAGAGGTAGCCACAGCCGTGGACTACCGTACTGCGTCTGCTAATATAGAGATGATAAAGATGATAGAGATGAACAAAAAAAATATAACACTACTGCAGGTAAATATTTATATAATATAATGAATGACGGACCTGCTGGACACTGTCAGCAGAATGCGTTTATAGAATTAAAAAAAAAAACACCACAGGAGTGTTTAACTTTTTCAGGCAGACAATATACTGGTGGTCACTGGTCAGTCACACTGGCAGCAAAAGTGTGCACTGTACTCCTGCTATAACTGCACCCCAGTCTCCCCCACAATTCAGCTGTGTGAGCAGTGAGCACTCAGCACAGTCAGATATACATATAGATGATATTATCATGCAGCACACTGAGGCTGAGCACAGATATGGTATGTGACTGTGTATCGTTTTTTTTCAGGCAGAGAACGGATTATATTAAATAATAAATAAAACTGGTGGTGGTCAATCACTAGTAACTATCAGCAAAACTCTGCACTCTGAGTACTCCTAATGCTCCCCAAAATTACTAAGTAATCAACTCAAGTGTCTCTATCTATTCTAACGGAGAGGACGCCAGCCACGTCCTCTCCCTATCAATCTCAATGCACGTGTGAAAATGGCGGCGACGCGCGGCTCCTTATATAGAATCCGAGTCTCGCGATAGAATACGAGCCTCGCGAGAATCCGACAGCGGGATGATGATGTTCGGGCGCGCTCGGGTTAGCCGAGCAAGGCGGGAAGATCCGAGTCTGCCTCGGACCCGTGTAAAAAGGCTGAAGTTCGGGGGGGTTCGGATTCCGAGGAACCGAACCCGCTCATCTCTATTATAATCGCCCCGATTGCTATACTCATATATAATCTTTGATATAACTAGTTGCATTTTATCCTGTGGATGATCATTGTATTTACAAAGTATCGTTTGAATATTAAACGTCATTGATTCATTTCCATGTCTGTAGTGTGGTGAAGGGTTAACACTCTCTTGTTATGTAATTAGTCCATGCTGCATGACATCAGCTGGAATTTAACTCTGGGGCTTCCTGGACTGCACTGCACCTGGTGATTTCATTTGTTATATAGGTAAGACTTGTTCTGTTGTATGTATATGCCTGACGAAGGTTTGTGATTAAAACCGAAACGTTGCACATCAAAATCGGGAGACTGGACCCGTTTATTTGAATTAAGTCCTGGAGTGCCGCTTCATTGTGCTTATATCTTCAACCTGCAAAGTTGATTTAGAGGGCACCGGGCAAGCTGATTGTGATGTTTATTGCATGAGTGCCGAATACAAATACTATATATATAGAATGGAAGAATGAGCCGCACTCACAGACTTGTAAAACAAATAAATCCCCGGCGTGGACAAAAGAGTCAAATAGCCAGGGTGTAGTGCTCATTATATAATATAGTATACTATGCTATATGCTAGGCATCATTGAGCTGCTTAATTATCACACTCAGCGCGGTTATATTTACATTTCTGTTGGTGGTGTGTGTTGGTGTATATGTGGTGGTGTGTGTGTACTGTGTGTATATGTTGAGGTGTGTGTGTGTGTGTACTGTATGTCTGTGTAGTGTGTACTGCGTGGATATGTGGTGTGCATATGTGGTGGTGTATTGTGTGTGTGTGTATATTCAGTGGTGGTGTGTGTGTGTGTGTGTGTGTGTACTGTATATGTGTGTACTGTGTATGTATATGTGGTGGTGTGTGTGTCTACTGTATGTGTTAGTAGTAAGTACTGTGTGTGTGTGTGTGTGTGTGTGTGTGTGTGTGTGTGTGTGTATGTGTACACTGTAAGTGTTAGTAGTAAGTACTGAGTGTATATGTGGTGATGGGGGTGTGTGTACTTTATGTGTTGTCGTGTGTACTGTGTGTGTATATGTGGTGGTAAGCAGGGGTTAAAGTGGGTCGGAACTGCGGTCCGTGAGTTGTATGTGGAAACGGTACGCATTCCTCCGCTGGCAATGGGACTATCTGTACAGGCAGCGCTGTCTCCTCTCTGTGAGCCATGGCTCCTGCATTAATAGATGGGGTAGTCCCCTTCCAATGGGCTGCGGCGTGAATGGGACCACAAGGAGTAGAGCTGGTAGTGCACTGAGAGGTGATATTATATGTGTATAAGCGGCATGGATACTGTGGGCATTGCTATGGGTTTAAGCTGCACCGTGGGCATTATTATGTGTATAAGTGGCACTGATACCGTGGGCATTATGTTTATAAGCGACACTGCTACCATGGGCTTTATGTGTATATGCAGCACTGCTACCGTGGGCATTACTATGTGTATAAGCACCACTGCTACTGTGGGCATTATTATGTGTATAAGCAACACTACCACCGTGGGCATTATTATGTATATAAGCAACACTACTACCGTGGGCATTATTATGTGTATAAGCAGCACTGCTACCGTGGGCATTGTTATGTGTATAAGCGGCATTGTTATGTGTATAAGCGGTTCTGCTACTGTGGGCATTGTTATGTGTACAAGCGGCACTGCTACCGTGGGCATTATTTGTATAAGAGGTACTGATACCATGGCATTATGTGTATGAGAAGCACTGATACCATGGGCATTATTATGTGTATAAGCGGCACTGATAACTTGTGGGCATTATTATGTGTATAAGCAGCACTGATACCTTGTGGGCATTATTATGTGTATAAGCGGCACTGATACCTTGTGTGCATTATTATGTGTATAAGCGACACTGCAACCATGGGCATTATGTGTGTGAGAGGCACTGATACCATGGACATTATTATGTGTATAAGCAGCACTGATACCTTGTGGGCATTATTATGTGTATAAGTGGCACTGCTACCGTGGGCCTTTCTATGGGTATAAGAGGCACTACCATGGGCATTATTATGTGTGTAAGGGGCAATGATACCGTGGGCATTATTATGTGTATAAGCGGCACTGCTACTGTGGGCATTATTATGTGTATAAGAGCACTGCTACCATGGGCATTATGTGTATAAGCGGCACTGATACCATGGGCATTATTATGTGTTTAAGCGCCACTGCTATACACAATGGTTTCCTTTTGTTTGTTGACTTTCACATTATACTGTTGATATAGGTGAAGAGGAGAGGACAGTTAAGGTGATTGAAGGAAGTCCACATCTCCTGTTGCCGCACACAATTAGGCCTTTCGTAAATTTCAGTTCCAGGCCCATGTGGACCTTAATCTGGCACTGAGTGTCATTATTATGTGTTTAAGCGCCACTGCTATACACAATGGTTTCCTTTTGTTTGTTGACTTTCACATTATACTGTTGATATAGGTGAAGAGGAGAGGACAGTTAAGGTGATTGAAGGAAGTCCACATCTCCTGTTGCCGCACACAATTAGGCCTTTCGTAAATTTCAGTTCCAGGCCCATGTGGACCTTAATCTGGCACTGAGTGTCCCCCTTCGCTCGCTCACTGTGTGCTGAGCGGGGGAGAGATGTGTGCTGAACGGTCTGTGCAAAGATCGCTCAGCACACATCTCCCCATGTGTACCCGCCTGTACACCCGGCCTCAGGAGGTGATGCAGCACAGAGGGAGGAGCAGGAGACAGTGAGTGAGAGGATAGTGGTGGCTGTGCCTACAGCACCCTCCAGGCTGACAGGCAGCTGCTGCAGCCTATACCTGACCAGGCTGTAACAGCTGTCTGTCAGCCCAGAAGGTGTTGCAGGTACAGCCAGTGCCAGATTAAACACTGTGGAGGCCCCTAGGCAGTCGAAATCTCAGGGGCCCCTCATAAATTATCTCCTAATACATTTTTAATTTTACCAACTAACAGTCTACGATCTGGAAATTGTAATGTTGATCTATTGTCACGGGGCCCCTAAAAGGTGCTGTGCTCATAGGCTGATGCCTGCTCTGTAATCCGCACTGTGCACAGCCCTCACTACTACTGTGTGGCATATTAATGTGTAAGGGGCAATACTGTGTGTGACATAATGTATAAAGGGCAATACTGTGTGACGTAATGTGAACAAGGTACACTACTACATCGTAACATAAATAAGGGGCACTACTGTGTGGCATAATATGAATTGTGGTTACTATTGTGTGGCCATGCCCCTTCCCCATGAGACTATGCCTATTTTGCGGGGCGAGTCATTTTTAATTCAGAGAAGGAGGGCAGACTCCAATGTTCTTTATGGCACAGGGCACCAAAATGTTTAGTTATGGCTCTGATAAGAACTAATAGTATATCATATAGGAAGCTGATATAAGAAACAATATTATATAACTGATGGCACTTTGCAGGTGCCTTCATTGAGCCTGATTATTATTAATATTATTATTATTATTATTACTACATGTATTTATATGGCGCCACAAGGGTTCTGCTGCGCCTAACAAAATACATAAACAAATGAACAAAACAAGAAAAACAGTGACTTACAGTAAAAGACAATGTAGGACAAGTGTGTGGTATGTAAACATTTTTGCAACAATGGACATGACACACATGTCCATAAGCATCAAGGTGGCTGAAACTGAGGGCTCGGTGATCTTGTACGGAGTGTAGGAGATAGTCTAAGAAATGGAAGAGGGCCCTGGTCATGGGAGCTTACATTCTAAAGGGGAGGGGCAGACAGACATGGGTGACACAGATAGAGTAGATAAAGAGCATTAAAAGAGGATTAGGATGAGAGACGGCTGGGTTTGATGAAGAAGTGGGTTTTGAGATCCCATTTGAAGTTTTGTAGAGAGATGGAAAGTCTGATAGCGAGGTAGAGAATTCCAGAGAACAGAAGCTGAACGTGCAAAATCTTGTAGGCAGGAATGGGACAAACTGAATAACCCCTTGCGCTATTTAATTAGAGGCAACATGACATGAATACACTCAATAAAATAATTATAAGATAATTTTAATATCTAAAAAATCAATCATGTATAGGTTACATAGACATAATCATAAAAAATTGAGTTAATTAGTATGCGCATACAAGTAAAAAAAGCTGAATGTTAAACCTACTAATTGAGCATAAGAGGTGGATCATATAGCTACTAGTGACCACATAGGGCTAATTCAATAATCATAAGTTGACAATGTCCTTAATTTTTGTTCTCAGAATATGACAGTCCCATTAGATGTGCTCATAAATATTTCATGATTGATTATCATGTGGTGTGATAAAAATAAATATGGAGCTTTAGTTTAGGTATATACCAATATATGAGTTTAACCAATTGCTCATAAGGATGAATAGTTCTTTACATGTGGAAAAGATATCCAGAATATATGGAGGAAATTTGTATATCACCCGGGGCTTGGTGCACAGCAAGCACCTGTAGAAGAAAGCTCCCGTCTTCCACAGTCCGTAAGTGGCGTCCTCCGTCTCCCACTGTGTCTGGCTCTCATACACACACCTTGGATCGCTTGGAGAGAGAGAGGGGTTGGTCCGGCTCCCGGAGCTCTGCGCACCGCAGGCGCTGATCAGTTGATTTTGCTCCCGCCTTCAAGCCGCCGCATATAGCGCCCTCCCGTCTCCCGCTAGTCAATCTCGAGCAGTGCTGCACATCAATGTGGACCTATAAGCAATGTCCACTGGGTCACCTAGGGCACCTTCTCTGACGCGTTTCGCTTCTAATTGAAGCTTCCTCATAGAGTAAAAACAGGAATGGGAGGAAGTAATCAGTTGAGAGGAGAGGCGGCACATATTTGTGGAGGGAATAGAACAGGCGGCAATGTAAGGGGAGATAAGGTCACAGATGTAAATGGGAGAGGAATGGGTGCGGGCCTTATAAGCTTGATTTTGATTCTGAAGGGGAGGGGAGCCAGTGCAGGTCTTGTAAGAGCAGGGAGTTGGAAGTAGTACATTTGGAGAGGAAGATGAGCCAGGCAGCAGCATTGAGGATAGATTGTAGTGTATAGAGGCATTTGTCAGAGAAGCCAGATAGGAGGAGATTACAGTAGTCCAATCTGGAGATGACCAATGAGTATATGAGAGTCTTAGTAGCATTCATGGTGAGAAGAGTCTGTTTCTGGAAATATTTTTGAGATTGAAGCGACAGAACTGCGATAAGATAATCAACTCAGTTTTCATCATGCTAAGTTTATTAAAGCACTGGGTCATTCAGGAAGAACTAGCAGGGAGAAGGGTAAAGGTCAGGAAAGGAAAGGTAGATTTGAATATCATCAGCATAGAGATCATAATTGAAGCCAAAAGAGGTAATGAGCCACCTAAAGAGGATGTATAGAGAGATAACATGATAAATCCAAGAACAGAACCTTAGGGTATGCCTGCTGTTTGTTGAATTAGGGGGGAGGTGGAGTCATTGGAAGAGACAGAGAAGGAGCAGTCAAAAAAAAAAGTCAAGATGTAGGAAGACAGTCATGAGAGGGCAGTATCACACAAACTAAGGGAGTGAAGGATTTGTAGTAGTAGAGGGTGGTCCACTGTGTCAAAATTAGCAGAGAGCTCAAGGAGAATAAGCAGAGAGTAGTTACCTTTGGATTTGACGGCAAGGAGGTCATTGCAGACTTTCATGAGGATTGGAGAGGATGGAAGCCAGATTGTAGTGGGTCAAGGAGGGAGTGGGAGGAAACAAAGGCAGTAAGGTAGTTGTAGGAAATACGTTTTAAGAGTTTTGAGGCAAAAGATAGGACAGAGATGGGTCTTTAATTGGATAGAGAGTGTTAGGATTGAGGGTATTTTTTTTTAAGAAAAGGGGAGACAAGGGCATGCTTGAATACAGAGGGGATAGTGCCTGAGAAGAGGTAGAGAGATTGAGTAGGCGAGCAAGAATGGATCAGGCAAAAGGAGAGATTTAACGGAGGGGGCGGAAGGGATAGTGTCAAGTGGGGAGGTGGGGAGGGGGGACATGAGGGGCCATAACATCCTTTCCAGATACAGGGGAAAATAAGTCAGAGTTAGTAGGAAGGATTGGGATATATGGTCAGGAAAAGGTGGGGGCGGATTGTTGAGGGTCTGTGGGGATATGATCTCCTGACATATGGAGTGAAGTGGGTGGCAAAGTCAAGGGCAGAGACTGAGGAGGTTAGTTAAGGTGGGGGTGGGCAAAGGAAGGAGTTGATAGTGGCAAAGAGACACCAAATATTTGAAAACTTGGTGGAGATGAAGTTCTTGAAATACGACTGTTTAGAGAGGAAAGGGCAGCACTGTGGGATGTGAGGATAAATTTGAAATGGAGGAAGTCCACCTTAGAGCATGATTTCCTCCACTGTCACTCGGCAGTATTTGAACATTTTAGCAGGTGAGTTTGGAATGCCAGGGTTGAAGTGTTGAACTGTGAGGATGAATAGTGGTCACAGGTGCAACAGAGTCAAAAGCAGAAGTAAAGGAAGCATTGGACAAGGAAGTACGGATGGTGTAATGGTTAGCATTACTGCCCCACAGCACTAAGGTCATGAGTTCGAATCCCACCATGGCCCTGACTGTGCGGTTTCCTCCCACAATCCAAAAATATACTGGTAGGTTAATTGGCTCTAAACAAAATTAACCTTAGCGTGAATGTGTGTGCGTGTATGTGTGGTAGGGAATATAGACTGTAAGCTCCACTGGGGCAGGGATTGATGTGAATGGGCAAAATATTCTCTGTAAAGCGCTGCGGAATATGTGTGCGTTATATAAGTAACTGATAATAATAATAATAATAATAATGTGTCTTGTTCAGGGCAGGAGAGAGAGACAATAGGAACGAGAAGTGAACAGGGAGTAGAAGGAAACTGTGTTGATAGCCTCAATGTTATGCTTAGTGATGGTAGCCTTAGGAGGCAGAGATGGAGAAGGGATAAGTTAAAACAGAGCAGATGATAGAGAGTGGGAACGGGGAGTTGGAATAGTCATAAATATCAAAACAGTCAGTGAAAACAAGATCTAGTGAGTGCCTACTCACATGGGAGGGTGAAGAGGTCCACTGGGAGAGACTAAATGATGATGTAATGTTATGGATTTTAGCAACAACGGTTGTTGTGGGGATATTGGTTTGGATGTTGAAATCACCTAAAATAATGGAGGGAATGCCTGAAGATAGGAAGTGAGGAAGCCAGGAAGCAAAGTTGTCAAGTACTTTGGGGGGAATGCCAGAGGGACAGTAAATGAGTTGCTCAAAGGTGAACAGGTTGGAAGAGGCATATAGCATTTACTTCAAATGTAGAATATATAAGGGACGGTGCAGATTTCCTGGCCCCAGTCGAGGGTAAACACTGTCAAGTCTCTGTAACCTGAGGGTTACTCAGATGGCCAATATTTTGCAGATGAACCAATGCTGTATACTCAGACGCAGTAGTGTATCACAGAATCAGTCTATTTACATGACGCCTCCTGCTGAATTAGCATATCATTGCACAGCAGCTGCATCCAAAGACTACTAGAATGCTGTTTTTAGTTTATATTAAAATAAGAGCATAGTAATTGCTGGTAGGATATTTTGAGTATGTGTCTGATTCAGTGCCACACGCAAGTCAAGTATCCGAAACAAGCACGTAATTCCTTCTGAAGATTTGCCAAAAGTCATAGATGCATTTTATCATCTCAATTAGACTACTGTGATGGCCTCTACCTGTTAAATCTGTTACTTATACAGGCTGAGTCTCCCTTATCCAAAATGCTTGGGACCAGAGGTATTTTGGATATGGGATTTTTCCGTATTTTGGAATAATTGCATACCATAATGAGATATCATGGTGATGGGACCTAAATCTAAGCACAGAATGCATTTATGCTACATATACACCTTATACACACAGCCTGAAGGTCATTTTAGCCAATATTTTTTATAACTTTGTGCATTAAACAAAGTGTGTGTACATTCACACAATTCATTTATGTTTCATATACACCTTATATACACAGCCTGAATGTCATTTAATACAATATTTTTAATAACTTTGTGTATTAAACAAAGTTTGTGTACATTGAGCCATCAAAAAACAAAAATTTCACTATCTCACTCTCACTCAAAAAAGTCCGTATTTTGGAATATTCCGTATTTCGGAATATTTGGATATGGGATACTCAACCTGTATTTCAATAAGAGTATTTAATGTAACCAGGACACAGGGAGTGTTGCATGCTTCTTTACTGGAGAAGAACAGGAAACTAAAGAACACAGAAATAGATTTATACACCAACTAATACAAATACAAAATAAGATCCATTGTAACCTTCCACCAGAACACATATACAACAATGAGAACTATATACACCACAATCCTCCCAACTTAGATAAATGCAGACATGAAAATGTTAGCACTAAGCAATGTATATGTTACCCCAGAAGGCTACAAATCAAGCCTTTGCGGTGCCTTACGAACTCTGTCTGGATACCGATGTTTAACTCCCAGAGTGACTGGCTGCTCCACAGAAAGCACACTAGAAGGTTCAGGATCAGTTGTTACTAAGGGAACCTCATGCTCAGGTGACTCCATAACTGGTTTGGGAACAGTCTCTGTATCTGACCCAGAGGGGTACATTTCCTCCACAGTGTCAGGAACAGTCTCTGTATCAGTTCCAGAGGGGTATACATAAACCCCTACATCACTGGCTTGACTATGTCCAGCTGTCGACGTACAGTCAGTTTACCTCCCAGCCTCAATGATTTGATCCATGTGGCGATGCCACAATTCTCCTCCAACTTCAATCACGTACATCAGAGGGCCGGATTTGGAAGAAACTATTCCCGGTTGCCATTTGTCTCCTCTATAATCACGGACCAGAACCTCTTGGCCAATGTGGAAGAACCGAGTAGGTTTCTGATAAACTGATTGAAACTGTTTGTTATGTACCTTCCGCCTTACATCCGGTTTTATCAAGTCCCACTGAGACCGTAAGTTCCGTTGCATAAATAGCACCGCAGGAGGCTGACCGGTAGTGAAGTGCTCAGTCCTACGATATATAAACAAGAAGTTGTCAATCTTGTGTTGCAAAGGTAGATGTTCATGGTGCATGGACTTCATAGCTTTTTTGAATGTTTGGACAAATCTCTCAGCCAAACCGTTAGTGGCTGGATGGTGTGGAGCTGTTATGCACACCAGTGCCAGCAGGAATGTACTGGTGTCTGAACGGAGAGGGATGCAAAACAAATGAACTCACAGACAGACTGGGGAATATGACATTACATACACAGAAGGTGATAGGGTAACAAAATAAACACAAAGTGAACAGAGAAGCCCAAAGGCTAAGAAACTGGGTGTCTCCCTAGTATTAGGAATGCTCAGATGGAAAGAAGCGAGATGTTGTGATTTAATACGTAGAGAACCCGAAATGCTGTTGCTAAGGGCAACAGCAAAACCCTAAAGGGTTACCAACAGGTGTGGCAGTAAACTCCTTGGTCAGAGATGGAATAATAGACACAAGGAGAGTCTCCACAATCCTAGTCCTCACTTGCAGTGCACTGGTTCAGCTTACTGCCACTAAACTGACACCTTAACACCTTGCACAGTGAGAAAGGATTTTGGCAGGCAAGTCTGAGAATACAGCCGCAAACTTGCTAGGTTCACAGAGTAGCAAAAGAACCCCAGCAGGTTAAACGACTGACTCCAGTCTTACTGCTAGGTCTGGATTGGCAGAGTGTAATACCAAATCCCAAGGCCTATTTGCAGTAAGCAACAAACAAATACAAAGTTTACACAGTATTAGCTAGCTTTCAGGAACTGACTAACCAACAAAGAGTCAGCAGCATCTGCCTAACCTGAGAAGAGGGTTTATATAGCAGGTGCTGTCCACGCCCCACTCAGACCTCACAGACTGTGAGCACAAAAACCAGCACCGGATCCCCTGCCGTGCACAGAGCCTGTAACCACTGCACACACAGCAAAAGACCCGAACCGGAGTATCAGCTATGCTCAGGTTACTCCGCTAGCACTTGTCTCCCAGTTGCCATGACGACGTGGCAGCACAGAGCAGGAGACCCTAACAGTACCCCCCCTCTGACGAGGGGTCAAAGAACCCCTACCACCGGGTTTATCAGGCAACTGCGAGAAGAAAGAGCGTAACAGTCTAGGGGCATGAAGATCACAACTGCGCACCCACGACCGCTCCTCCGGGCCATACCCCTTCCAGTGCACCAAAAATGACAGCCGACCCCGAACCATCTTGGAGTCAAGAATCCTTTCAACAACAAACTCCCTCTGGCCACGTATCAGAAGAGGGGAAGGTCTTCCACTGGAAGAAGGATTACTAATCGCCCGTTTTAAAAGGGAACAATTAAATGTTTTATTGATACCCAAAGAACGGGGTAGATCTAACTGAAATGCCATCGGATTGATAACCCTAGTGATCTTATAAGGACCGATGAACCGGGGGCCTAACTTATGAGATGGCTGTCTCAACTTCAAATTCTTGGTAGACAACCAGATGAAGTCTCCTAATTTGAAGCTGCAGGGTCTTTTCCGCTTATCAAAAACCCTTTTGGTCACTAATGACACAGACACAAGGGCTTTCTTCACTTTCCTCCAAATACCTCTAAGGACCGAAACCACAGAGGAACCACCAGGCATGGAGTCCAGGGGGTCAAAAGAATTGGCCTTAGGATGATGCCCATACACACAAAGGAAGGGAGAGATCCCTGTAGCAGAGTGAGCCGCGTTTTTATAGGCAAACTCCGCCATGGACAGATGAGCAACCCAGTCAGTCTGACACTTGGAGACATAACACCTGAGGAACTGCTCCAAGGACTGGTTCACCCTTTCAGTCTGCCCATTAGACTGCGGATGGTAGCCTGATGACAAGCTGACAGAAATCTGGAGATCTGTGAGGAATTGATGTTACAATAGTGCGCTGTTAACAGACAGTATATTGCAGCGGAAGAACACACAAAGAGTAATCACCCAATACTCCTCAAAGGCAAGCAATAAAGAAAGGAGTGTGCTCAATCTCCGCGCCCCACTGTTTGAAACATGTAGACCCTTCACCTCAATATAAAACAAGGTCACAAATAAATGCAGTATACTAAGCTTTAAATGTCCAACTTCTTTTGTCAGATTGTTCACAATGATGAATTTTTTAGAGGTTTCTTCAATTCCAAAAGATAACGGTTCTGCAAAAATTGTGTTCCAAACCAGTGCTTGATAACAGCGGAATGGAGAGCACAAGAAATACAATAATAGTGCAGTAGTAAAAACAAGGCTGATGTTTTAATAATAAGTTGCACTTACAGCAAAATAGAGTTATAATCGCATGTAAAGACCCAGTCGCACACAAAGGTACAGCAAGTCAGCTCCTGTCATTACCGCCACACTGGTCTGGCTGGTTAGTCGGGTGTGAGCCCTGAGCCGCAGCACCACACTTTGCATACCTGGGCGGTTCCAGCAGGCAGCAGAGCCTCAGGCCGTCGTTATCTCTTGGAGACCATCTGTTAGACGTCGGTGAGCTGACTTGCTGGAATTCCAGGAACACTCGCTGTCTTAACCTAGGAGGCACAAACAAAAGACCTACCGGAAGGTCTGGAGGAGCCTGCTCCTGTGCTGTAAGGACTAATGACAAGAGGTCCTGGGTAATGCCCACTTTAATACATGATGGGGACACAATGGGCAATGGCTCCTCGGTGGTCTCCTGGATTGGAGCAAAACTCCGCGAGAGCGCATCAGCCTTGATGTTTTTTGACCCAGGGCGATATGTTATCAAAAAATTAAAGCGAGCAAAAAACAAAGCCCATCGTGCCTGCCTGGCATTGAGGCGCTTCGCTGACTCTAAATATGCCAAATTCTTATGGTCGGTGAGAATTGAGACCACAAACTTAGCCCCCTCAAGCCAGTGTCTCCACTCCTCGAGTGCATCCTTAATAGCCAACAATTCCCGGTTACCCACGTCATAATTCATCTCGGCAGGCGAAAATTTACGGGAAAAGTAAGCACAGGGATGAAGGCGATTATCAGATACCCCCATCTGAGAGAGCACTGCCCCAATACCCATCTCAGAGGCATCCACCTCCACCACAAAAGGACGCTCTGGATCTGGGTGTCGCAGCACCTTGGCCGAGACAAATGCCCTTTTGAGACGGGCAAAAGCCGCTTTGGCCTCACAAGACCAGTGAGCAACATCCGCCCCTTTCTTAGTGAGTGCCACCAAGGGCGCCACTATAGACGAAAATCCAGCGATAAATCGTCTATAAAAATTCGCAAAGCCCAGAAAACGCTGAAGCGCCTTCAAACTAGTGGGCTGCACCCAATCCAGGACTGCCTGTACCTTGGAACCCTCCATTTGGAAACCTTCTGGGGAGATAATATATCCTAGAAATGCGATTTGCTGAACTTCAAATTCGCACTTCTCCAGCTTCGCCCCAAGCCGGTGGTCTCTGAGTTTCTGGAGGACTAAGCGTACATGCTTCCGATGTTCCTCCAGGGAATGGGAGAAGATTAGGATGTCATCTAAGTATACAACTAAGAATCTATCCAAATATTCCCAGAGCACATCGTTCATGAAGTCCTGGAAGACTGCCGGGGCATTACAGAGCCCAAAAGGCATCACCAAATATTCATAATGCCCTGAGTGGGTATTAAAGGCAGTCTTCCATTCATCCCCCTCTCTTATTCGGATTAGATTGTACGCACCGCGTAGGTCAATCTTAGAAAAAATGGTGGCAGTACGAAGCTGGTCAAACAAGACCGAAATGAGAGGCAGTGGGTATGAGTTTTTAATCGTGATACGGTTCAATTCCCTGAAGTCGATGCAGGGTCGCAATGAACCGTCCTTTTTACCCACGAAGAAGAACCCCGACCCAACTGGAGACTGTGAAGGTCTGATAAATCCCTTAGCCAAGTTCTCCTGAATGTACTCTGCCATAGCCTGAGTCTCAGGACATGACAGGGAGTACAACCTGCTCTTGGGAAGCTTAGCATTCGGCAACAAATGAATGGCACTGTCATAGGGGCGATGGGGAGGTAGTACCTCTGCAACTCTTTTGGAGAACACGTCCGCAAAATCTGCATAACATCCTGGCAATCCTGGCAAACTTAGCTGCGAAAGCCTGACTGGAAGGCTCAAGCAACTCCTGAAACAATCAGTACCCCAACTAAGAATCTCCCCAGAGACCCAGTCAAATTGAGGATTGTGGGCCCTTAACCAGGGTAACCCCAACACCAATGGGGCAAAAGTACAGACAGTCACATAAAAGGACAATTTTTCAGAGTGTGTGGCTCCAATAAACAAAGAAATCTGGCTAGTGCAAGAGGTAATTTTACTCTGGTTAAATGGTTCCCCGTTTAACCCACAAATCTCAATTTCCGATGCCAAGGGTACTAAGGGAACAGAGTGTTTCAGGGCGAATTGGCGGTCCATAAAAACCCCGTCGGCCCCACTGTCCACAAAGGCCTCAGTCTTGACAGTTTGACCGAGGATCTTCAAGGTCACCGGAATGATAAAAGTCTTCTTGGGAAATTCTGACTTCTGGCCTGACAGGATATTTCCCATCACCCTCAGGCCCTGAAGTTTTCCGGCTTTTCTGGGCATGATACTACTTATGACCTTTATTCCCACAGTACAAACATAACCCCTGCTGTCTCCTCCGCGTCTTCTCACGCGAGGAGAGGCGGGTAGCCCCAATCTGCATAGGCTCCTCGGAAAATTCCTCAGAGTCTGAGGTTCCCTTGGGAAAGAAGGAAACCTCGGTCTCCCTTTCAAGCCTGCGCTCTCTCAGCCGTCTATCCACCCTAATGGATAACTGCATGAGCTGATCCAAGCTATCAGGCAGGGGATATTGTACCAGTTGGTCTTTTAACTGGTTAGAAAGACCTCTTCGGTACTGGTGTCTCAGGGCTGGGTCATTCCACTGGGTATCATGGGCCAACCTCCGAAACTCCGTACAATAAACCTCAACTGGCCTTCGCCCTTGCTTAAGGATCGAAATCTGAGCCTCGGCTGAGGCCGTCTTGTCAGGGTCATCATACAACATGCCCGGTGCCGTAAAAAAAGCATCAACACTTTTAAGCGACGGACAATCAGGCTGCAACCCATATGCCCAGACCTGTGGGTCTCCTTGTAGCAAGGAAATCACTATGCCCACCCGCTGAATCTCCGACCCAGAAGACTGAGGCCTAAGCTGGAAATATAGCTTGCAGCTCTCCTTGAAACAAAAGAACTGCGAGCGATCTCCAGAAAAACGATCCGGGAGATTTACTTTCGGCTCCTTAACCCCTGAAGGTACTGCTGCTGCGGGAGCTCCGCTAGCGGCCTGCGAGGTGTGCATTTTAATGGACAAATCATTAAATTGTCGAGTCAGGACCTGCACCTGATCGACCACCTGTTGCAAAGTATTTTGAGGGGTATGCTCCATATTCCCACAAAATTTCAACAGGAGTACTAGGCTGCTGAATATGTTATGCACACCAGTGCCAGCAGGAATGTACTGGTGTCTGAACGGAGAGGGATGCAAAACAAATGAACTCACAGACAGACTGGGGAATATGACATTACATACACAGAAGGTGATAGGGTAACAAAATAAACACAAAGTGAACAGAGAAGCCCAAAGGCTAAGAAACTGGGTGTCTCCCTAGTATTAGGAATGCTCAGATGGAAAGAAGCGAGATGTTGTGATTTAATACGTAGAGAACCCGAAATGCTGTTGCTAAGGGCAACAGCAAAACCCTAAAGGGTTACCAACAGGTGTGGCAGTAAACTCCTTGGTCAGAGATGGAATAATAGACACAAGGAGAGTCTCCACAATCCTAGTCCTCACTTGCAGTGCACTGGTTCAGCTTACTGCCACTAAACTGACACCTTAACACCTTGCACAGTGAGAAAGGATTTTGGCAGGCAAGTCTGAGAATACAGCCGCAAACTTGCTAGGTTCAAAGAGTAGCAAAAGAACCCCAGCAGGTTAAACGACTGACTCCAGTCTTACTGCTAGGTCTGGATTGGCAGAGTGTAATACCAAATCCCAAGGCCTATTTGCAGTAAGCAACAAACAAATACAAAGTTTACACAGTACTAGCTAGCTTTCAGGAACTGACTAACCAACAAAGAGTCAGCAGCATCTGCCTAACCTGAGAAGAGGGTTTATATAGCAGGTGCTGTCCACACCCCACTCAGACCTCACAGACTGTGAGCACAAAAACCAGCACCGGATCCCCTGCCGTGCACAGAGCCTGTAACCACTGCACAGCAAAAGACCCGAACTGGAGTATCAGCTACGCTCAGGTTACTCCGCTAGCACTTGTCTCCCGGTTGCCATGACGACGTGGCAGCACAGAGCAGGAGACCCTAACAGGAGCTGATGTAAAATGTTTAATTCCATTGTCTTGCATTAACTTTTTGAATTCCATGGACACAAACTGTGGCCCATTGTCACTGCACACTTGCTCTGGTAGACCATTTCTAGCAAAGATGGTTTGCAGCACAGCAATTGTTTTCTCAGAAGTAGTGGATTTCATCTTTATTACCTCAGGCCATTTTGAATGAGCGTCCACTGCAATAAGAAACATACAATCGATGAATGGACCAGCAAAGTCAATATGTACCCGCTGCCATGGAGATGAAGGCCATTCCCAGTGGTGTAACGGGGCTAAGGTGGTGCATTTTGAACTCTTTGACATCCTTCACACCCTTGTCAAAGTTTCAATTTGACCATCGATTCCTGGCCACCACACATAGCTTCTAGCAAGATTCTTCATTTTTACTGTTCCTAGGTGACCCTCGTGCAAATTTTCCAAAACCCTGTTTCGCAGTTTAGGTGGTATTACCACTCGCGACCCACACAATAGAGTTCCTTGACAGACAGAAAGCTGATCTCTCCTGCCCGAAAACCCGTAATATTGAGCATCGCCATGTTTAGGCCAACCTTTGAGAGTTAAGTCCATTACTTTTGATAGTACCGGGTCTTTCCTTGTTTCCCGATTGATCGTGGCATTGGTAGTAGGTAGCTGTTCCATCAACATATTGTGATACACTTCCAGGGGGTCTCCGTCACTGTCCTCCTCACTTTTGGGCAAGGGAGAACGCGATAGACCATCAGCGTTGCCATGTAGTTTTGTTCCTTTAAACTCAATGTCGTATGTATGAGCACCCAGGAATAATGACCAACGTTGAAGCCGAGCTGCAGTCATGGCTGGGACTCCCTTGTGGGGGTTAAAAATTGATACCAGTGGTTGATGATCCGTAATTAATGTAAACCTTTGCCCATACAAAAATTGATGAAATTTCTTCACTCCCCATACTAAACTTAAGGCCTCTCGGTCAATTTGTGCATAATTCTTCTCTGCCACTGTCAAAGACTGTGAAGCAAACGCTATTGGCTTATCGCTACCATCTCTCAGTTGATGTGATAACACTGCTCCAATGCCGTACGGTGATGCATCACACGCCAGCCTGATGGGTAGTTTCGGATCAAAACGAGTAAGGACTTTATCAGATGTAATCAATCTTTTGTTTCTGAGAATGCTTTCTCAGTCTTTTGTCCACTTCCATCGTGCATTTTTCTGTAGTAGGGCATTTAGCGGGTGTATTACTGTGGAGAGGTCTGGTTAGAACTTGTGATAATAATTAACTAGGCCCAGGTAAGATCTCAGTTGTGACACAGACTGTGGCTGGGGTGCTTGTAGTACTGCCTCAATTCTATCATTTGATATGTGCAGGCCTTCTCTATCAATCACATGTCCACAATATGAAATGCTTTCTTGGAAAAATGCACATTTATCTTTATTTACTCTGAGTCCATATTCCTGTAGTCGGGTTAATACTTTTTCCAAATTATTTAAATGGTCCACATCATCTTTGCCTGTTACAATTATATCATCCAGGTAACATTGCGTACCTGGTATTCCTTGTAGGACTTGATCCATTGCTCTCTGCCATAATGCTGGGGCAGAGGAAAGTCCAAACACAAGACGGTTATATTGTAATAAACCTTTGTGAGTATTGATAGTTAAAAATTTCTTAGATGCCTCCTCAATTTCCTTTTGCAAGTACGCTTGAGCTAGGTCAATTTTGGAGAAGCGGTCGCCCCCTAAGAGAGCTGCAAAGATGTCCTCTATTTTAGGCAAAGGATACTGTACAGTCCATAGTACTGGATTTATTGTCATTTTGAAATCTCCGCAAATACGGATACTTCCCATTTTGTCTTTCTTTACTATCGGAACTATGGGCGTAGCCCATTCACTCCATTCCACTGGGGAGAGTATACCAGAGTCTTCCAGTTTCCGTAGTTCCTCCTCAACCGCTGGTCGGATGGCATAAGGTACTGTGCAAGCTTTACAAAACTTTGGAACGGCATGTGGATCCAACTCTATACTGGCCTTAATGTCCTTTAACATGCCTATCCCTGGTTGGAAAATGGGTTGTGCGGCAGCTAACAATTTAGAAAGTTCCTTAAATAGCTGCGTCATTGTTGGATACATAAGATGCAGTAGATTGTAGCCTGTGAATGGAATGCCAGTCAAGTTGGATTTTCCTTATCCATTTGTGGCCCAATAATGCCGGTCCACCATGTGCAAGTATGTACAAATACAGCTTATGGGTATTGCCTTTGTATTTCACATAAACTTTTATTTTTCCCAATGGGGACACCAGTTCATCCGTATATGTGCGGAGTGTTACGG
Source organism: Pseudophryne corroboree (assembly GCF_028390025.1). Taxonomy (NCBI): domain Eukaryota; kingdom Metazoa; phylum Chordata; class Amphibia; order Anura; family Myobatrachidae; genus Pseudophryne; species Pseudophryne corroboree. The sequence goes on along the minus strand of NC_086454.1, from coordinate 177,906,897 downwards.
ATGTTTTCTTTAAAGGAATAGCAGCAAACAGGCATTTGTAATCACTTGCATTTAGCACTGACAGAGCAGAGCCTGTGTCTAATTCCATTTATAAGTCAATACCTGCTACTTCCAAAGTGACCCAAATCACTTGACGCTCTTTTGCCGTCATAGAGTGCATCTCTAGGCTGCATAACCCTTTTTCTATACCAGTACTATCAGTAGAGTCTGATTCATTGTTGGCTACTTTATGCACCTGGGATGTTGTATGTTTTCTCCCGGGGACTTTGGATACTTGCGAGCGGTTTGGTGTTTTCCCCGACTGGCACACCCTTTCAATATGGCCTCTTTTCTTACATTTTCTACACACTTTGTCTTTAAACCAGCACTGACTGGCATCATGTGAGGCCTTCCCACAGCAAACACAGGACTGTTTCTGATACCAATAAACTGGATTGGGAGTACATTCTGGTGCCTTTTGCTGCAATTCTGATGCATCCCTGGTTGCAGTCTCCAGTGAAATAGCTATGTACAGTGCTCGCTCTAAGGTCAGGTCAGGCTCAGCCACCAATTTCTTTTGTGTACTTGCACTTTTCATCCCACAAACTAAACGGTCTCTTAGAGCATCTAATAACCCTGCTCCAAATGCACAGTGTACAGATAACCTACTCAGCTCATAGTTGCCGACTTCTGGGCTGCTCTCTCCGGGAGAGAGCAGCCCGTCGGCTCAGCAGGGGGGGCGGGCAGTGAGGTGACGTGACAGGGGGGCGGGCCAGAGGCAGAATGGAGGCGGGCCAGAGGTGGAACGGGGCGTGGCTTCTGGACCACGTCATTTAAGCCACGCCCCCCACTGTGTAATGCCGCGATTACCGGCATTATACAGCAGGGGGCATGGTTACGATGACGCGATTCATCAAGAATCGCGTCATCACCTGCCCGGACCGCCCACTTTACTCGTTAAGTGGGCTGCGGGCAGGGGGTGACCCGCGGATATCGGGAGACTTGCCTGCTCTTCCGGGGGGGCCGGGAGGGTCACCCGTTTTTCGGGAGCCTCCCGGCCATTCCGGGAGGGTAGGCAAGTATGACTCAGCTCTGCAATGTATTTAGAAATACTTTAACTTTCACATTGATTCCTTCTGTGAAACCTGAATCTTTCAGCAATCACTAATGGTTTAGGGTTTAAGTGCTTTTGTAAAATGTCCACAATGTCAGTAAAGGACTTGTTGGCTGGCTTCTCAGGTGCAATTAAACTCCTCAGCAGACTGTATGTTTGGGCACCCATTACACTGAGTAATACTGGAACCTACCTGTCTCCTTGCACTGCGTTAACAACTAGAGATGAGCGGGTTCGGTTTCTCTGAATCCGAACCCGCACGAACTTCATGTTTTTTTTCACGGGTCCGAGCGACTCGGATCTTCCCGCCTTGCTCGGTTAACCCGAGCGCGCCCGAACGTCATCATGACGCTGTCGGATTCTCGCGAGGCTCGGATTCTATCGCGAGACTCGGATTCTATATAAGGAGCCGCGCGTCGCCGCCATTTTCACACGTGCATTGAGATTGATAGGGAGAGGACGTGGCTGGCGTCCTCTCCATTTAGATTATAAGAGAGAGAGATTTACTGGAGCTTAGGACTAGGAGGAGTACTGTAGAAGTGTAGAGAGTGCAGAGAGTTTACTAGTGAGTGACCACCAGACAGTGCAGTTTATTTAATATATCCGTTCTCTGCCTGAAAAAAGCGATACACACAGTGACTCAGTCACATACTATATCTGTGTGCACTGCTCAGGCTCAGCCCAGTGTGCTGCATCATCTATATATATTATATATCTGTCTGACTGCTCAGCTCACACAGCTTATAATTGTGGGGGAGACTGGGGAGCACTGCAGTGCCAGTTATAGGTTATAGCAGGAGCCAGGAGTACATAATATTATATAGTGAGTGACCACCAGACAGTGCAGTTTATTTAATATATCCGTTCTCTGCCTGAAAAAAGCGATACACACAGTGACTCAGTCACATACTAGTGATGAGCGATACCATATCTGTGTGCACTGCTCAGGCTCAGCCCAGTGTGCTGCATCATCTATATATATTATATATCTGTCTGACTGCTCAGCTCACACAGCTTATAATTGTGGGGGAGACTCGGGAGCACTGCAGTGCCAGTTATAGGTTATAGCAGGAGCCAGGAGTACATAATATTATATTAAAATTAAACAGTGCACACTTTTGCTGCAGGAGTGCCACTGCCAGTGTGACTGACCAGTGACCTGACCACACTGACCACCAGTATAGTTAGTAGTATACTTATATTGTGATTGCCTGAAAAAGTTAAACACTCGTCGTGTGACATCACTTGTGTGTTGTTGTTTTTTTTATTCTATAAAAATAAAACTCATTCTGCTGACAGACAGTGTCCAGCAGGTCCGTCATTATATAATATATAATATATACCTGTCCGGCTGCAGTAGTGATATATATATATTTTTATATCATTTATCATCCAGTCGCAGCAGACACAGTACGGTAGTTCACGGCTGTGGCTACCTCTGTGTCTGCACTCGGCAGGCAGTCCGTCCATAATTGTATACCACCTAACCGTGGTTTTTTTTTTCTTCTTTATACATACATACTACTACGACATCTCTTTATCAACCAGTCTATATTAGCAGCAGACACAGTACAGTACGGTAGTTCACGGCTGTGGCTACCTCTGTGTCTGCACTCGGCAGGCAGTCCGTCCATAATTGTATACCACCTAACCGTGGGTTTTTTTTCTTTCTTCTTTATACATACATAGTTACATAGACATCTCTTTATCAACCAGTCTATATTAGCAGCAGACACAGTACAGTACGGTAGTTCACGGCTGTGGCTACCTCTGTGTCTGCACTCGGCAGGCAGTCCGTCCATAATTGTATACCACCTAACCGTGGTTTTTTTTTCTTTCTTCTTTATACATACATAGTTACATAGACATCTCTTTATCAACCAGTCTATATTAGCAGCAGACACAGTACAGTACGGTAGTTCACGGCTGTGGCTACCTCTGTGTCTGCACTCGGCAGGCAGTCCGTCCATAATTGTATACCACCTAACCGTGGTTTTTTTTTCTTTCTTCTTTATACATACATAGTTACATAGACATCTCTTTATCAACCAGTCTATATTAGCAGCAGACACAGTACAGTACGGTAGTTCACGGCTGTGGCTACCTCTGTGTCTGCACTCGGCAGGCAGTCCGTCCATAATTGTATACCACCTAACCGTGGTTTTTTTTTCTTTCTTCTTTATACATACATAGTTACATAGACATCTCTTTATCAACCAGTCTATATTAGCAGCAGACACAGTACAGTACGGTAGTTCACGGCTGTGGCTACCTCTGTGTCTGCACTCGGCAGGCAGTCCGTCCATAATTGTATACCACATAACCGTGTTTTTTTTTTCTTTCTTCTTTATACATACATAGTTACATAGACATCTCTTTATCAACCAGTCTATATTAGCAGCAGACACAGTACAGTACGGTAGTTCACGGCTGTGGCTACCTCTGTGTCTGCACTCGGCAGGCAGTCCGTCCATAATTGTATACCACCTAACCGTGGTTTTTTTTTCTTTCTTCTTTATACATACATAGTTACATAGACATCTCTTTATCAACCAGTCTATATTAGCAGCAGACACAGTACAGTACGGTAGTTCACGGCTGTGGCTACCTCTGTGTCTGCACTCGGCAGGCAGTCCATAATTGTATACTAGTATCCATCTCCATTGTTTACCTGAGGTGCCTTTTAGTTGTGCCTATTAAAATATGGAGAACAAAAATGTTGAGGTTCCAAAATTAGGGAAAGATCAAGATCCACTTCCACCTCGTGCTGAAGCTGCTGCCACTAGTCATGGCCGAGACGATGAAATGCCAGCAACGTCGTCTGCCAAGGCCGATGCCCAATGTCATAGTACAGAGCATGTCAAATCCAAAACACCAAATATCAGAAAAAAAAGGACTCCAAAACCTAAAATAAAATTGTCGGAGGAGAAGCGTAAACTTGCCAATATGCCATTTACGACACGGAGTGGCAAGGAACGGCTGACGCCCTGGCCTATGTTCATGGCTAGTGGTTCAGCTTCACATGAGGATGGAAGCACTCAACCTCTCGCTAGAAAAATGAAAAGACTCAAGCTGGCAAAAGCAGCACAGCAAAGAACTGTGCATTCTTCGAAATCCCAAATCCACAAGGAGAGTCCAATTGTGTCGGTTGCGATGCCTGACCTTCCCAACACTGGACGTGAAGAGCATGCGCCTTCCACCATTTGCACGCCCCCTGCAAGTGCTGGAAGGAGCACCCGCAGTCCAGTTCCTGATAGTCAGATTGAAGATGTCAGTGTTGAAGTACACCAGGATGAGGAGGATATGGGTGTTGCTGGCGCTGGGGAGGAAATTGACCAGGAGGATTCTGATGGTGAGGTGGTTTGTTTAAGTCAGGCACCCGGGGAGACACCTGTTGTCCGTGGGAGGAATATGGCCGTTGACATGCCAGGTGAAAATACCAAAAAAATCAGCTCTTCGGTGTGGAGGTATTTCACCAGAAATGCGGACAACAGGTGTCAAGCCGTGTGTTCCCTTTGTCAAGCTGTAATAAGTAGGGGTAAGGACGTTAACCACCTCGGAACATCCTCCCTTATACGTCACCTGCAGCGCATTCATAATAAGTCAGTGACAAGTTCAAAAACTTTGGGTGACAGCGGAAGCAGTCCACTGACCAGTAAATCCCTTCCTCTTGTAACCAAGCTCACGCAAACCACCCCACCAACTCCCTCAGTGTCAATTTCCTCCTTCCCCAGGAATGCCAATAGTCCTGCAGGCCATGTCACTGGCAATTCTGACGATTCCTCTCCTGCCTGGGATTCCTCCGATGCATCCTTGCGTGTAACGCCTACTGCTGCTGGCGCTGCTGTTGTTGCTGCTGGGAGTCGATGGTCATCCCAGAGGGGAAGTCGTAAGCCCACTTGTACTACTTCCAGTAAGCAATTGACTGTTCAACAGTCCTTTGCGAGGAAGATGAAATATCACAGCAGTCATCCTGCTGCAAAGCGGATAACTGAGGCCTTGACAACTATGTTGGTGTTAGACGTGCGTCCGGTATCCGCCGTTAGTTCACAGGGAACTAGACAATTTATTGAGGCAGTGTGCCCCCGTTACCAAATACCATCTAGGTTCCACTTCTCTAGGCAGGCGATACCGAGAATGTACACGGACGTCAGAAAAAGACTCACCAGTGTCCTAAAAAATGCAGTTGTACCCAATGTCCACTTAACCACGGACATGTGGACAAGTGGAGCAGGGCAGGGTCAGGACTATATGACTGTGACAGCCCACTGGGTAGATGTATGGACTCCCGCCGCAAGAACAGCAGCGGCGGCACCAGTAGCAGCATCTCGCAAACGCCAACTCTTTCCTAGGCAGGCTACGCTTTGTATCACCGCTTTCCAGAATACGCACACAGCTGAAAACCTCTTACGGCAACTGAGGAAGATCATCGCGGAATGGCTTACCCCAATTGGACTCTCCTGTGGATTTGTGGCATCGGACAACGCCAGCAATATTGTGTGTGCATTAAATATGGGCAAATTCCAGCACGTCCCATGTTTTGCACATACCTTGAATTTGGTGGTGCAGAATTTTTTTAAAAACGACAGGGGCGTGCAAGAGATGCTGTCGGTGGCCAGAAGAATTGCGGGACACTTTCGGCGTACAGGCACCACGTACAGAAGACTGGAGCACCACCAAAAACTACTGAACCTGCCCTGCCATCATCTGAAGCAAGAAGTGGTAACGAGGTGGAATTCAACCCTCTATATGCTTCAGAGGTTGGAGGAGCAGCAAAAGGCCCTTCAAGCCTATACAATTGAGCACGATATAGTAGGTGGAATGCACCAGTCTCAAGCGCAGTGGAGAATGATTTCAACGTTGTGCAAGGTTCTGATGCCCTTTGAACTTGCCACACGTGAAGTCAGTTCAGACACTGCCAGCCTGAGTCAGGTCATTCCCCTCATCAGGCTTTTGCAGAAGAAGCTGGAGACATTGAAGGAGGAGCTAACACGGAGCGATTCCGCTAGGCATGTGGGACTTGTGGATGGAGCCCTTAATTCGCTTAACAAGGATTCACGGGTGGTCAATCTGTTGAAATCAGAGCACTACATTTTGGCCACCGTGCTCGATCCTAGATTTAAAGCCTACCTTGGATCTCTCTTTCCGGCAGACACAAGTCTGCTGGGGTTGAAAGACCTGCTGGTGACAAAATTGTCAAGTCAAGCGGAACGCGACCTGTCAACATCTCCTCCTTCACATTCTCCCGCAACTGGGGGTGCGAGGAAAAGGCTCAGAATTCCGAGCCCACCCGCTGGCGGTGATGCAGGGCAGTCTGGAGCGACTGCTGATGCTGACATCTGGTCCGGACTGAAGGACCTGACAACGATTACGGACATGTCGTCTACTGTCACTGCATATGATTCTCTCAACATTGATAGAATGGTGGAGGATTATATGAGTGACCGCATCCAAGTAGGCACGTCACACAGTCCGTACTTATACTGGCAGGAAAAAGAGGCAATTTGGAGGCCCTTGCACAAACTGGCTTTATTCTACCTAAGTTGCCCTCCCACAAGTGTGTACTCCGAAAGAGTGTTTAGTGCCGCCGCTCACCTTGTCAGCAATCGGCGTACGAGGTTACATCCAGAAAATGTGGAGAAGATGATGTTCATTAAAATGAATTATAATCAATTCCTCCGCGGAGACATTGACCAGCAGCAATTGCCTCCACAAAGTACACAGGGAGCTGAGATGGTGGATTCCAGTGGGGACGAATTGATAATCTGTGAGGAGGGGGATGTACACGGTGATATATCGGAGGGTGATGATGAGGTGGACATCTTGCCTCTGTAGAGCCAGTTTGTGCAAGGAGAGATTAATTGCTTCTTTTTTGGGGGGGGTCCAAACCAACCCGTCATATCAGTCACAGTCGTGTGGCAGACCCTGTCACTGAAATGATGGGTTGGTTAAAGTGTGCATGTCCTGTTTTGTTTATACAACATAAGGGTGGGTGGGAGGGCCCAAGGACAATTCCATCTTGCACCTCTTTTTTCTTTTCTTTTTCTTTGCATCATGTGCTGATTGGGGAGGGTTTTTTGGAAGGGACATCCTGCGTGACACTGCAGTGCCACTCCTAAATGGGCCCGGTGTTTGTGTCGGCCACTAGGGTCGCTAATCTTACTCACACAGTCAGCTACCTCATTGCGCCTCTTTTTTTCTTTGCGTCATGTGCTGTTTGGGGAGGGTTTTTTGGAAGGGACATCCTGCGTGACACTGCAGTGCCACTCCTAGATGGGCCCGGTGTTTGTGTCGGCCACTAGGGTCGCTAATCTTACTCACACAGCTACCTCATTGCGCCTCTTTTTTTCTTTGCGTCATGTGCTGTTTGGGGAGGGTTTTTTGGAAGGGACATCCTGCGTGACACTGCAGTGCCACTCCTAGATGGGCCCGGTGTTTGTGTCGGCCACTAGGGTCGCTAATCTTACTCACACAGCTACCTCATTGCGCCTCTTTTTTTCTTTGCGTCATGTGCTGTTTGGGGAGGGTTTTTTGGAAGGGCCTTCCTGCGTGACACTGCAGTGCCACTCCTAGATGGGCCCGGTGTTTGTGTCGGCCACTAGGGTCGCTAATCTTACTCACACAGCTACCTCATTGCGCCTCTTTTTTTCTTTGCGTCATGTGCTGTTTGGGGAGGGTTTTTTGGAAGGGACATCCTGCGTGACACTGCAGTGCCACTCCTAGATGGGCCCGGTGTTTGTGTCGGCCACTAGGGTCGCTTATCTTACTCACACAGCGACCTCGGTGCAAATTTTAGGACTAAAAATAATATTGTGAGGTGTGAGGTATTCAGAATAGACTGAAAATGAGTGTAAATTATGGTTTTTGAGGTTAATAATACTTTGGGATCAAAATGACCCCCAAATTCTATGATTTAAGCTGTTTTTTAGTGTTTTTTGAAAAAAACACCCGAATCCAAAACACACCCGAATCCGACAAAAAAAATTCGGTGAGGTTTTGCCAAAACGCGTTCGAACCCAAAACACGGCCGCGGAACCGAACCCAAAACCAAAACACAAAACCCGAAAAATTTCAGGCGCTCATCTCTATTAACAACACAATACAACTCCACTCTCTCAATATATGTAGCCCAGTCCTCTATAGTACCATCAAATGCAGCTATTGTGCCAATATACCCCTGACATTTTTTTTTCTTTATACTTATATCTTCATTTTCTAAGGAAGGGAGGACTAACTCACGTGCTCCTTTTATTCAAGTTAGGTGCTGCTGGCAGTCTGAATGAGTTGTTCCTGTTTGCACCCCACAATTGTGCTGTGTCAGCCCACTGGTGCTCCACCTATACCTGGAGCCATGCCGAAGAACAGTTTAATCCTCGTCGCCAGTGTTAAATCTGTCACTTATATTTCAATAAGAGTATTTAATGTAACCAGGACACAGGGAGTGTTGCATGCTTCTTTACTGGAGAAGAACAGGAAACTAAAGAACACAGAAATAGATTCATACACCAACTAATACAAATACAAAATAAGATCCATTGTAACCTTCCACCAGAACACATTTACAGCAATGAGAACTATATACACCACACTACCCTGGTCTCCCAGCAAAAGAATTGCACCATTTACAGCTAATACAAAACACAGCTGCCAGGCTGTTAACCAACTAGCCTTGTTACAGCCACATAACTACAATTCTCTACTCCCTTCACTGGCTGCCAGTAAGATGGCAAATTGTTTTTAAGATTGGCTTTACTGACTTTACATGACCAGGGCTCTAGGTACCTGAAGCAGCTTCTGATTCCACACTGCCCCACTCCGTTACTGCAATCTGTAGATGAATGACTATTAGCAGTACCAACAATCTCCTGAAATTCATCTGGGAGTTGAGCTTTTAGCCATGTGGCTCTGACTCTATGGAACTCACTTCCCTGCACAGTTCGAGAGGCTACCACTCTAGAATCCTTCAAAAACAGACTCATGGCTTTCCTGCTTACTCAAACATTCCCTTAATGTCCCTTCAAAACTCCATGCTCTCTGTATTTTATGAAAAGCTTTTCTGTCCTTCATTGTTTCTGTACTGTATTATGATCATTCTATCTGTTAAGCGCCTTGAGTCCTATTGGAGAAAGTGCTCTATAGAAATAAAATTATTATTATTAATATTATTATTATTATTATTATTATTATTATTATCAAGTCCGAATGTTGCTGCATATTACGATCATAGCCATCTTTGCAAGCTTACTCAGAGTTGTAAGCATCTCTGTTGTTTCTCTGAGACTGCTGAATGGTTGTTATGACAACTAGGAGTAGGCATGTATGATAGCTGTTCCGTGGGTGTGCTTTGGCTATGTAGCCAGAGCTACTGTCTATTGTGACTCGAGTAATGCAAATGCAGAGAAGATGCTAAATCTACTCCAATCTCCAGAGTTTGGCATGGGATAGTTTAACTTAAAAGTACAAATGATAAGATTAATGGATAGTTTTGCAGACAGAGGAGTGAGGCTGGTGTGATCACACAGATGCGTGCAACTCAGTCAGAATATGGCCTTACAGTGACATTAGCATTCAGCTCACATTCTGTTCCCTGCAGGCATCCGGAATTGCGCACAACTCAGAGTTAGGCCATGTACAGGTGAAACTCAGAAAATTAGAATATCGTGCAAAAGTTCATTTATTTCAGTAATTCAACTTAAAAGGCGAAACTAATATATCATATATCCTCATTACATGCAAAGTGAGATATTTCAAGCCTTTATCTCCTATATAATAGCCCAGATCTGTGCATGTGTGTATAATGCTGGGCGTGGCTAGGAACTCTCATTGGGTTAGCAGCAGGTCTATCACACCCAGCCCAGAGCTGATTGGGCGAGAAACGCCCTCCCACAAAAAAGGTACTGTACCTGCCAAAAAGGTATGTCACTGCATCTGCAGCAAGTCTCTTTGCTGTAGATAGGGGGGGGAAAATCCTTTTACTGCAGCATCCTATGTCCTGCTGCCAATCCACCTGCCCCCTCCAGCATCAACAATCCACACTCCCTAGCCGCGCCGCAGGTGAAACAAAAGCTGCTGCGGCCACCGGCATAGCTGTGTTTGAAAGCGGAGCAGCGGAAGGCTTTCATAACCCTCCCTGTGTCTCATACTCTCTGAGCCCCGGAGCCTCCTCTGATGTCACAGAAGTGCCTCCCCGCCACAACCGCGCCCAGGTCGCCAGAGGCCCTGACTCCACAACACAGCACCTGGGCTGCCAGCCTGGAAGCCCCGAAATGGCTAATGTAACGAATGGAGTGGGTGATATCGCAGAGGGTAATGTCTGGATGCTGAATCAATGTAAAAGGTGACAGTGCTGTGCAGTGCAGTGGGTGTGCAGTGTCACTGACACTGCACAGCACTCACCTTTTACATTGATTCAGCCAGTCAGTCAGTTCTGCCAGCCAGTCACTATTGTTAGCACCGGTGTCACAACGCGCCGCATTACAGGGAAGTAGACGCACTAAATAAACTACAGCTCCCAGCAGCCCTTAGCGCCGAAACATTCCGGCACTAAGGGCTACTGGGAGCTGTAGTTTATCGAGTGCATCTTCCCTGTAATGCAGCACGTTGGGACACCGGCGCTAACAATAGTGACTGGCTGCTTGGCTGCTGTGCGAGTTTCCGGGAGAGCCACTGCCAAAGGGAGGACAGCAGCTTAGCTGCTTTCTGGAGGAGAAGCAGGAGAAGCATTACCCGCCCCTCCCCCACTCGCAGTACCTCTGGGCCACATTCGCGGCACACCTATACCCCTCCACCACCTGTGGTGGCTCCTAATTAATCCAAACCACCTGCAAAGGGTTCTTGAGCCTTTAAATGGTCTCTCTCTCAGGTACAGTACAATCATTGCGAAGATTGCTGACCTGACAGTTGTGCAGAAAACCATCATTGACACTCTCAATAAGGAGGGAAAGCCTCAAAAGGAAATTGCAAAAAAAGTTGGATGTTCTCAAAGTGCTGTATCAAAGCACATTAATAGAATGTTAAGTGGAAGGCAAAAGTGTGGAAGCAAAAAGGTGCACAAGTAGCAGGGATGACCACAGCCTGGAGAGGATTGTCAGGAAAAGGCCATTCAAAAGTGTAGGGGGGCTTCACAAGGAGTGGACTGAGGCTGGAGTTAGTGCATCAAGAGCCACCACACACAGACGGATCCTGGACATGGGCTTCAGGTGTCGTATTCCTCTTGTCAAGACGCTCCTGAACAACAAACAACATCAGAAGTGTCTTACCTGGGCTAACCAAGGTATCTCATTTGGAAACCAAGGTCCCAGAGTATGGAGGAAGAATGGAGACGCACACGATACAAGATGCTTGAAATCCAGTGTGAAGTTTCCACAGTCTGTGTTGATTTGGGGAGCCCTGTCATCTGCTGGTGTTGGTCCACTGTGCTTTATTAAGCCCAGAGTCAACGCAGCCATCTACCAGGACATTTTAGAGCACTTCATGCTTCCTTCAGCAGACAAGCTTTATGAAGATGCTGACTTCATTTTCCAGCAGGGCTTGGCACCTGCCCACACTGCCAATAGTACCAAAACCTGGTTCAATGACCGTGGGATTACTGTGCTGGGTTGGCCAGCAAACTCGCCTGACCTGAACCGCATAGAAAATCTATGGGGCATTGCCAAGAGAAAGATGACAGACATGAGACCGAACAATGCAGAAGAGCTGAAGGCCGCTATTGAAGCATCCTGGTCTTCCATAACACCTCAGCAGTGCCACAGACTGATAGAATCCATGCCACGCCGCATCGAGGCAGTAATTCATGCAAAAGAGGCCCAAACCAAGCACTGAGTACATATGCATGAAGATACTTTTCAGAGGGCCGACATTTCTGTATTTAAAATCCCCTTTCTCATACGTCCTAGAGGATGCCTAGGTCCACTTCAGTACCATGGGGTATAGACGGTTCCGCAGGAGCCATGGGCACTTTAAGACTTTTTCAGAGTGTGAACTGGCTCCTCCCTCTATGCCCCTCCTCCAGACCTCAGTATAGGAACTGTGCCCAGGGAGACGGACATTTCGAGGAAAGGATTTACTTTTAAGGTAACGGTGAGATTCATACCAGCTCACACTTCAACCATGCCGCACAACATGGCATTCAACAAAACACATGCCAACGGGCATGAACTATTGCAGCAACATGCTGAAATTAATTTTAACACAACACTTGTGTAACTACAACGAAATAACAACTGCAGGTGAAGTACACACTGGGTTGGGTGCCCAGCATCCTCTACGGACTAGGAGAAAAGGATTTACCGGTAGGTATTAAAATCCTGTTTTCTCATACGTCCTAGAGGATGCTGGGGTCCAGTACAGTACCATGGGGTTATACCAAAGCTCCAGTACGGGCGGGAGAGTGCGGATGACCCTGCAGCACCGATTGACCAAACTTTAGGTCCTCATCGGCCAAGGTGTCAAACTTGTAGAACTTAGCAAACGTGTTTGTCCCTGACCAAGTAGCTGCTCGGCAAAGTTGTAACGCCGAGACCCCCCGGGCAGCCGCCCAGGATGAGCCCACCTTTCTAGTAGAATGGGCTTTTACCGAAGTCGGTAACGGCAATCCTGCCGTGGAATGAGTGTGCTCAATTGTACCTCTGATCCAGCGCACAATGGTCTGCTTAGAAGCAGGACACCCAATCTTGTTGGGAGCATACAGGACAAACAGAGCCTCTGTTTTGCGTATCCGAGCTGTTCTTGCGACATAAATTTTCAAAGCTCTGACCACATCCAGAGACTTTGACGCAGCGAAGGTGTCAGTAGCCACTGGCACCACAATATGTTGGTTTATATGGAAAGAAGAAACCACCTAAGGCAGAAATTGCTGACGAGTTCTTAACTCAGCCCTATCTTCATGGAAGATCAAGTAAGGGCTCTTGTAAGACAAGGCCCCTAACTCAGACACCCTTCTTGCGGATGCCAAGGCCAACAGCATGACCACTTTCCAAGTGAGAAACTTCAATTCTATCTCCTGGAGAGGTTCAAACCAATCCGATTGAAGGAACTGCGACACTACGTTAAGATCCCATGGTGCCACAGTAGGCACAAATGGAGGTTGGATGTGCAGAACCCCCTTCACGAAGGTCTGAACTTCTGGAAGGGAGGCCAATTGTTTCTGAAAGACAACGGACAATGCCGAAATCTGGACCTTGATTGACCCCAATCGTAGGCACGCATCCACACCCGCCTGGAGAAAATTGAGAAAACGTCCTAACTGAAACTCTTCCGTTGGAGTCTTCTTGAATTCACACCAAGACACATATTTTCTCCAAATACGGTGGTAATGTTTAGACGTTACCCCTTTCCTGGCCTGAATCAGAGTGGGAATGACTTCTTTGGGAATACCCTTTTGGGCTGGGAACCGGCGCTCAAAAGCCATGCCATCAAACGTAGCAGCGGTAAGTCTTGATATACGCACGGCCCCTGCTGGAGAAGGTCCTTGCGAAGAGGAAGAGGCCGAGGATCTTCTATGAGCAACTCCTGAAGATTTGGATACCAAGCCCTCCTTGGCCAGTCTGGGACAACGAGGATCGCTCAAACCCTTGTTCTTCTTATGATCTTGAGAACTTTTGGTATTAGTGGAAGTGGAGGGAAGACATACACCGACCGAAACACCCACTGGGTCACTAGTGCATCCACTGCTATTGCTTGAGGGTCTCTCGACCTGGAACAATATCTCTGAAGCTTCTTGTTGAGACGAGATGCCATCATGTCTACTTGAGGAACTCCCCAAAGACCTGTCACCTCTGTGAAGACTTCTTGGTGGAGACCCCATTCTCCTGGATTGAGATCGTTTCTGCTGAGGAAGTCCGCTTTCCGGAATGAAAATTGCCGACAGAGCTCTTGCATGTCTTTCTGCCCAGAGGAGGATCTTTGTCACCTCTGCCATTGCCGGTCTGCTTTTCGTTCCGCCCTGACGCTTTATGTACGCGACTGCTGTTACATTGTCCGACTGGATCTGTATGGGTTGATCGTGAAGAAGGCCATTGTAAATGGCTCTCAACTCCAGAACGTTTATGTGAAGACAAGCTTCTTGACTTGACCATCTTCCTTGGAAGCTTTCCCCCTGTGTGACTGCTCCCCAGCCTCATAGACTTGCATCTGTGGTTACTAGGACCCAGTCCTGAATCCCGAACCAGCGTCCCTCTAGTAGGTGAGAACTGTGTAGCCACCACAGGAGCGAAATTCTGGCTTTGGATGACAGGATTATCCTCTGGTGCATGTGTAGGTGGGATCCGGACCACTTGTCCAACAGGTCCCACTGGAATACTCTGGCATGGAATCGGCCAAACTGTATAGCCTCGTAGGCCGCTACCATCTTTCCCAACAACTGAATGCATTGATGAATCAACACTTTTGTTGGTTTCAGAATTTGTTTGACCATTCTCTGGATTTCCAGAGCCTTTTCTACTGGAAGAAATACCCTCTGTACTTCTGTGTCCAGTATCATCCCCAGAAAAGACAATCTTGTCGTCGTTTCCAACTGTATCTTTGGAAAATTTTTGATCCAACCGTGTTGTTGAAGTACTGTCAGGGAGAGTGCAATGTTCTGCACCAACCTTTCCCTGGACCTCGCTTTTATCATGAGATCGTTCAGGTAAGGAATTATATTTACTCCTTTCTGTCGAAAGAGGACCATCATCTCCGCCATCGCCTTGCTGAACACCCTCGGTGCCGTGGAGAGTCCAAACGGCAACGTCTGAAATTGGTAATGGCAACCCTGTATCGCGAATCTCAGATAAGCTTGATGTGGAGGATAAATGGGAACATGTAAGTAGGCATCTTTTATGCCCACTGGCACCATGAAGTCCCCTTCCTCCTGACTGGAAATCACTGCACTCAGAGATTCCATCTTGAACTTGAACCTTTGCAGGTAGAGATTCAGATTTTTAAGGTTTAGAATCGGTCTGTCCGAGCCGTCCAGCTTCGGAACTACGAATAGGCTTGAATAAAACCCTTCTCCTTGTTGTAACCAGGACAATAACTTGATCCTGACACAATTTTTGTATTGCTGCCGCTATCACTTCCTTGTCTGGGATAGAAGCTGGTAAGGCCGATTTGAAAAATCGGCATGGGGGAGTGTCTTGAAACTCCAGTTTGTACCCATGGGACACTATTTGTAAGACCCACGGGTCCAGGCCAGATTGAACCCAGACCTGACTGAAGAGTTTCAGACGTGCCCCCACCTGAGCGGACTCCCGCAAGGGAGTCCCAGCGTCATGCTGCAGATTTGGCAGAAGCAGAAGTTGATTACTGCTCCTGTGATCCTGTAGACGCTGCAGACTTTTTTCCTTTTCCCCTTCCTTTACCCGCAAAGAAAGGGGAACCTTTACCCTTTTTGTATTTATTGGGCCGAAAGGACTGCATCTGAGAGTGTCTTTTTCGCCGGCGCAGGAGCATTATGTATGAATGTCGACTTACCTGCGTTAGCCGCAGAAACTAACGCATCCAGCCCATCTCCAAACAAGGCCTCACCTTTAAACGGGAGAGTCTCCATATTCCTTTTGGAATCTGCGTCAGCATTCCATTGGCGAATCCACAACGCCCTCCGTGCTGAGACTGCCATGGCTGCGGCTCTTGATCCCGAGACCAATATCTTTCATGGCCTCTAGCATGTATGCAGCAGCGTCTTTGATATGACGTAACATTAGGAGTATCTCGTCTCTATCTATTGTGTCAATGTCTGATGACAAGTTTTCTGACCACTTTTCAATAGCACTACTCACCCATGCACAGGCAATGGTAGGCCTGAGTAGTGTCCCATTGGCCACATAAATAGATATCAACGTATTCTCCAACTTGCGGTCTGCCGGCTCTTTCAGTGAAGCCGTCCCAGGTGCAGGGAGAATCACCTTTTTTGTTAACCGTGACAGGATACTGTCTAAAACGGTTCCGGCATAAAAGATAGATAGTGTCTAGTTAGACAGTCAATAGATAAACACCATATGTTAGACAGACATTAGGTCGACAGAGTCAAAAGGTCGACATGAAAAAGGTAGAATGTACAAAAGGTCGACAGGTCAAAAGGTTGACATGGTCAAAGGATCGACATGAAAATGGTCGACGTGAAAAAGGTAGACACCATGTTTTTTCCATTTTTGTGGTTTGTGTGAATAGTTTTGTCATCTGGGACCCCCAATTGTAGAAAGGCATACCCTTGCGGGGCTCGCTTCGCTTGCCATGCTTCGGGCACGGTGGCTCGCTGCACTTGCCACAAGGTTTATAACCAACTCTATGCCGACATGGATAGAGAAAGTATAAAATAGTCCAAAAACATGTTACATTTTAAAAAACATGTCTATCTTTTTTTATGTCGACAATTTTCATGTCGACCTTTTGACCATGTCGACCTTTTGACTTATCGACCTTTTGTACTGTCTACCTTTTTCATGACGACCTTTTGACCCCGTCAACCTAATGTCTGTCTAACATATGGTGTCTATCTATTGACTGTCTAACTAGACACTGTCTATCTATCAACCGGATACCGTCTAAAACGGGGGGTGACTCCCACATTTTCCTGTCCTCTGCAGGGAAAGGGTAAGCTACCTGAATTCTTTTGGGATTCTGAAATTTCTTTTCAGGATTTGTCCAGACTCCCTCAAAGAGACTGTTCAGCTCATGAGATGGAGGAAATGTTACATTCATTTTCTTTTCTTTACAAAAGTAAGCCTTCTCCTGTGGTAAAGGAGGGGCCTCCGTAACTTATAACACCTCCTTTATAGCAACAATCATGTATTGAATGTTTTTTGCTAACTTTGGATCTATTCCCCTGGAATCACTAGTGTCGACACAGGAATCAGAGTCCGTGTTGGTATCAGTCTGTACAACCTGTGTAAATGACCTTTTATGTGACCCAGAGGGGTCCCCTGTGGATGAAAAGGCAGAACTATTAAAGATCACATCTTCCACGGATTTTCTCCAGTTTTCTGCATGAGACTCAGACTTATCCAATCTCTTACTGATATTATTCACACTATCACGTAATTCTTTCACCCATTCAGGCTCGTTGTGTGCCGGCAGTGCCACCACATTACAACTCTGTGTCCCTAAAATGGCTCCCTCAGGGGAAGAGCTCCCTGCCTCAGACATGTCACACATGTGCACAATCACACCACAGACACTCCGGGGCGTAATGGGGACAGACCCACAGTAAAGTCTGTCAGAAGGACACAGAAAGGAATTGCCAGTTCACAACTCAGTGCCAAAAGAAAAAATCCCTGTGTCACGTACTTTGTACACAGAGACAAAATCGCTGTGTCGCATACTTTGTACACAGAGATCTTGAAGCGCTTTCTATTACGAATAATAGGTTTTAGCACCGAATATTACACTCCCCCCCTTTTTTGCCCCCCGATACTTGATTCAGAAGTGGAGAGGAGGATCAGCGTTTCTTGCCTTGCAGCTGCTGGGAGAAATGGCGCTGAGCAGTGTGCTGGCTGCCTGAGGAAGAAGCCCCGCCCCCTGTAATGGCGCGCTTTTCCTCAGCTTTAGAAGAGATGTTTATACTGGAGGGGGTGTAGGACAGTGTAAATACAAAGTATGCTACCTTTTGCCAGTGAGAGTAGGTTTCATGCTGCCAAGGGCGCCCGACCCCTCCCCGCGCGCGCCCTGCACCCTGCTGTGCACTGTGTTATGGATTAGAGATGAGCGGGTTCGGTTCCTCGGAATCCGAACCCCCCCCGAACTTCAGCCTTTTTACACGGGTCCGAGGCAGACTCGGATCTTCCCGCCTTGCTCGGCTAACCCGAGCGCGCCCGAACGTCATCATCCCGCTGTCGGATTCTCGCGAGGCTCGTATTCTATCGCGAGACTCGGATTCTATATAAGGAGCCGCGCGTCGCCGCCATTTTCACACGTGCATTGAGATTGATAGGGAGAGGACGTGGCTGGCGTCCTCTCCGTTTAGATAGAGAGTGAGACACTTGATTTACTGGAGCATTAGGAGTACTCAGAGAGTGCAGAGTTTTGCTGATAGTTATACTAGTGGTGACCACCAGTTTTATTTATTATTTAATATAATCCGTTCTCTGCCTGAAAAAAAACGATACACAGTCACATACCATATCTGTGCTCAGCCTCAGTGTGCTGCATGATAATATCATCTATGTATATCTGACTGTGCTGAGTAGTGCTCACTGCTCACACAGCTTAATTGTGGGGGAGACTGGGGAGCAGTTATAGCAGGAGTACATATTTAACAGTGCACACTTTTGCTGCCAGAGTGCCAGTGTGACTGACCAGCAGTGACCACCAGTATATTGTCTGCCTGAAAAAGTTAAACACTCGTGTGGTGTTTATTTTTTTTATTCTATAAACGCATTCTGCTGACAGTGTCCAGCAGGTCCGTCATTCATTATATTTCTATCTTCTTCATACTAGTAGTTTAGGACTCTGCACTGCTGACAGTGTCCAGCAGGTCCGTCATTATACAATATATACCTGTCCTGCAGTAGTGATATATATATATATATTTTTTATATCATTATCATCCAGTCTATACTAGCAGACGCAGTACGGTAGTCCACGGCTGTAGCTACCTCTGTGTCGGCAGTCGCTCGTCCATAATTGTATACCTACCTGTGGTGGGTTTTTTTTTTCTATCTTCTTCATACTAGTAGTTTAGGAGTCTGCAGTGCTGACAGTGTCCAGCAGGTCCGTCATTATACAATATATACCTGTCCTGCAGTAGTGATATATATATATTTTTTATATCATTATCATCCAGTCTATACTAGCAGACGCAGTACGGTAGTCCACGGCTGTAGCTACCTCTGTGTCGGCAGTCGCTCGTCCATAATTGTATACCTACCTGTGGTGTTTTTTTTTTTCTATCTTCTTCATACTAGTAGTTTAAGAGTCTGCAGTGCTGACAGTGTCCAGCAGGTCCGTCATTATACAATATATACCTGTCCTGCAGCAGTGATATATATATATATTTTTTATATCATTATCATCCAGTCTATACTAGCAGACGCAGTACGGTAGTCCACGGCTGTAGCTACCTCTGTGTCGGCAGTCGCTCGTCCATAATTGTATACCTACCTGTGGTGGGGGTTTTTTTTCTATCTTCTTCATACTAGTAGTTTAGGAGTCTGCAGTGCTGACAGTGTCCAGCAGGTCCGTCATTATACAATATATACCTGTCCTGCAGTAGTGATATATATATATATATTTTTTATATCATTATCATCCAGTCTATACTAGCAGACGCAGTACGGTAGTCCACGGCTGTAGCTACCTCTGTGTCGGCAGTCGCTCGTCCATAATTGTATACCTACCTGTGGTGGTTTGTTTTTTTTCTATCTTCTTCATACTAGTAGTTTAGGAGTCTGCAGTGCTGACAGTGTCCAGCAGGTCCGTCATTATACAATATATACCTGTCCTGCAGTAGTGATATATATATATTTTTTATATCATTATCATCCAGTCTATACTAGCAGACGCAGTACGGTAGTCCACGGCTGTAGCTACCTCTGTGTCGGCAGTCGCTCGTCATCCATAAGTATACTAGTATCCATCCATCTCCATTGTTTACCTGAGGTGCCTTTTAGTTGTGCCTATTAAAATATGGAGAACAAAAATGTTGAGGTTTTAAAAATAGGGAAAGATCAAGATCCACTTCCACCTCGTGCTGAAGCTGCTGCCACTAGTCATGGCCGAGACGATGAAATGCCATCAACGTCGTCTGTCGGAGGAGAAGCGTAAACTTGCCAATATGCCATTTACCACACGGAGTGGCAAGGTACGGCTGAGGCCCTGGCCTATGTTCATGGCTAGTGGTTCAGCTTCACATGAGGATGGAAGCACTCAGCCTCTCGCTAGAAAAATGAAAAGACTTAAGCTGGCAAAAGCACAGCAAAGAACTGTGCGTTCTTCGAAATCACAAATCCACAAGGAGAGTCCAATTGTGTCGGTTGCGATGCCTGACCTTCCCAACACTGGACGTGAAGAGCATGCGCCTTCCACCATTTGCACGCCCCCTGCAAGTGCTGGAAGGAGCACCCGCAGTCCAGTTCCTGATAGTCAGATTGAAGATGTCAGTGTTGAAGTACACCAGGATGAGGAGGATATGGGTGTTGCTGGCGCTGTGGAGGAAATTGACCAGGAGGATTCTGATGGTGAGGTGGTTTGTTTAAGTCAGGCACCCGGGGAGACACCTGTTGTCCGTGGGAGGAATATGGCCATTGACATGACTGGTGAAAATACCAAAAAAATCAGCTCTTCAGTGTGGAAGTATTTCAACAGAAATGCGGACAACATTTGTCAAGCCGTGTGTTGCCTTTGTCAAGCTGTAATAAGTAGGGGTAAGGACGTTAACCACCTCGGAACATCCTCCCTTATACGTCACCTGCAGCGCATTCATCATAAGTCAGTGACAAGTTCAAAAACTTTGGGCGACAGCGGAAGCAGTCCACTGACCAGTAAATCCCTTCCTCTTGTAACCAAGCTCACGCAAACCACCCCACCAACTCCCTCAGTGTCAATTTCCTCCTTCCCCAGGAATGCCAATAGTCCTGCAGGCCATGTCACTGGCAATTCTGACGAGTCCTCTCCTGCCTGGGATTCCTCCGATGCATCCTTGCGTGTAACGCCTACTGCTGCTGGCGCTGCTGTTGTTGCTGCTGGGAGTCGATGGTCATCCCAGAGGGGAAGTCGTAAGACCACTTTTACTACTTCCACCAAGCAATTGACTGTCCAACAGTCCTTTGCGAGGAAGATGAAATATCACAGCAGTCATCCTGCTGCAAAGCGGATAACTGAGGCCTTGGCATCCTGGGCGGTGAGAAACGTGGTTCCGGTATCCATCATTACTGCAGAGCCAACTAGAGACTTGTTGGAGGTACTGTGTCCCCGGTACCAAATACCATCTAGGTTCCATTTCTCTAGGCAGGCGATACCGAAAATGTACACAGACCTCAGAAAAAGACTCACCAGTGTCCTAAAAAATGCAGTTGTACCCAATGTCCACTTAACCACGGACATGTGGACAAGTGGAGCAGGGCAGACTCAGGACTATATGACTGTGACAGCCCACTGGGTAGATGTATGGACTCCCGCCGCAAGAACAGCAGCGGCGGCACCAGTAGCAGCATCTCGCAAACGCCAACTCTTTCCTAGGCAGGCTACGCTTTGTATCACCGCTTTCCAGAATACGCACACAGCTAAAAACCTCTTACGGCAACTGAGGAAGATCATCGCAGAATGGCTTACCCCAATTGGACTCTCCTGTGGATTTGTGGCATCGGACAACGCCAGCAATATTGTGTGTGCATTAAATATGGGCAAATTCCATCACGTCCCATGTTTTGCACATACCTTGAATTTGGTGGTGCAGAATTATTTAAAAAACGAGAGGGGCGTGCAAGAGATGCTGTCGTGGCCAGAAGAATTGCGGGACACTTTCGGCGTACAGGCACCACGTACAGAAGACTGGAGCAACACCAAAAACGCCTGAACCTGCCCTGCCATCATCTGAAGCAAGAAGTGGTAACGAGGTGGAATTCAACCCTCTATATGCTTCAGAGGTTGGAGGAGCAGCAAAAGGCCATTCAAGCCTATACAACTGAGCACGATATAGGAGGTGGAATGCACCTGTCTCAAGCGCAGTGGAAAATGATTTCAACGTTGTGCAAGGTTCTGCAACCTTTTACACTTGCCACACGTGAAGTCAGTTCAGACACTGCCAGCCTGAGTCAGGTCATTCCCCTCATCAGGCTTTTGCAGAAGAAGCTGGAAACATTGAAGGAGGAGCTAACACAGAGCGATTCCGCTAGGCATGTGGGACTTGTGGATGGAGCCCTTAATTCGCTTAACAAGGATTCACGGGTGGTCAATCTGTTGAAATCAGAGCACTACATTTTGGCCACCTTGCTTGATCCTAGATTTAAAACCTACGTAGTATCTCTCTTTCCGGCAGACACATGTCTGCAGGGGTTCAAAGAACTGCTGGTGAGAAAATTGTCAAGTCAAGCGGAACGCGACCTGTCAACATCTCCTCCTTCACATTCTCCCACAACTGGGGGTGCGAGGAAAAGGCTCAGAATTCCGAGCCCACCCGCTGGCGGTGATGCAGGGCAGTCTGGAGCGACTGCTGATGCTGACATCTGGTCCGGACTGAAGGACCTGCCAACGATTACGGACATGTCGTCTACTGTCACTGCATATGATTCTCTCCCCATTGAAAGAATGGTGGAGGATTATATGAGTGACCGCATCCAAGTAGGCACGTCAGACAGTCCGTACGTATACTGGCAGGAAAAAGAGGCAATTTGGAGGCCCTTGCACAAACTGGCTTTATTCTACCTAAGTTGCCCTCCCACAAGTGTGTACTCCGAAAGAGTGTTTAGTGCCGCCGCTCACCTTGTCAGCAATCGGCGTACGAGGTTACTTCCAGAAAATGTGGAGAAGATGATGTTCATTAAAATGAATTATAATCAATTCCTCCATGGAGACATTCACCAGCAGCAATTGCCTCCACAAAGTACACAGGGAGCTGTGATGGTGGATTCCAGTGGGAACGAATTGATAATCTGTGAGGAGGGGGATGTACACGGTGATGAATCGGAGGATGATGATGAGGTGGACATCTTGCCTCTGTAGAGCCAGTTTGTGCAAGGAGAGATTAATTGCTTCTTTTTTGGTGGGGGTCCAAACCAACCTGTCATTTCAGTCACAGTCGTGTGGCAGACCCTGTCACTGAAATGATGGGTTGGTTAAAGTGTGCATGTCCTGTTTATACAACATAAGGGTGGGTGGGAGGGCCCAAGGACAATTCCATCTTGCACCTCTTTTTTCTTTCATTTTTCTTTGCGTCATGTGCTGTTTGGGGAGTGTTTTTTGGAAGGGCCAGCCTGCGTGACACTGCAGTGCCACTCCTAGATGGGCCAGGTGTTTGTGTCGGCCACTAGGGTCGCTTATCTTACTCACACAGCTACCTCATTGCGCCTCTTTTTTTCTTTGCGTCATGTGCTGTTTGGGGAGTGTTTTTTGGAAGGGCCATCCTGCCTGACACTGCAGTGCCACTCCTAGATGGGCCAGGTGTTTGTGTCGGCCACTTGGGTCGCTGAGCTTAGTCACACAGCTACCTCATTGCGCCTCTTTTTTTCTTTGCGTCATGTGCTGTTTGGGGAGTATTTTTTGGAAGGGCCAACCTGCCTGACACTGCAGTGCCACTCCTAGATGGGCCAGGTGTTTGAGTCGGCCACTTGGGTCGCTGAGCTTAGTCACACAGCTACCTCATTGCGCCTCTTTTTTTCTTTGCGTCATGTGCTGTTTGGGGAGTGTTTTTTGGAAGGGCCATCCTGCGTGACACTGCAGTGACACTCCTAGATGGGCCAGGTGTTTGTGTCGGCCACTAGGGTCGCTTATCTTACTCACACAGCTACCTCATTGCGCCTCTTTTTTTCTTTGCATCATGTGCTGTTCGGGGAGTGTTTTTTGGAAGGGCCTTCCTGCCTGACACTGCAGTGCCACTCCTAGATGGGCCAGGTGTTTGTGTCGGCCACTAGGGTCGCTGAGCTTAGTCACACAGCTACCTGATTGCGCCTCTTTTTTTCTTTGCGTCATGTGCTGTTTGGGGAGTGTTTTTTGGAAGGGCCATCCTGCGTGACACTGCAGTGCCACTCCTAGATGGGCCAGGTGTTTGTGTCGGCCACTTGGGTCGCTGAGCTTAGTCACACAGCTACCTCATTGCGCCTCTTTTTTTCTTTGCGTCATGTGCTGTTTGGGGAGTATTTTTTGGAAGGGCCATCCTGCCTGACACTGCAGTGCCACTCCTAGATGGGCCAGGTGTTTGAGTCGGCCACTTGGGTCGCTGAGCTTAGTCACACAGCTACCTCATTGCGCCTCTTTTTTTCTTTGCGTCATGTGCTGTTTGGGGAGTGTTTTTTGGAAGGGCCATCCTGCGTGACACTGCAGTGACACTCCTAGATGGGCCAGGTGTTTGTGTCGGCCACTAGGGTCGCTTAGCTTACTCACACAGCTACCTCATTGCGCCTCTTTTTTTTCTTCTTTGCGTCATGTGCTGTTTGGGGAGTATTTTTTGGAAGGGCCATCCTGCCTGACACTGCAGTGCCACTCCTAGATGGGCCAGGTGTTTGTGTCGGCCACTTGGGTCGCTGAGCTTAGTCACACAGCTACCTCATTGCACCTCTTTTTTTTCTTCTTTGCGTCATGTGCTGTTTGGGGAGTGTTTTTTGGAAGGGCCATCCTGCGTGACACTGCAGTGCCACTCCTAGATGGGCCAGGTGTTTGTGTCGGCCACTTGGGTCGCTGAGCTTAGTCATCCAGCGACCTCGGTGCAAATTTTAGGACTAAAAATAATATTGTGAGGTGTTCAGAATAGACTGAAAATGAGTGGAAATTATGGTTATTGAGATTAATAATACTTTGGGATCAAAATGACCCCCAAATTCTATGATTTAAGCTGTTTTTAAGGTTTTTTGAAAAAAACACCCGAATCCAAAACACACCCGAATACGACAAAAAAAATTTGGTGAGGTTTTGCCAAAACGAAACACGGCCGCGGAACCGAAACCAAAACACAAAACCCGAAAAATTTCCGGTGCACATCTCTATTATGGATAGCATGTTCGCGCAGCATTCCCGCTCGCTGCGCGGTACCTTGAGCCGTCACGATGACCGGAGATCCCTCTCTGCAGATCTCCGGTAATAATACTCACGCGTCTTCTGACTTCTGGCTCTGTTAGGGGGTGACGGCGTGCTGTGGGAGTGAGCACATAGCCGCAGCTAGTGTTCAGTACCCTTCAGGAGCTAATGGTGTCCTGTCAGCAAGAAGCAGAGCCATGAAACTCTTTAGGAAGTTGGTTCCTACTTCTTCCCCCTAAGTCCCACGAAGCAGGGAGAGTGTTGCCAGCAGTCTCCCTGAAAAGAAAAAAACTAACATAAAGTCTTTCAGTGAAACTCAGTAGAGTTCCACTGGAGTGCGACCAGTCTGCCTGGGCACATTTTCTAAACTGAGGTCTGGAGGAGGGGCATAGAGGGAGGAGCCAGTTCACACTCTGAAAAAGTCTTAAAGTGCCCATGGCTCCTGCGGAACCGTCTATACCCCATGGTACTGAAGTGGACCCCAGCATCCTCTACGGACTAGGAGAAAAGGATTTACCGGTAGGTATTAAAATCCTGTTTTTTATTGATTTTATGTAATATTCTGCTTTTCTGAGATTTTGGATTTTGGATTTTCTTGAACTATAAGACACAATCATCAAAATTATAGCAAATAAAGACTTGAAATATCTCACTTTTTATGTAATGAGTCTATATAATATATTAGTTTTACCTTTAAGGTTGCATTACTGCAATAAATTAACTTTTGCACAATATTTTACTTTTCTGAGTTTCACCTGTATGTCCCATTGGGGATCCGGTCTGAAGATTGACAGTGTCTAGGTCGACAATGTTTAGGTCGACCACTATAGGTCGACAGTCACTAGGTCAACAAGGTTTGAAGGTCGACAGGGTTTCTAGGTCGACATGTTCTAGGTCGACAGGTCAAAAGGTTGACATGAGTTTTTCAAAAAAAAATTATTTTTTGGAACTTTTTCATACTTAACTATTTACACGGACTACGATTGGGAATAGTAACCTGTACTGAGTGCAGCGGTAGTGGAGCGAGGCACCTTGCCCGAAGCATGGTGAGCGAAGCGAGCCATGTGAGGGGACACGGTGCACTAAATGGGCTTCCCAGTCACTGTACGGAGAAAACAACACCAAAAAAACATGAAAAACTCATGTCGACCATTTGACATGTCGACCTAGAAACCCTGTTAACCTTCCAACCCTGTCGACCTAGTGACTGTCGACCTATAGTGGTCGACCTAAACATTGTCGACCTAGACACTGACGATCTAATGACCCACACCCTTCTCATTGTAACAAGCTCTAGAAGAAGAAGAATTCTATTTATATAGCACTCTTTCTCCCTTGGGATTCAAAATGCAATAGATGGCTGCAACAGTATATAGGTAGAAGGAATTGATTTATAGTATACAGACTTATATATATAGTATTATTACTGGACTCTATTCAGCGTTCAGTGCTGAATAAGGGCCATAGGCGTGCACAGAACATTTTATTAGGGGGTGCACCGTCGCAGGGGTGCGTTTAGCACCACCTACTGGGCGTGTCTAGCACCGCCTATTGGGCATGTCTAGCACCGCCTACTAGCACTCAAAGCAATATAAATCACATACCACAAGGGGCGTGACCACTGCAACTGTGAGCGTGTCAACATGACACACCACCTGTTTCTCATCACTCTGGGAGCATTCCTTTCCATTCCATATGCAACTTACTTACAGTATATGGTGGTTTCTCACAACGGGGAACCTCTGAAGAAATGTCCTCCCTGGGCAGACGTCATCTTCTATCATTAATCACTATTCATGTAGGAAATTACATGGTCCAAAAGATGCTTTTTTGTGTAGGAATATAACCAAGATCATCATAATGTCACAGAGGTTCAACCGGACTCATGTCACCTCCTACCCCCTGCATCTCTCAGCCACACCATCATCTCCTCCCTGTGTCTCTCAGCCACAACATCATCTCCTTCCTGTGTCTCTCAGCCACACCATCATCTTCACTGTGTTTCTCAGCAATACCCTCATCTCCTCCCTGTGTCTCTCAGCCACACCATCATCTCCTCTCTGTGTCTCTCAGCCATACCCTCATCTCCTCCCTGTGTCTCTCATGCACACCCTCACCTCCCAGCCACACCATCTCCTCCCCTCCCTGCATTGTCTTTCACCCCAAGCATCATCCCCTACCAGCGTTCTCTGTCATCCACATTCATCTCCCGCCTGCGTCTCCCTGTCACACATCTCTTCCAATCTGCCTCACTTGTGTCTCTCAGTTTTCCCTTCACTCTGTGCCTCTCAGCCTCCCACCCTGCACTCTGTGTCTATTAGCCTTCACCTCCCTTCATTCTGTGTGTAGTGCCCCTTACACATATGCCCCCAGTAATGCCAGACACATATATGCCCCCCAGTGGTGCCCCTTACTCAATGCCCCCAGTGGTGCCATATACACATAAGCTCCCAGTGGTGCCAGATAAACAGATGCCATCATAGTGCCAGATACACATATGCCCCCAGTGGTGCCAGATAATATGCCCCAGTGCTGCCAGATACATATGCCCCCCAGTGCTGCCATATACATATATGCCCCCATGCTGCCAGTTACATAAATGTCCCCAAGCTGCCAGTTACATAAATGTCCCCAAGCTGCCAGTTACATATGCCCCCAAGCTGCCAGTTACATATGCCCCCAAGCTGCCAGTTACATAAATGTCCCCAAGCTGCTAGATACATAAATGCCCCCTGCTGTGCCAGATACATAAATGCCCCAAGCGGGGACCAAATAATATGCCCCCAGTGCTGCCAGATACATATATGCCCCCAAGCTGCCAGATACATATATGCCCCCAAGCTGCCAGTTACATAAATGTCCCCAAGCTGCCAGTTACATATGCCCCCCAGCTGCCAGTTACATAAATGTCCCCAGCGGGGACCAAATAATATGCCCCCAGTGCTGCCAGATACATATATGCCCCCAAGCTGCCAGATACATATATGCCCCCAAGCTGCCAGGTACATATATGCCCCCAAGCTGCCAGATACATATATGCCCCCAAGCTGCCAGATACATATATACCCCCAAGCTGCCAGATACATATATGCTCCCAAGCTGCCAGATACATATATGCAGTGGCGGATCCGGGGGGGGGGGGCACTCGGGCCCGTGCCCCCCTGTCATTTGTGGCTTCCCCCCCGCCCCCCCCCCCCCCCCCCCCGGCGTCGGCGCCGCACAGGGAGATGACGGGCGCCCGCTGAGATTGTGTTACCAGCGGGCGCCCGTCTCCCTGCGCAGCGGTAGCCGGAGGCAGGAGCTCAGTACTGAGCTCCGGCTTCCGGCACTGTCACTGCGCCGTGCGCTATGGGAGAGACGTCAGTCATGACGTCTCTCTCATAGTACTGAGGAGAGGACGCCAGCCAGAAGGAGGACTGCAGCGGCGCGGGGAACGGGGCTCGGTAAGTATTATGTTTTTTTCTTCCTTAATGCAGTGGGGGCATCTCCTGGGGGAAACTACGGGGGGACATTACTACTGGGGGGGCACCAACAAGGGGCATTACTACTGGGGGGGGCAACAACAAGGGGCATAACTACAGGGGCCAAACTATTGGGGGCATTATAACTGGGGGCATCACTACTGGGGGGGCAGCTACTGGGGGCATTATTACTGGGGGGGCAGCTACTGGGGGCATTATTACTGGGGGGGCAGCTACTGGGGGCATTATTACTGGGGGGGCACCTACAGGGGGCATTACTACTTAGGGGCTAAACTACAGGGGCATTACTACTTGGGGGCTAAACTACAGGGGGAGCCAAACTACTGGGGGCATAACTACAGGGGCCAAACTATTGGGGGCATTACTACTTGGGGGCTAAACTACAGGGGGGAGCCAAACTACTGGGGGCATAACTACAGGGGCCAAACTATTGGGGGCATTACTACTGGAGGCTAAACTATAAGGGGGGCATAACTACAGGGGCTAAACTGCAATGGGGGCAAACTACAGGGGGGCATTACTACTGGTGGCTAAACTATAAGGGGGGCATAACTACAGGGGCTAAACTACAATGGGGCAAACTATAGGGGGGCATTACTACTGGTGGCTAAACTACTGGGGTCATAACTGCAGGGTATTACCACTGGGGGCATAATGACTGGGGGCATTACTACAGGCAACATTACTACTGGGGGCAATACGGGCATTGCATAAGGGACACCACTACTATGGGGTCTATATAAGGGGCACTACCAGTACAGTGGACATCGCATAATGAGCGCTACAACTGTGGGCATTGTATAAGAAGCGCCACCTCACATGCACCGAAGCCGCACGCAAATGTACTTGCCCCTTCCATGGTGCCCCCCCTATCATTTTCTTCTGGATCCGCCCCTGCATATATGCCCCCAGTGCTGCCAGATACATATATGCCCCCAAGCTGCCAGATACATAAATGCCCACATGCTGCCAGATACATATGCCCCCAAGCTGCCAGATACATAAATGCCCCCTGCGGTGCTCACCCTCCTCTGCTGACGCCAGTTCCCGTCTCCGATGCTGAGGGGAGGAGAGCGCACCGTGCGTCTCTCCTGTGCCTCACCTCACTCACTGTGTCCCTGGCTGTCAGCCAATCAAAGCTCACGGGCCGGCAGCCAATCAAGAGCTGGTCCGCGAGCTCTGATTGGCTCACAGCAGAGAGACATTTTAAATGACAGCCGGAGACGGGGACTCAGTGAGGGCAGGAGAGACGCGTGCTGCGCTCTCCTCCCTTCAGCGTCAGAAACGGTAATTGCCGGGCGGCAGCAGCAGCCAGTGGCGTAACTACTGCCCCCCGCAGCCCTCGCGGTGGCTTGGGGGCGAGGGGCTGCGGGGGCGCCACTGATTTACAGCAGACTGACATGCGGACGAGCGTCCGCATGTCAGTCTGCGGGTCTCCTTCCCTCCGCCGCTTGTTGGAGGGACACGGAGGGCACAGCGCGCCTCCCTGTGTCCCTCCTGCATCATCTCCGGCGGTCGCGGGTCTAATAGGGGGAAGTGCCGTCCGTGAGCTCTAATTGGCTCACGAACCGGCACTTCCCCCTATTAGACCCGCGGCCGCCGGAGATGATGCAGCAGGAGGGGACACAGGAGAGGCGAGCTGTGCCCTCCGTGTCCCTCCAAAAAGCGGCGGCGGCGGGAGGTGGGGGAAGAAATATCTGGCACTGGGGGCATATATGGCACTGGGGGAGGGGGGGGGGGATATCTGGCACTGGGGCATATCTGGCACTGGGGGGGGGGATATCTGGCACTGGGGAATATATATGGCACTGGGGGGGAATATCTGGCACTGGGGGCATATATGGCACTGGGGGGGAATATCTGGCACTGGGGGCATACATGGCACTGGGGGGGAATATATGGCACTGGGGGCATATGTGGCACTGGGGGCATATGTGGCACTGGGGGGGAATATCTGGCACTGTGGGCATATGTGGCACTGGGGGGGTATATGTGTACCTGGCACATGGGGGGGCTATATTTGACACTGGGGCACGTGAGTACCTGGCACCGTGGGGGAATATCTGGCACTGGGGACATTTGTGGCACTGGGAGCACAGCCCTAGCAACAAGGACTACCTCCTAGCAACGAGCATGACACCCAGTGCATGAAACACCTGGCAACGAGCATGACACCCAGTGCATGAAACCCCTGGCAATGAGCATGACACCCTGAGCATGAAAACCCCTGGCACCGTGCATGGAACCAAGAGCATAAAACCCCTGGCAACGAGCATGACACCCAGTGCATGAAACCCCTGACAACGAGCAGATAATTGAAAAGTAATTAGAAGCCTTACTGTAGGACTTAATGTGTAATGGGCATTACGGTGTGTGGCATAATATATCACGGACATTGCGGTGTGTGTCATAATGTGTCACAGGCATTACGGTGTATGGTATACTATATCGCGGGCATTGTGATATGTGGTATAATGTCTCAGGGTCATTGCAGTGTGTGGCATAATGTATCACGGACATTGCGGTGTGTGTCATAATGTGTCAGGCATTACGGTGTGTGGTATACTATATCACGGGCATTGTGGTATGTGGTTTAATGTCCCAGGGTCATTGCAGTGTGGCGTAATACATAACGGGCATTGCGGTGTGTGGCATAGGGTATAACGGGCAGGGCATTGCGGTATGTGTCACAGGCATTACGGTGTATGGTATACTATATCACGGGCATTGTGGTATAATGTCTCAAGGTCATTGCAGTGTGTGGCATAATGTGTCACAGGCATTGTATGTGCTATAATGTATCGGGCATTGCAGTGTGTGGCATAATGTATCACGGACATTGCGTTGTGTGTCATAATGTGTCACAGACATTGTATGTGCTATAATGTATCAGGGGTATTGCAGTGTGTAGCATAATGTATAACGGGCATTGCGATTCCTGTCATAATGTGTCACAGGCATTACGGTGTGTGGCATAATGTGTCACAGGCATTACGGTGTGTGGCATAATGTGTCGGGGGCATTACAGTGTGTGCATATTGTGTCATGTGCATTATTGTGTGCGGCATAATGTCTAAGGGCCATTGCAGTATGTGGCATAATGTATACTGGGCATTACTATAAGGAGGAAAAATGACAAATAATGTAAGGGGCATGAATCAGGATTATTTTTCTTTCCTGTGGTGGCCAACGTATGGGCATGCAGGTTGCAAAACTGGGGTATAAGGTAGTCTTTTCCTGCAATACCACGCCCCTTTATGCGAAACCACGCCCCTTTTTTGACGCGCGCGCCTTCGGCGCGCACATATTTATCCCTTTCTTGTTCCCAATTATGGAGCATGAAAGGGGGGGGGGGCGCCGAAGAATTTTTTGGCTTGGGGGAGAAAAATTTCTAGTTACGCCACTGGCAGCAGCAGAAGGCGGCGTGTGTGCGGGGGTGCCGTACATTAGGGGGTGCCTGTACGCACCAGGCACCCCCCCGTGCGCACGCCTATGATAAGGGCCCTCATTCCGAGTTGTTCGCTCGCAAGCTGCTTTTAGCAGCATTGCACACGCTAAGCCGCCGCCTACTGGGAGTGAATCTTAGCTTAGCAGAATTGCGAACGAAAGATTCTCAAAATTGCGAATAGAAATTTCTAAGCAGTTTCTGAGTAGCTCGACACTTACTCTGCCACTGCGATCAGTTTCGTTCCTGGTTTGACGTCACAAACACACCCAGCGTTCGCCCAGACACTCCTCCGTTTCTCCAGCCACTCCCGCGTTTTTCCCAGAAACGGCAGCGTTTTTTCATACACTCCCATAAAACGGCCAGTTTCCGCCCAGAAACACCCACTTCCTGTCAATCACACAACGATCACCAGAACGAAGAAAAAACCTTGTAATGCCGTGAGTAAAATACCAAACTTCTTAGCAAATTTACTTGGCGTAGTCGCAGTGCGAACATTGTGCATGCGCAGTTTGCGGAAAATCGCTGCGATGCGATGAAAAAGAACGAGCGAACAACTCGGAATGAGGGCCAAGGTCCATATTCTTGGGAATTTTCTGAGAATTGTATTTAACCTGAGAAGTTGTATATACCTCGGTAGGGATAGTGGAATCCAATCCTTCTGCTCCTCTTTTATGATCTGTTTACATTTCTGAGATACATTTCAATAAATACACCATTTAATGATGATGAGTCTGCCTCTGTCCAATAAACTGGGTTTATGAGCATTTCTGTCCCTGCAGAGATCAAAAGTTCTAGGTTTATAAGTAAGCCTAATACATAAGGCAAAAGAAAGTGAAAACTATTTATAATAAGCCATACATAACTCACACGGGGCCTAATTCAGATCTGTTCGCTCGCCAGGGTTTTTTTGCACTGCTGCGAACAGATAGTCACCGCCCATAGGGGAGTGTATTTTTGCTTTGCAACTGTGTGAACGCATGTGTAGCAAAGCTGTATGAACAGATCTTGTGCAGTCTCTGCACAGCCCAGGACTTACTCATGCGCTGCGATCACTTCAGCCTGTCCGGGACCGGAATTGATGTGAGGAACCCTCCCTGCAAACGCTTGGATACGCCTGCATTTTTTCAACCACTACCAGAAAATGGTCAGTTGCCACCCACAAACGGCTTCTTCCTGTGAATCTCCTTACGATCACCCATGCGAATGGATTCTTCGCTAAAAAACCCATCGCTGAGCGGCGATCCGCTTTGTACCTGTGCGACGCGCCTGTGCATTGCTGTGCATATGCATGCGCAGTTCTGACCTGATCGCATCGCTGCAAAAAAAAGCTAGCGAGCGATCAGGTCTGAATTATCCCCACAGTTGGACATTTGTATCTGTTTAAACAGCAACAAATGGTCCAGGCTCCATTGTGCAATAATTAGATTTAGATGATAGAGATAAAAGTGGATTAAGGGGAATAATAAATAACTTTTATTATTCCCATCTGACATAGGATTGTCTTCCATATCAGGTGTGATGTCCCAGGGACGAGGTATTCTTCATATGACAATGACTCATCCTAGAAGACAATAGGCAAAGAGTATAAATGACTTGTCAATCAAGATTCCAGGGCTATAGAGAGGGGGTGAGGAGGAGGCGATGGAGACACAGGTGGTAGAAGAGTTAAATATACCATTCTACACAGATAAAGGTCAGCATAGTGTCACTTCACAGAATCATCCCATTGTTTTAACAGAGTCAGCTTATTAGTAAGAGGTTGAAAGGTATGGTGCCCCAGTGTCTGTTATAGGAGAGGTACTGTGTGATCCCTGTGTGAATATTTGCAACATATACCCCAAAAACTAGCAAATATTAAGGATCCCTCAAATTATGAAGGAGTGACCACAGCAGATATCTTCATATCAGACACAGTCCATACATGGAATACATACCTTTTACCATCATCATGGCCATCTTCAGATAGAGCTCCTGTTGCTTCATGAGCATATTAATATATTAAAGCCGTATAGAATTTCTTATTGCCGCCAATAGTGGCAATAAAAAAATTACAATTATTGGGTCTAAATCCCAATAATTATAAATGAGCCCTAAGTGTCAACTGGGAACACAATACATGCCCTGTCATATTACTGGGTTAAATCACTGATGGCTAAGGGCCTAGTTCAAATATGATCGCAGCAGCAAATTGTTAGCTAATGGGCAAAACCATGTGCACTGCGGCTTGACAGATATATAACGTGCAGAGAGAGTTAGATTTGGGTGGGTTATTTTGTTTCTGTGCAGGGTAAATACTGGCTGCTTTATTTTTACACTGCAATTTAGATTTGAGTTTGAACACACCCCACCCAAATCTAACGCTCTCTGCACATGTTATATCTGCCCCACCTGAAGTGCACATGGGCCCTCATACCGAGTTGATTGCTCGCTAGCTATTTTTTGCAAAGCAGCGATCAGATAGTCGCCGCCTCTAGGTGAGTGTTTGTCCGCTTAGCAAGTGTGCGAAAGCAGTTTCTGAGTAGCTCTGGACTTACTCAGCCCTTGCGATCACTTCAGCCTGTCCGGTCCCGGAATTGACGTCAGACACCCGCCCTGCAAACGCCTGGACACGCCTGGTTTTACCTACCACTCCCAGAAAACGGTCAGTTGACACCCATAAAAGTCCTCTTACTGTCAATCTCCTTGCGATCGGTTGTGCAAATGGATTTGTCGCTAGAAGCATTGCACAGCAATGATGCTGTTTGTACTCATACGACACGCGTGCGCATTGCGGTGCATACGCATGCGCAGTAGTAACCTGATCGTTGCGCTGCAAAAAACGGAGCGAGCGATCAGCTCTGAATGAGGGCCATGGTTTTGTCCATTAGATAACAAATTTGCTGCTGTGATCAGGTCTGAATTAGAGCTGAGCGGGTTCGGTTCCCTGAGAACCGAACCCCTCCGAACTTCATTACACGAGCCCGGCTCGGGTTCTCCCGCCTGACTCGGAAACCAGATCGAGGCAAAATGTCATCATCCCGCTGTTGGATTCTTGTGGGTTTTGTATCCCATATAAGGAGCCGCGCGTCGCCGCCATTTTCACTCCAGTCCCGGAGAGTGTAACGAGAGGACGTGTCTCCATCCTCAGTGTTTGTGCGGGAGGGAAAGTGGGGTGGCGATTCCAGTGCTGTCTAGTGCTGCTCAGTCCAGTGTAGTGTCTTATGCTGCATCAGTCCAGTCACAGTGGTGGTGTCCTCTGCTGCCTTATGTCCAGTGTAGCTGTATAAGTCCAGCCCAGTTTTGCTGTGTTCTGCATCACTCCAGTGGTGGTGTTTTGTGCTGCATCAGTCCAGTCACAGTGGTGGTGTCCTCTGCTGCCATATGTCCAGTGCTGCTGTATAAGTCCAGTCCATTGCAATGGTGCTGTGTTGTCCTGCATCAGTCCAGTGGTGGTGTCTCTGTGCTGCTGTATAAGTCCAGTGGTACTGCCGTATATGTCCAGTGATGCTGCTGTATATGTCCAGTGATACTGCCATATAAGTCCAGTGATACTGCCGTATAAATCCAGTCCAGTGGTACTGCCGTATAAATCCAGTGATACTGCTGTATATGTCCAGTGATGCTGCAGTATATGTCAAGTGGTACTGCCATATAAATCCAGTGATACTGCTGTATATGTCCAGTGGTACTGCAATATAATTTCAGTGATACTGCCATATATGTGCAGTGGTACTGCCGTATAAATCCAGTGATACTGTCGTATGTGTCCAGTGGTACTGCCATATAATTCCAGTGGTACTGCCGTATATGTCCAGTGGTACTGCCTTATAAATTCAGTGATACTGCAGTATATATCCAGTGGTACTGCTGTATAAATCCAGTGATACTGATGTATAATTCCAGTGGTACTGCCGTATAATTTCAATGATACTGCCGTATAATTCCAGTGGTACTGCTGTATAAATCCAGTGGTACTGATGTATAATTCCAGTGGAACTGCCGTATAATTCCAGTGATACTGCCGTATAATTCCAGTCCAGTGGTACTGCCGTATAAGTCCAGTGGTACTGCCGTATAATTCCAGTGATACTGCCATATAATTCCAGTGATACTGCCGTATAAATCCAGTCCAATGGTACTGCCGTATAAGTCCAGTGGTACTGACGTATAATTCCAGTGATACTGCCATATATAATTCCAGTGGTACTGCTGTATAAATCCTGTCCGGTGTTACTGCCGTATAAGTCCAGTGATACTGACAAATATGTCCAGTGATACCGCCGTATATGTCCAGTGGTACTGCCATATAAATCCAGTGATACTGCGTATATGTCCAGTGGTACTGCCATATAATTCCAGTGATACTGCCGTATATGTCCAGTGGTACTGCCGTATAAATCCAGTGGTATTGGTGTATAAATCCAGTCCAGTGATACTGCCGTATAAGTCCAGTGATATTGCCATATATGTCCAGTGGTACTGCCGTATAAATCCAGTGATACTGCCGTATGTGTCCAGTGGTACTGCCATATAATTCCAGTGATACTGCCGTATATGTCCAGTGGTACTGCCGTATAAATCCAGTGGTATTGGTGTATAAATCCAGTCCAGTGATACTGCCGTATAAGTCCAGTGATATTGCCATATATGTCCAGTGGTACTGCCGTATAAATCCAGTGATACTGCCGTATGTGTCCAGTGGTACTGCCATATAATTCCAGTGATACTGCCGTATACGTCCAGTGGTACTGCTGTATAAATCCAGTGAAACTGCCGTATATGTCCAGTGGTACTGCCGTATAAATCCAGTGATACGGCCGTATATGTCCAGTGGTACTGCTGTATAAATCCAGTGGTACTTGCATATAAATCCAGTGGTACTGCTGTATAATTCTAGTAATACTGCCATATAATTCCAGTGATACTGCCGTATAAATCCTGTCCAGTGTTACTGCCGTATAAATCCAGTGGTACTGCCATATAATTCCAGTGATACTGCCGTATAATTCCAGTGGTACTGGCATTTAAGTCCAGTGGTACTGGCGTATAAATCCAGTGGTACTGCCATATAATTCCAGTGATACTGCGGTATAATTCCAGTGATACTGCGGTATAAATCCAGTCCAGTGGTACTGCCGTATAATTCCAGTAATACTGCCATGTAAATCCAGTCCAGTGGTACTGCCGTATAAAACCAGTGGTACTGCCGTATAATTCCAGTGATACTGCCGTATAATTCCAGTGGTACTGGCGTATAAATCCAGGGATACTGCCATATAAATCCAGTCCAGTGGTACTGCCGTATAAATCCAGTGGTACTGCCGTATAATTCTAGTGATACTGCCGTGTAATTCCAGTGGTACTGGTGTATAAGTCCAGTGATACTGCCATACAAATCCAGTCCAGTGGTGCTGCCGTATAAGTCCAGTGGTACTGCCGTATAATTCCACTGATACTGCCATATAATTCCAGTGGTACTAGCGTATAAACCCAGTGATACTGCCGTATAAATCCAGTCCAATGGTACTGCCGTATAAATTCAGTGGTACTGCCATATAATTCCAGTGATACTGCCGTATAATTCCAGTGGTACTGCCGTATAAATTCAGTGGTACTGTCCTGTGCTGTATATTATTTACTCCAATTAAAGGGGTTATTAATATTTAATTCAAATAATTTTTACAGGTTTTGCCCTGTGTGGTGTAGGGATACGCTGTCCTGTGCCGCATATTGTGGTATATAACTCCAAAAAAATAATGGAGAACAAAAATTTGGAGGATAAAATAGGGAAAGATCAAGAACCACTTCCTCCTAGTGCTGAAGCTGCTGCCACCAGTCATGACATAGATGATGAAATGCCATCAACGTCGTCTGCCAAGGCCAATGCCCAATGTGATAGTAGAGGGCATGTAAGATCCAAAAAGCCAAAGTTCAGTAAAAAGACCCAAAAAAATAGATTTAAATGGTCTGAGGGGAAACGTAAACTTGCCAAGATGCCATTTACGACATGGAGTGGCAAGGAACAGCTAATGCCCTGTCCTATGTTCATGACTAGTGGTTCAGCTTCACATGACGATGGAAGCCCTCACCCTACCGCTAGAAAAATGAGAAGAGTTAAGATGGAAAAAGCAGAGAAAAGAACTGTGCATTCTAAGATGGTATCACAAATCCCCAAGGAGAGTCCAAGTGTGTCGGCGGTTGCGATGCCTGACCTTCCCAACACTGGACGGGAAGAGGTGGCTCCTTCCACCATTTGCACGCCCTCTGCAAGTGCTGGAAGGAGCACTCACAGTCCAGTTTCTGATATTCAAATTGAAGATGTCACTGTTGAAGTACACCAGGATGAGGATATGGGTGTTGCTGGCGCTGAAGAGGAAGTTGACAATGATGGTGATGTGGTTTGTCCTTGGGATGAAGATGTCACTGTTGAAGTACACCAGGATGAGGATATGGGTGTTGCTGGCGCTGAGGAGGAAGTTGACGATGAGGATTCTGATGGTGATGTGGTTTGTTTAAATCAGGCACCGGGGGAGACAGTTGTTGTCCATGGGATGAATAAGCCCATTGGGATGCCTGAGCAAAATACCAAAAAAGCCACCTCTTCGGTGTGGAATTATTTCTCTACAAATCCGGTCAACAGGTGTCAAGCCGTGTGTTGCCTCTGTCAATCTGTAATAAGTAGGGGTAAGGACGTTAACCACCTAGGAACATCCTCCCTTATACGTCACCTACTGCGCATTCATCAGAAGTCAGTGTCAAGTTCTGAAACTTTGGGTAAGTGCGTAAGCAGTCCACTGACACCTAAATCCCTTCTTCCTCTTGTACCCAAGCTCCTGCAAGCCACACCACCAACTCCCTCAACGTCAACCCTCCTCAGTCAGGAACGTCAGTAGTCCTGCAGGCCATGTCACTGGCAAAACTGAGGAGTCCTCTCCTAACCGGGATTCCTCCGGCGGATCCTTGAGTGGTACGCCTACTGCTGCTGTTGCTGCTGGGAGTCGATCGTCATACCAGAGGGGAAGTCGGAAGAGCACTTGTACTACTTCAAGTAAGCAATTGACTGTCCAACAGTCCTTTGTGAGGAAGATGAAATATGACAGCAGTCATCCTGTTGCAAAGCGGATAATTGAGGCCTTGACAGCTATGTTGGTGTTAGATGTGGGTCCGGTATCCGCCATTAGTTCGGTGGGACTTAGAGAATTGATGGAGGTAGTGTGTCCCCAGTACCAAATCCCATATAGATTCCACTTCACTAGGCAGGCGATACCAGGAATGTACAGAGACGTCAGAAAAAATGTCCTAAGTGTCCTAAAAAATGCAGTTGTACCCACTGTCCACTTAACCACGGACATGTGGACAAGTGGAACAGGGCAGACTAAGAACTATATGACTGTGACAGCCCACTGGGTAGATGTATTGCCTCCTGCAGCAAGAACAGCAGCGGCACCAGTAGCAGCATCTCACAAATGCCAACTCGTTCCTAGGCAGGCTATACTATGTATCACCACTTTCCATAAGAGGCACACCGCTGACAACATCTTACGGAAACTGAGGGACATCATTGTACAATGGCTTACCCCCCTCAGACTCTCCTGGGGATTTGTGATATCGGACAACGCCACCAATATTGTGCGTGCATTACATGTGGGCAAATTCCAGCACGTCCCATATTTTGCACATACAATTAATTTGGTGGTGCAGAATTTTTTGAAAAATGACAGGGGCATTTAGGAGATGCTGTCGGTGCCCCGAAAAATTGTGGGCCACTTTCGACATTCAGCCACCGCGTGCCGAAGACGGGAGCGCCAGCAAACACTCCTGAACCTGCCCTGCCATCACCTGAAGCAAGAGGTGGTAACGAGGTGGAATTCAACCCTCTATATGCTTAAGAGGATGGAGTAGCAGCAAAAGGCCATTCAAGCCTATACATCTGCCCACGATATAGGCAAAGGAGGGGGAATGCACCTGACTCAAGCGCAGTGGAGAATGATTTCCATTTTGTGCAAGGTTCTCCAACCCTTCGAACTTGCCACACGTGAAGTCAGTTCAGACACTGCCAGCTTGAGTCAGGTCATTCCCCTCATCAGGCTTTTGCAGAAGCAGCTGGAGAAATTGAAGGAGGAGCTAAGACGGAGCGATTCCGCTAAGTATGTGGGACTTGTGGATGGAGCCCTTCATTCGCTTTGCCAGGATTCAAGGGTGGTCAATCTGTTGAAATCAGAGCACTACATTTTGGCCACCGTGCTCGATCCTAGGTTTAAAGTAGCTAGCGAGTAATAAACTTGGAATGAGGGCCTATGTAATTATGTAATCTGAGGATTTATATATACCAGTAAACTTGTATGTAACAACTGTCTGTAGACCCTCATACTTTGTACTAAGTACTGTATGTCAGTGTGTATCCATTGTGGCAACTAATAAATAAAATATTATAATAATAATAATAATAATAATAATAATCATCAAGTTTCCTACAACTGGTATATAGACTACATGACACAAATAAAACAATATTAAGGCATACTCCCAACATTTTGTTGAATGCAGTCGGGACTCCTGCACGTACCCGAAAAGGGGGCATATCCTTGGCAAAAGGGGATACTGCTTTGCCGGAATGCCACAAACACAAGCCACTCCTCCCGTTCTCATCACTGTGGGGACATGCCCAGCACTTTGGGGTAGATGTATTAAGTGGTATTATGGGGTGAAGTGGTATCAGCGCATGCATACGCAGAGCAGCGAGTGACAGGGGGCCACCCAACTCCCCCTCACTGCGGGACACTGAGAACAGTGCTCAAGAAACGGGACTATCTTGCGAACACATGAACAGTTGGGAGGTATGTTAAGGTTTCATGCCCACTGGTATAAACTATTTTTAACACTAATACAAGATATGTTAAAGAGTCCATTGGGGGTCATTCCGAGTTGATCGTAGCTGTGCTAAATTTAGCACAGCTACAATCATCTTCCCTGACATGCGGGGACACACCCAGCACAGGGCTAGCCCGCCCCGCATGTCAGTCCGGTGTCGTCCCCCCTGGCCGGCCGGCATATGCCGGCGCACTGCGGCCCCAGCACATGCGTAATTCCGACCCAATCGCTGTGATAAACTGCAGCGAGCGATCGGGTCGGAATGACCCCCATATTTTTAAGTGACCCCATATCTACTAAAGCTTTTAATAGCATTTGAATGCATTGCAATTGTGCTTCGTTTTTATGAAAACATCTTGTTCCATTCCCATGCATTTACCACAGGTGAATGCATTGGGAAATAATGCAGTCACTATTCATGACCTAAGAATAACAGCAGGAACCCAAGTAACAAAAGCACGGGAAACACATTTGCGTGACATGCATTTTCGCTCGCTTTGCCACTTGTATTTTAATAACAAAGTAAATAAAAATTAGATGTAAGCTTGCGAGCAGGGCTTTCCTACCTCTATGTCTGTCTGTTATTACCATACTTGCCTACCTGACCCTCCCCATGAGGTAGAAAATGCTCTGTTCCTGGACTTTCCTGGTAATGTATGATTGCCATCACCTGTGGTGAAACACCTTTCTTATCAATTAACTAGCTCACCACAGATGATGGCAATCATACATTACCAGGAAAGTCCGGGAACAGAGTATTTTCTCCCTCATGGAGAGGGTCAGGTAGGCAAGTATGGATTACCCAGTTTTGTTCTATTACTGTTGTTTTAATTGTAAAGCGCAATGAAATATGCTGGGCTATATAAGAAACTGTTACTAAATAACAAATAAGACACAAGTATGAGGCTTTAGTGATGTAGCCTCTTTCTATATGGGTTAGGTTGTCTGTGTATACGCTGCCTGGTCCTTCTACTGCCCTATTGTGACCCTATAAATCAGACAGGATAATGAGCTACAATGAACCAATGGACATATACACAGTGATCATTTCAGAGAATGGGCTGCACTAATTACCTTACAAAAGGAGAGATTAGCAGGAGCTATTGTAAGCAGATGTGTATGTCTTCTGCTCTCCTCCCCCTTTCCCTGCCTGCCTATTGTAATGAGATCCCTTAACAGCAAGACATTTTCCTTATATCTGTATCAATGGCTAATTGTTATTATTCTATATCTGTGTTTTAAATAGTGATGAGCGGATTCGGTTTTACTCGGTTTTACTCGGTTTTACTCGGTTCTCAAAACGGCATCTTATTGGCTCACGGATGTCACGTGTTTTGGATAGCCAATAAGATGCCGTTTTGAGAACCGAGTAAAACCGAGTAAAACCGAACCTCGCTCATCACTAGTTTTAAAGTCTTGTTAGAGAGAAGGGTGCATATAATTCCCCCCACCACCACCCTACTTGCCTGGTATTGTAAAGAAACCTCACACCTATTATCTTAAAAGATTCAGTTCCCATCAATGTTGCTTTGCACAGATTGCAAATACATTTGTTCAAAATGTGGGCCTGATTCAGAGATGTACAGCTATGTCGCAGCCATTAGGATTTGTATTGGGACACCCATAATCTCTGTACCACCACTTGTGTACAAAGAGACAACCACCGGACACATCAGCATGACTGCAGGAAGTCAGAGACATTTCTACTTTGTACGAGATTGCAGACGCAAGCAGTAACGCTCCTCCAACTCACAACATGCCTGCCACCCCAGATTACCTCACCCCAAACAGTCTCTGACTGTCAGTCACTCTGCAAGTAAATCCTCTCTGTAATCGCTCAACTACAAAATCATAGGGTTTGTGTACATCTCTGAGGCAAGCTCTGTATTACATTCTTCTATATTCTTTACATGGATGAAAAAAAGGGATTTTGTTTCCCCCAGCACCCTGAATGATTACAGTAATCAGATTTAAATCCCACACAATATTGGAATTCAGAGATCTCAGTTACATATATTTGCGCAAATGTATGAATAAGCCCCAAAGCCACGTCAAGGCCTCTCTGTATATTTGGGGTCCCTAGCGCTATATCTAGGTGCAGGGTGTGGTACCCAAAAAAATCAGCATAATCCAGAAATCCCAGTGCAGCATACCAGTGAAAAAACTATAGTGTTAATAAATTAGTGTTAGGAAGCCGAAGCTATAAAGGAAGTGATACAAAAATAACAATGCACAGCACTCTCACCTTTTACATTGATTCAGCAAGTCAGTCAGCTCTGCCAGCCAGTCACTATTGTGAGCGCCGGTGTCCCAACGCGCTGCATTACAGGACATTATACGCACTAAATCAACTACAGCTCCCAGCAGCCCTTAGTGCCAAAGCATTCAGGCGCTAAGGGCTGCTGGGAGCTGTAGTTTATTAAGTGCATCTTCTTCCCTGTAATGTGGTGCGTTGGAACACTGGCACTAACAATAGTGATTGGCTGCTGTGCAAGTCTCCAGTAGAGCCACTGCCAAAGGGGGAGGACAGCAGCCTAGCTGCTTACAGAAGGAGATGCAGGAGAAGCATTACCCACCCTCCCCCAATCGCAGTACCTCCGGGCCCCATCCACGGCACCACGCACAACCCCCCCACCATCCAGGGTGGCTCCGGACCCCCTCACCCACCCGCAGCACCCCCGCACCTGCTGCACCACCGCACCTGCCCCTCTCCCACCCGTGGCACCCCCGCACCTGCAGTGGCTCCGGACCCCCACCCGCGGCACCCGCTCCTCCCCCACCACCGCACCAGCACCTCCCCCACCCGCACCACCCTCGCAACCACCCCTCCCCCTGCCGCGGCACCCCCGGACCCTCTCCCCCACACCCGCCACTCCCCCAACCACAGCACCTACTAGGTGATTCATCAGGCCCTGCATGCACTGTTCACACCATTGCAAGGGGCTACGACCCCTTAACCATCGCACGCCCTTTGTCCGTGCAATACTTAACCACTCACACAATTATGATTGGAGGTAAATACTCCATATAATACAAATACTGCACGCCACAAGGGCGTGCAATGGTTAAGGGGGCATAGCCCCTTATGACGGTGTGAAGAGCGCCCTTAGGGTGCGATGAATCACCTAGTATACTATATATACTTAATTACTTTAACCTCAGAAAATGAGTGAAAAACTTTTAAAGAGGACAAGTCAGATCATACCTATCATCTTATAGAATATACAAGATAAATTATAGCTGAGGGGTTGCTATGGGCAACTTCTCCACTTGTCCTCTTTAGAAAGTTTGATAAATCTCCCCCTTAATCTTTAAGCATTCCAACAGTCCTAGAATATGGCACACACTGTGCACATCTGCTGGAACCCTAATGCTACAAAAAAAAACAGCAGGTGTAACCTTAAAGCATGTGCATCCCATCACTCCGGTGTTGTTTTCAGTGAGATCCTGAGTACTGGATATTATCAGGATATGACACCAAGTAACCTAGCATTGGTTCAGCGCTGAAGTTTACACCGGCAGACAAGTGCCAGGAACTCCTGACTTAGGGGCAACATCGAGTGATATTCTTGTTATCACTCATAGGGGGTAATTCCAAGTTGATCGCAGCAGGAATTTAGTTAGCAATTGGGCAAAACCATGTGCACTGCAGGGGGGGCAGATATAACATGTGCAGAGAGAGTTAGATTTGGGTGGGTTATTTTGTTTCTGTGCAGGGTAAATACTGGCTGCTTTATTTTTACACTGCAATTTAGATTGCAGATTGAACACACCACACCCAAATCTAACTCTCTCTGCACATGTTATATCTGTCCCCACTGCAGTGCACATGGTTTTGCCCAAATGCTAACTAAATTCCTGCTGCGATCAACTTGGAATTACCCCCATTACCAATGATAAATGGTGCTCCAGCCAATCAGCTTCTAACTTTCATGTGTTTGAAAAATGACAGTTAGAAGCTGATTGGCTGGAGCACCATTTATTATTCATAGCAAGTGATGCCAAAATATCACTCGTTAAATGACTATACTATAATGTAGAGATGAGCAAAGAATTTAAAAATTGCTCTGCAAAATATTCACCTCATTTGTCCATACCATATTGTACATATCACATGGCCTTAAGTGATACTAGTCCTACCCCATATGCATCACACCGCTAAATGAATCATTTTCTCTTCTCTGTTGGGATTATGGGAGACATTCCGAGTTGATCGTAGCTGTACTAAATTTAGCACAGCTACGATCATCTTCCCTGACATGCGGGGGGACACCCAGCACAGGGCTAGTCCGCCCCGCATGTCAGTAACGCTACCCCCCCCCGCACAAATACAAAAGCATCGCACAGCGGCGATGCTTTCGTATTTCAGGAGTAACTCCCGTTCAGCGCAGCTCCTGCGGCTGGCCAGGA
The DNA here is from genome assembly GCF_028390025.1 of Pseudophryne corroboree. Taxonomy (NCBI): domain Eukaryota; kingdom Metazoa; phylum Chordata; class Amphibia; order Anura; family Myobatrachidae; genus Pseudophryne; species Pseudophryne corroboree. The sequence goes on along the minus strand of NC_086454.1, from coordinate 177,861,974 downwards.
ATTATTTGTCGGTGCCGCTGGGCGCAACGGCTGCGTGTTACGTCACGCATCCGCTGTGGCCCGCCCCCCGTTTGGTCCGGCCACGCCTGCGTTGGCCGGACCACGCATACGAAACAGCGGCCAAACGCCGCCGTTTTGCTCCCTCCCGCCAAGCGACCACCTCTGCCTGTCAATCAGGCAGAGGCGATCGCAGCCCTGCCACGGCCTTCAGATGTCTGGCATGCGCCGGCGCACTACGGCGCATGCGCAGAAAAGACCCGTTCGCTCGGCTGCGATAAACAGCAGCGAGCAAACGGGTCAGAATGACCCCCTATGCCCTTGTTGTTGAGAGAAGCCTACGCAACAGTTCTATATCTTGTACTACAGCCTGGCCTACTTGTGGCTCTTCAGCTATTGTGAAAGTGCAAGTACCAGCTGATAAAGCATGCTGGGACTTGTAGTTTCACAATAGCAGGAGCGCCACAGGTTAGCTAGGCTTGTACACTATCATGAAGTTATGATTAGTTCTCGGAGAAGCGGACTCACGCGCACATTGGGATCTGAGGCAGGATCCGAATATGTCGTATTCTCGCGGGTTTTGGATTCGATAAAGGTCCCCGTGATCAGCGCCATCTTCACTCCAGCTATGGAGAGTATACTGGACAGATGTGTCTTATCAGTACTGTGTATATTTGGCGTGGGGTGCATCAGTCCAGGGGTGCTCTGTGAACTCTGCTGTATCAGTCCAGGGGTGCTCATTCAGTTCTGCTGTATCAGTCCAGGGGTGCTCATTCAGCTCTGCTGTATCAGTCCAGGGGTGCTCTATGAGCTCTGCTGTATCAGTCCAGGGGTGCTCTATGAGTTCTGCTGTATCTGTCCAGGGATGCTCATTCAGTTCTGCTGTATCAGTCCAGGGGTGCACTATGAGCTCTGCTGTATCTGTCCAGGGATGCTCATTCAGTTCTGCTGTATCAGTCCAGGGGTGCACTATGAGCTCTGCTGTATCTGTCCAGGGATGCTCATTCAGTTCTGCTGTATCCGTCCAGGGGTGCACTATGAGCTCTGCTGTATCAGTCCAGGGGTGCTCTTTTAGCTCTGTTGTATCAGTCCAGGGGTGCTCTATGAGCTCTGCTGTATCAGTCCAGGGGTGCTCTATGAGCTCTGCTGTATCAGTCCAGGGGTGCTCATTCAGTTCTGCTGTATCAGTCCAGGGATGCTCTATGAGCTCTGCTGTATCAGTCCAGGGGTGCTCTATGAGCTCTGCTGTATCAGTCCAGGGGTGCTCTATGAGCTCTGCTGTATCAGTCCAGGGGTGCTCTTTCAGCTCTGCTGTATCAGTCCAGGGGTGCTCATTCAGTTCTGCTGTATCAGTCCAGGGATGCTCTATGAGCTCTGCTGTATCAGTCTAGGGGTGCTCTTTCAGCTCTGTTGTATCAGTCCAGGGGTGCTCATTCAGTTCTGCTGTATCAGTCCAGGGGTGCACTATGAGTTCTGCTGTATCTGTCCAGGGGTGCTCATTCAGTTCTGCTGTATCAGTCCATGGGGTGCTCATTCAGTTCTGCTGTATCAGTCCAGGGGTGCTCTTTCAGCTCTGCTGTTTAAGTCCAGGGGTGCTCTGTCAGGTCTGCTGTATGAGTCCATGGGGTGCTCTGTCCGTCCATCTAGGGGTTCCGCCCCAGTGTAAAATTAAAATAATAAACGCTAAAAACAAAAAGCATAAAAATATAATTCTAACAAAAAAAATATATATTTTTTTTGTGCTGTACCCCAGTGTACTACACAATTTTTATTTAAGTAGTTTTAAGTACTGTGACACTGCTGGTCAGACCACAGTATATTATTATTTCGTACTCAAACACGTATTGTGCGACGCTGTTGGTAAAGGTCAGCTGCAGTGTTAAACTACCATTTCTGACTCATACACGTATTGTATTGTGTGATGCTGTAGGTGAAGGTCAACCACAGTGTTCGTCTACCATTTCTGACTCATACACATATTGTGCGATGCTGTGGGTGAAGGTGGTACCACAGTAATACATGTATTATGTGACACTGTTGGTGAAGGACAACCGCAGTGTTCAACTACCATTTCTGACTCATACACGTATTATGTGATGCTGTTGGTGAAGGTCAACTGCAGTGTTTGACTACTATCTCTGAAGCATACACGTATTGGGTAACACTGTAAGTGGTACATTTTTGTTGCAAATTGTGGTGTGAGCTGTACCCCACTTTGCATTTGTTGATAGAAATGGAGGACGAACAATTGAGAGGAGATCATGACCCACGTACTAGTGCTGAAGCTGCTGACACTAGACCAGACAATGCAAGTCCACCAGCATCACTTGCTAAGGCTGATGCCCAATGGCATAGAGGGCATGTAAAATCAAAGAAGCAAAATAATTTTACAGTGCAAAATAAAAAGTTAGCTGCAGAGAAACATAAAATTGTCAATATGCCATTCACTGCAGAAAAAATGGCAAGAAAATTGTTTATGACTGGTGGTTCTGCATCTCAAAATGATGACGTAAGCCCTTCTCCCTGTACAATAGTTAAACAAATGAAGGCACAGGAGCCAACTGTGTGCTCAGAAATATCACCAATCCCCGAGGAGAGTCCAAGTGTGTGCCACGGGTGCCATGCGTGAGCCTGACATTTACAATACTATACTGGAAGAGGAGGCTCCTTCCACCGCACACCCTCTGCAAGTGCTGGAAGGAGCAGCACAAGTCAACATGCTGACATTGAAATTGAGGATGTCACTGTAGAAGTACACCAGGATGAGGAGATATTGGTGTAGCTGGTGCTGATAAGAATGTTGATGGGGATGTTGATGATGAGGATGTTGTTTGTTTAAATAAGGTATGAAAAAGCCCATTGTCATGCCTGGGCAAAAGACAAAAAAAATCCACCTCTTATGTGTGGAATTATTTCTACCCAAATCCGGACAACTGTCAAGCCATCTGTAGCCTTTGTAAAGCCAAAGTAAGTAGAGATAGGGACCGTAACCACTTAGTAACCTCCACCCTGTTACATAATTTGCAGCGGATTCATGAACAGTTTTTGAAAAATTCAGAAACTTTGTCTAAAATGAATGTAACCAGTCCAGCACCAGCTAGCTCTCTTCTCTCTGTTAGATCCCAGTATCTGCAACCTCCACCACCAACATCCTCATTGTCAATTTCCTCAATCATGATAGGAAGTAGTACTGCATCCAATTTAATAAGCATGACTGACTACTCTCCTATGCTGGATTCCTCTTGAGGATCCTTGAGTGCTACACCTACTGCTGCTGCTGCTGCTGCTGGGAGTGGAGCTTTGTCCCAGAAGAGGACCAGGGAGACTACTTGTAGTAGTTTAACAGAACAATTGACTGTCAAACATTCCTTTGCAAGGGGGAGCAAGTATGACAGCAGTCACAGCGGATTACTGACGCCATAATAACTATGCTGGTATTAGACGTGCATCCAGTATCCTCCATTAGTTCAGTGGATTTTAGACAGTTGATTGAGGTACTTTGTCCCCGGTACCAAATCCAATATAGATTACACTTCACTAGACAAGCAATTCCCAGCCTGTACAATGACATTAAAAAGAGTTATTAGTGTCCTTAGAAATGCCGTTGTACCCACTATTCACTTAACCATGGATATGTGAACAAGTGGAACAGGCCAAACTAAAGACTACATGACTGTAACGGCCTATTGGGTAGATGCATTGCTTTTCGCAGCACCAAAAGCAGCAGCAGCATCTCACAAATGCCAATTCAGAGGCAGGCTACACTGTGTATCACCGGTTTCACTAATGCTGCATTCAGATCGCAAATGCCGGATCCTACCCGGTAAGAGAAATGTGTACTTACCGGGTGGGATCCGGCATTTGCGCTCCGTTGCTGGCTTTGCGACCCGGCAATATACCGGGTCGGTTGCCATAGCAGCGGAGGGCGCAGCAGCAGCAGGGGCGGGGGTGGAGGCGGCGCTGGGAGATGAGCTAATCTCCTGCGCCGCCTCTCCCTATGCTGTGAATGGGAGCTGTGTCGCATCGGAACGGCTCCCATTCACACTGCGCCTGACCCAGTAATCAACCCGGTAATAACCCTTCTTTTTTACCGGGTTGAATTACCGGGTCAGGCGGGTCTGAAAAGGAGCTTTCACATCGCACACTGACCCGTTTCGACACGGCAATATGCTGTGTCGATACCGGGTTTTTAGTGCGATGTGAAAGGGGTATATGAGGCATACCGCTGACAACCTCTTAGTAAAACTCAGGAAAATCATTGCACAATGACTTACCCCACTTGGACTCTCCTTGGGATTTGTCATTTCTGACAATGCCACCAATATTGTGAAAGCTTTACATCTGGGTGAATTTGAACATGTCCCCTGTTTTGCTCACACAATTTATTTGGTGGTGCAATTTTTTTTTTTTTTTAATGACATGGGCGTGCTGTAAATGCTCTCAGTGGTCCTAAAAATTTGTGGACATTTTCGACATTCAGCAGCTGCATGTCGAAGATTGCAGCACCCGCAAGTACTGTTGACTTTGCCCTGCCATCAGCTGAAGCAATAGATAGTAACAAGATGGAATTCTACCCTTTAAATGCCTCAGACCCTGATACGGTCAACATTCAAAGAATGGCTTATAATTATTTCAGTCAAAAGCATCCAAATTGGAATGTCAGACAGTCCATTTCAATACTGGCAGGAAAAAAAGGCAACTTGGAGGCCTTTGCACAAACTAGCTTTGCTTTACTTAAGTTGCCCACCCTCCAGTGTGTACTCTGAAAGAGTTTTCAGCATAGCCGGGAACTTTGTCAGCGATCGGCGTAGGAAGTTACTTCACAAAAATGTGGAGAAGATGATGTTCATTAAAATGAATTACAGATTCCACAAGGAAGACCTTTACCAGCAATTACATCCAAAAAATACAGAGGGACCTGTGATGGTGGATTCCAGCAGGGACAAATTAAAAGTCTGTGAAGAAGAGAATGTACACACTGATGGGGGTGAGGAATGAATTGGATGCTGATGATGACATTGTGCCTATCTAAAGTACTAAAGCCAGTTTGTGTACTGCCCATTGCCAGCGTGTTTTGTGTGGGGCCAAACAAACCAATAATTTCAGCCACAAGTGACAGTCCCTGTCACTGAAATGATTGGTTTGTTAAACTGTGCATGTCCTGTTTAATATATACAACACAACGGAGGGTGGGAGGGCCCAAAGACAATTCCATCTTGCACCTCTTTTCTTTGCATTATGTGCTGTTTGGAGCATTGCTTTTTTTTTGTGTGTAGTTTATTAAACTGCCATCTGCCTGCCACTGTAGTGCCACTCCTAGATGTGCCATGTTGGAAATTTAAGTGCCACATGTTTGTGCCGTCCACTGCTGTTGCTTAGCCAGCTACCTCGGTGCAATCTTTTGGCTTAATCTGGATGAAAACAATATTGTGAGCTGTCAGGTGGTCAAAACTGACTGTAAATCAGTGAAAATTAATGTTATTGAGGTTTTTTAGCTGCTTGTATAATAAAAAAAAAAAAAAAACAGATCCAAAACCAAAACCTGCAAGGGCGCTTTTGGTACAACCAATCCAGATCCAAAACATAAGGAGATACAGATCCAAAACCAAAACTCAATATCTGAGAAAAGGGCCAGTGCACATCTCTAGTTATGATCTACTTCACCCCACTGTAATGCTGCTTAGCACATACATTTCTTTCTGTGATAGTTGGATATCCTCTGATGACAGGCCACAAAGTAGGGAGGCCAATCCCGAGATCGGGATTGGTGGGATCCCGGCATTCTGGACCAAAAATGCCAGGATTTGAGCTTCCAATCCGGGATTCACGGGATTGCATTGCGCATGCGCACTTTTGCCGGGCAGCGCTGAGAACTACAGCACAGTGCTGCCCGGCTGTACGGCCCGGGTGGCAGCAAGGTGTTAAAGCTGAGGCGCGCAGCATGAATATGTACACTGACCGCGCTGGCAGCATTTCAAATGTCAGCCAATCGGAGCTGGTGGACCGGCAGCAAATCAGGGAAGCGGCCGCAGCAGCGGCTCCTGATCGGCTCCAAAATGCCCGTTCTGACTGGCTGCATTTAAAATGCTGCCAGCGCGGTCAGTGTGTGTTCATGCGTAACACACATGGAGACTATCTGGGGAGGTACCAACAGGCAGAGCTGGATTAAATAGAAAGTTTTGCTGCATAAACCCACCCTTCCGCGCCGCTCCCTACATCCTCCCTTCCGCACTGCTCCTTACATCTTCCCTGCTCTCTACACTCACACTCCCGCGCTGCTCCCTACATCCTCCCTCCCGCACTGCTCCTTACATCCTCCCTCCCGTGCTGCTCCCTACATCCTCCCTCCCGCACTGCTCCTTACATCCTCCCTCCCGTGCTGCTCCCTACATCCTCCCTCCCGCGCTGCTCCCTACATGCTCCCTACACCCCCTTGCTGTCCCCTACACCCTTCTTCTCTGCCCTCCACTTCCACGCTCCCTACACGGATCCCTACTGCAATCCAGGGATCCTGGGAATCCCGGATTGAACGTTTTTCAATCCCAAATCCCGGAATTAAAGAAAAAAAAACCCCGGGAATGGCCTCCCTACCACATAGTAACTCCACTGACGGCTATATCCTTGTATTTGCATTTGAGCTATAGATTTAGCACAATAATACACAGTATAGAGTACCCATATTCTGTATAAGCAGAGCTTAATGAATTATAAGAGAAAATGTAGCTATAAATCTAATACTGCCCACTTAGCTTTAACGTTTTTATTAATTCACAAAATACTGTACATCAGGTGATTACAATACGACACATCTTATTCATAACTGCCTGCGATACATTGCTGCCTACCTAGTGAAATCATTTCCAGCAACCAGGATAACTGACATCTGGCCACATACAGTATATCTAGTTATGCCCTGTGCAGATACCAGTGTAGACATTTGTGCATTAAAATCTCCATCTGACATCCTTGTTTTACATGGTATTAGCATTTTTTTAAGAACAATTGTTAAATCATTATTAACTGATACAGCGCAAACAGTTATAGGTGGCAAGAAATGAATTAGAAATCTAATTAACACTGAAAAATACTGACTTTTGTAATGATAAAACATCAAGAGAGACTTAAAATCTGTGAGAGAATTTTGGCATTTTAGCTTTCATGTTAGCAAGCAATTCAAATACCATTATGTGTATTTTAGAATTAATCTTGAAGTCGACTAGTTTCTTTAGTAAGAACGAAACAATTAAAATACTACAAATGATTTCCTGTAACAAAATACTTTCAATTTATTGCAGTCTTAGTACACACCCTCCAAGAAACTGACACTATTAAGCGTTACCTCCCCCAGTACACATACACACACCTGTTTAAACGGCTTGTTTGCTCAGATTGACTACCACCCTGTATAAAATCTAGCAGAAGGGTGACAGCACTAGGCCGGTATGTTTGCAACAAGGCAAAAGGAGAATGATGTGACATTTGTACCCTTCGTTCATGTGGACCTGGCACTGGTATAGCACTGATTGCAACCAGAGACAAAATAAACTGTGGTCAATGATTGCACATCTCCACTCATGTGGGAATTCAATTAGCAACAATAACTTATTGTGGAGATTGTGATTCGCCCTATTCAATTGCAAAAATGGGATAATTCTTACCATTAAAACCAGAGAAAAATGTAGGAGAAAATCTGTCTATGTCCCCCCCAAAAAAGCCAAACTAAGATAGGAAAACAGTATAGAAGTCTATTAGTGGTCATAATAATAAGATTTGGGGTACTGAAATTGATTCCAATGGCTGTTATATGCATTTTTTGAAAATAAGTTTTTAAAAAACCTACAAAGGAAGTGTTTTTCACCAAAATAAGTGCTAAAATTAAATTGAGGGTACATAAACATGGGTATAAGTATATATTTGGGTCATTTTAAGCCACTTTTTAAAAAACTTCCCAAAGAAAAACAATTACTCCCACTTGCAAGCAAAACAATACTTGTCCTACTCAAAAAGCACCCCAATATACCTGTCCCATGCCTTGTTCCCCAATTTCACTCATTTTTGCATTTAGTGACCCCAAAATTGGCCAATTAAAAATAGCTAAAACTTCTAAATGCCTAATTAGTCATTCACAGGGGTGTCCCAGGGCTTCTGAACCAAATTCCGTAAATTTACCTTAAAATAGGGATTTCCCCAAAGCTTATCACCTGCTTAGAGGTGGTGAAGGGAAAGTTGTCTTAAACCTATGACGAATTATCGCCGTTAATTTATCGCGGACAATTTAATAGGAACAGCTAATTGAATTCCCCCCTAAGACTATTAACTGTGAAAAATAACACCAAAATAGTCTTGCAGTGGTCAGTGGTTTATTAATTAATTATAAGATGGTTGATCACGTGAGACATATCTTGTAATGAGCAACAGGGCAATTCAGTGTTTAATGTTATACATCTATACATCTGGAAGTATGATCACGTTTATCTGTGAATGTTAGGTTTCCTTTTCAGTAATGGACAACTTTATTTAACAAGAAATCAGCATATTAAAGTAATTCCTGGTTGTTGTTGTTTTTTGTTTATTTTTTTAAATGAGAGATATTTTTGTGATAACCAGTGCACTTAGGGATAATTTACAAAAAAAATCTTTTTATATAAATTGAAAATCGATCTAAACCTGATCATCATCCACAGAGTGTTTTAGGGTCAAAATTCCATATTTACTAACAGACGGTTTTATCGGCAGACTGTGCATACGCCATGATCACACTGTGCATGCATCAAATTGCCTCTGCGATCCCGCTCACATTGATAAATTCATGGGAAAGTGATTGACAGGATGTGACTGTTTGGAGATGATAATGGGGAGTGCTGGAAAAAACACAGGTGTGTCATGGCCATTTTCAGGGCGGGTATCTGCCATCAGCTACAAGCTCGTACGTACAAAAACATGGTGCCTGCGCCGCTACTGCCGTGTCCAGCCTGTGTAGCCATAAGCCAACCCTTATACACGATTTTCCTCGGTTTTGCGTATAGGCTGCAAATTTGCACGCAATTGCTAATGAGTTTGCCATAACTCTGGTGGGCGTCTCTTTTCATTTCTGGGTGGCCGTTTCACTTGCTAATATCAGCAACTGCGAAGCTGAGAAAATTGCACGTCAAATATGAATTAAGGCCTAATTCATGTTTGATATGCAAATGCCTATGCTGCTGCAATTTTTCAGGCTACGGACTTGCCAATCATGGCAAGTGAAGCTGCCACACAGAAAAGAAAAATAAAGAAGACCCACCGAAACCATCTCAAAGTCCTCAGTAACTGTGGGGGTAATTCAGAGTTGATTGCAGCAGCAATTTTGTTAGCAGTTTGGCAAAACCAAGGCCCTCATTACGAGCTGCTTTTAGCAGCCGTACAAACGCTAAGCCGCCGCCCTCTGGGAGTGTATTTTAGCTTAGCAGAAGTGCGAACGAAAGGATCGCAGCGCTGCTATAAAAAAATATTGTGCAGTTTCTGAGCAGCTCCAGACCTACTCCTAGCGTGCGATCACTTCAGACTGTTTAGTTCCTGTTTTGACGTCATGAACACGCCCTGCGTTCGGCCAGCCACGCCTGCGTTTCCCCAGGCACGCCTGCCTGACACGCCTGCGTTTTTCCACACACTCCCCAAAAACGGTCAGTTACCTCCCAGAAACACCCACTTTCTGTCAATCACTCTGCGGCCAGCAGTGCGATTGAAAAGCGTCGCTAGACCTTGTGTGAAACAGCATCGGCTGTTGTGAAAGTACGTCGCATTGCGCCGCATACGCATGCGCAGAAGTGCCATTTTTTGCCTGATCGCTGCGCAGTGACCGACAACAGCTAGCGAACAACTCGGAATGACCCCCCCATGTGCACTGCAGGGGGGCAGATATAACATGTGCAGAGAGAGTTAAATTTGGGCTGGGGTATGTTCAAACTGAAATCTAAATTGCAGTGTAAACATAAATCAGCCAGTATTTACCCTGCACAGAAACAATATAACCCACCCAAATCTAACTCTCTCTGCAAATGTTATATCTGCCACACCTGCAGTACACATAGTTTTGCCCAACTGCTAACAAATTTGCTGCTGCGATGAACTCTGAATTACCCCCAGTGAACACATACGCAGCACCGACACATTAACGAGGAGCAACAAATCCTCGAGTGAGTCTAAGGTCATGCAGACTGCCCTTGGCAGTAGCCATGCTGGGGCCATATTTCTCTAAGTACATGATCCAAGCTGAAGGCAGATACGCACCCCAAAAATGGCCGTGACAGGCCTAAGTTTTTACCACCACTCCACGTTACCTCCTCCAAATGGTCCCTTTCTGTCAACCAAAGAGGCCTTAAAAACCTCACTGCAAGTGGTTACCTTGGTGCGTGCGCAGTGTGATCACAGTGCATGCACATGTTGCCGATAATCACTCCGTTGCGTGAACATCAGCATTGTGTACAAACATGAGGTGTGGGTCTTGAAGATAAATATGTGTATATTTAAGCAGTAAGAGTCCATACATCCACTGAAATGCTTAGAGACGCCTAGCTGAACTTTAATCCATTGCAGTCAGCCCAGCTCTGCCCATATTGGCATTGTTCTACAGGAAAAACATTTTTTATATAGAACGAAGAGGCAGATTTTCTTGGAGGGTGCGGGACAGTCCACACAAATATTATGTACTACGTGGATCAATGACATTATCTTCACAACATTTACTGGGAGAGGGGTCTGTAGGGTCCCTCCCCAGCAATAGGCATGTACAATCTGCAGACCATACATGCACAGTAGCGCAATCAGGTCCCGAGCCAAAAAGTAAAGTGACCGTATTACCTTTACATATTGCAGGGATGGTCACCCTGTGCCTGCATGTAAATAATAATTCATGGTGGCAATATGTCAATTCTTATTGCTGTGATAAGCAATAAATATGCCCCTATATAACAATTTTATCAAGTCAGCTATATGATTTAGATAAATAATGGGGGCACATTGATATATTTCATGTTACATACATAACATTTTATATATAAAATGTGTCAGATAATCATCAATACAATCAGTGCTCTACCCCTAAAAATATGTTTGTATCTAGCAACTACGAGTATGAGGATTTTGTTAATATTTTGGCCAGAACATCACACACAGTTTGCAGTGGTGGAGAGTAACTGCTGACAACAATTGTCATTTTGTTTGTACAAGAAACAACTGATTTATTATAGCCACAATGTAGCTGTTTATGGATGCATAAAAAGTGTATATTTTGCATATTGAAACATAATAAGTGCCCCATTAATGCAAAATGTTGGGGTTTTCTATGTTTTTGTGTGTTTTCTGCAAAACCAAGAAGCGAGTATAGCATACCTCCCAACATTTCATTCAATGAAAGAGGGACACTTTAGTCATGCGCACGGCTACGTCAAAAGGGGCGTGGCCTATGAAAAGAGGGTATGGCTTTGCGGCAGTGCCGCGATTGCTAGTCCCCCCCCATTTTCCGTCACTAAGGGGGCATGTCCAGCGCTCTGTGAGCTGTTGGCATGCCCCCTCTCCTTCTGTCTCCATTGAATAGACGTTGTGCGCATTCGCACAGCGTCTATTCAACGCTGTTCTCCTAGGCAGAGCAGTGATTGACAAGTGCCTCACAACTGCCCCCTCCCCTCTCACCGTGGGACAGTCCCCAAAAAACGGGGCTCTGTCTCGCGAAAATTGGGACAGTTGGGAGGTATGGTATAGTCTGTATTTTCATGTACCAAGTTCTACTCTCCTTTGCTTCTGCCCCTGACTAACATTTATCTGGAACCAACAACAGGAAAATGTTGTCAATTAAAATGTCTTTGCTTTCATTCCAGCAGGCATTTTAGCTTCATTTACTGCTATGTGGACCTTATTCAGCTTCAGTTGCAGTTTGCTAAAATAGCAAACTGCAACTGCTAGCACTCGCATGCTGGGGGCCGCCCATTGCAGGGCAAAGCCAACCAGCATGCTAATCTGCGGCCATCAATGCAATCGCAAATCAATTGCGATCCCATTGCAGAATCTGAAATTATTGTTGATCCCACAGCTAGGCTGGGTATGCAGATGGACAGCCGCCATATTTTTGTTCGCAGTGGTCATATGTGACGTCACATGGCAACCCCTAAAATGGTCCGGACACGCCAGCATTGCTTAATGCTGCGTTGACGCCCCCAAATGCTTCTGCCTGTAAATCAGACAGAGGCGTTCGCATCACTGCGATGCAATCGCATTTCCTAGGCCACACACATGCAGGACTGGCCCTGCGCGTGCTCACTGGCCCGGGAATCTGCCAAATGCGATCACTTTGCAGTAGCGATGCTTGCAGAAAAGGCCCAATGCTCGGCTGGCCAGCTACTGACACAAATAATCCATGGTCTGGCCAGTCCTTCTACAACATAAATATTATTTTTATGTTGCAGTCGTTCTTTCTGAGTGCCACCACACATTTTTATATATATATATATATATATATATATAGTGGCGAATAAGGGTGGCACTCAAGCAGACTGTTGCAAGTGTAGATGATCAGTTTTTATTGAACCGACATGTTTCGGGGACTAGCCCCGTCCTCAGGGCCTGAGGACGGGGCTAGTCCCCGAAACATGTCGGTTCAATAAAAACTGATCATCTACACTTGCAACAGTCTGCTTGAGTGCCACCCTTATTCGCCACTATATTTATTGAGGACTTCGCCTCTGGGAGGGCACCGCAGCATTATTAACAGATTATAAGAGGAGTGCCGGGATTTTCCGTATTTCTATATATATATATATATATATATACAGAAGGGTTTGAGCCAGTGATATCCTCGGCACCATAGAGCATCAGAATTTTTATTTACAGCCACCCTAGGCCATAAATTTCTTATTATTAAATTAACTAGAATGTCTTTATATATATATCATACTTGCCCAGATTTATCAAGCCATGGAGAGTGATAAATTGCAACGTTCACCTGTTGTATGGACGGGATGCTGTCAAGCGGCTGGCAGTCAGGATCCCATCGGTAGGAATGGTGACACCGGAATACCGACACCCGTCAGAATGCTGACTGGATCAGGACACCAATGCTGGAATCCAGAAAGCCGGCATCCCAATTATAAGTATAGCGGGTGGATTAGGGTTAGGGCCAGGGAGTGGGGAGATGGTTAGTTTTAGATGCCACCCGTGGGGGTGTAGGGTTAGGCTGTGGGAAGGGAGGGTTAGGCATCACCAGAGGGAGGTTAGGTTTTAGGTACTATGGGGGAGGTTAGGGTCAGGCACTATGGGGAGAGGTTAGGGTTAGGCTGCGTGAAGGGAGGGTTAGGGGCTAGGGGACGAGGGGAACAGTCTTACCACCGCTGTCGGGATTTTAACTATAAGGATGCCGGCGTCAGTATTCTGACCGCCGGCATCACGTATGCCAGGAATCATACTGAACCCATCAGGACATACCTTGCGTACAGTATGCTCCTAAACTGATTGCACTCAAGTATAGGTGAAGCAGAGTGTATGTATTTCAATCACATTTACACTTCTGACTGAAGAGTTCTAACAGGGTGTGCTCACAGAGACATGGGAGTATCTTTGCACCTTGTATAGAGTAGCTGTAAATGTGAACTGATAATGGCTAGTGGCAACCCAAGCACAGACACGGGCCCGGTGCCGGGGGGGGGGGGGAAGCGGGGGGGGGGGGGCGGACAAAGTTTACAAACAACCTGGGCCCCCTGATTCAGAGGGGCCCGAGGTTCAGAGGGACACAAAACCAATCTACATGCCAGCCGGGGCCTCGTTGCTAAACCTCCAGTTGCACTCCCCCTGTGACTCCTGCCCGGTGACATAATTCCCGGCAACCAGCTCCTCTGGAACACCTGTCTCTAGTGTTACCACCTCATCCCTTTAATTCTGGACACATATTAATTACAAAGGTTCTGTGGCTGGCTGACTTCAAGACTCCATTTCACCTGGTTTTAATCAGCCACAGAACCTGTGTAATTAATATATGTCCAGAATTAAAGGGATGAGGTGGTAACCCTACCTGTCACCTGGTAGGTATGGCGCATGTGGCATAGTAATAAATGGACCATTGTCATGGCGTCATTACATCCGATGCAACACTGTGCCCACACCAGCTCCTCTGTCATACTACCTGTCTCCCTGATGCCGAGGTCACTGAAGAGCAGGCAGAGGCAAAACTAAGCCTGCAGCACAACCTGGCTGCAAGCAGAAGAAGCAAGCAGCAACAAACTCCTTCCTCACCCCTGAGGCATGGTATGGTAAGTATACTTTAGTTCCTTTCCTTTTGAATGTCAATTTTATATATACACATATATATATGTTTCTTGCTGAGGAGGATCGGGGGTGGGGCGATTAGCTGGGAAAGAAAATGAGGGGGGAAGAAGGCCCCCAAATACATAAGTGTACCGGGCCCCAAGACACGCCACAAGATGTGTATGAATCTGCATATGGACAAATATACACATTTTCTCCATGCACAGCAGGTCAGGAGCAACATACACCCAGATTCCAACCAGATCAAGATGCACAACAGGTGACCCAAATAACTGAACTTTTTCAGACATACTATTTGCCTCCTCTCCCCCACCCGAATTACAGTAGAAGAAATCTAAATATTTAAAAGATAGACATACATTCAGCTTTAATTAAACAAATATATTAATATTCAAAAACAACACAAACATGAATATGAAAAGGGGACGGTATGTTAAATGTACAATGAAAATGTAAGCAAATGAAGAGCAAATGTTTGTCACTCTTTTCAAATACACAAACAAAAAAAATTACATATTATATACACATATTTTAATACTGTATTGCAAAGATCCAAGCAATATTGGTCCAGTCTATGACTTATGACATGCAGTGCAATAATATTCCTTTTCTTTCATATCTCATTGAATTTTTCAGGGAAAAGGAGGGGTTGTGTCAAAATTGTAAATACTGAAGAACTTTTACTTAACGTAAAATACTAAGATGTTAATCAAAGGTATTTATAATAGGAATGGGTATTTATCCCATTAGGTAGGGCAAGAGCAACCTTAAAGGGGGGTACTCACGGAGCGATATTCTAAGCATTCTGACTAGATTGCTTAGAATATAAGCCTGATCGCTCCGTGTGTACCCCTTACAGCGATAGCGATGCGCAGCCCCGCGCATCGCTATCGCTGCTGCTAGATTGGCCTGCCGTGCAGGCCAATCTAGCGGGTCGCTCACTTCACCCGCTGGGTGAAGTGAGCGGCCCCCCCGTCTCCCCGCACACTCAGCACAGATCGCGCTGTGCTGAGCGGCAAGAGAGAGGTGTGCTGAGCGGTTCGCTCAGCACACATCTCTCCCCGCATCGGCCCGTCTATATGGGCCTTTAGCCTTGCAGCTGTTGGTACACTAGGTCTCATAGAACAAATATACACATAATCCAGGGTTAACATTACAGTTTACAGTCATGAAAGGATGTGTACTTGCATCACTGGATATATGTAGTTCAACAAAAGTTATAACTTTAGACACTGATAATACTGCATGACCATTAAGAATATAATTCTATTGTATTTTACCCACTAAGTGATATTCTGCTTCTTAGTTTAGAATATTGATCACTGCTTCTATGGGACTGAATTAAATAAAACATTCTAGAAATTACAGTATAAAAACAATGATTCATTTTACAGAGAGCTGAGAATAGGCCTGGAATACATATTTGCATAGTAGCTGGCATCATTTGAGGATGTTGGCATGTCCATTCCATTTTTGCTGGTAATATTATGATAGTCAGAAGTATAATTTGGGTAGTGTGCAAGATGATCGGATGCTTGACACATATCAATTTTACTGGCGTAGGTCTGAGCCTGTTCAGAAGACATCAGTTGTGTGATAGAAAATGGGTGCCTCCCAGGAAATGGATCACGCTTTAACTGGACATCTTCTCCTACCATGCCAAGGAAAGCCTCACTAGAGAGACTTAGTGGGTATAAGAGCTGTGATGTAGACCCTCCTTGTTCAGATGTAGGAGTGATACCCATAGGAGAAGCCCCATTTGGTTGTGAAATTCTGGCCACCATTGAGTCCCTCTCAACCCTGTTCACCACAGTTTTAGGTGACTGAGAGGAAGAACTGTCATCATAACCAGCTGGAGACTCCCTCAAACCCCCTGATACCTCCTCTCCAGCCTTAACTGACTTTTTTTCTATGTCTCCAGAACCAGATCTTGACCTCTCACACTTGAACCTCTTCTGCCTCCTCAAGTAGCATCCATTTTCAAACATATTTCCAGATTCTGGGTGGAGAGTCCAATAGGAGCCTTTTCCTGGTTTCTCTGGAGAGCGTGGGACCTTAACAAAACAGTCATTAAATGACAAAGAGTGACGAATAGAATTCTGCCACCGCTGCTGATTCTGCCTGTAGTAAGGAAAAAGGTCAATGATCCACTGGTAGATCTCATTCAGAGTCATCATCTTGTTTGGGGCTTGCTGTATGGCCATTGTGATAAGTGAGATATAAGAGTAAGGAGGCTTAGCATGAGAGTAGTTTCTCCGATAGGTTCGTGGATCCCTCTGGAACTCTGATTCTCCTTGACAATAACCTAAGGGATAAGCAGATGAAGATGCTGGAGATGCCATTGGACCTCCCATATTGTGTGCCAGAGGGTTGATGGAGCCCAGGTTGTTCTGGATGCTGTTGACAGGCCCTGCCATGGATTCATTCATGTAGGTCATTGTTGGAGTTATTGTAGAGATATCATTAGACAAATAGGGGGCTGTTTGAATGCCATTATTCATGTTGTGTAGTCCAGAATACACCTAAGAAAATAATAGGCATAAAAGAGATTACAAATTTTAATCTGTTTCATCACACACATTATGAATAATCAGTAATAGTTATGCAAACCTCTTGACCTGCAATAAATAAAAACAATAACATACACTAGTGAGCACTGGACTTGGACATCCCAGATAAAGCCTCATGACTCACATTTAACAACCATTTAAATATACAATAAATAATACAGATCAATTTGGTTCTTTTGTGACATCATAGGGCCTAATTCAGAGTTGATCCCAGCAGCAATTTTGTTATCAGTTGGGCAAAACCATGTGCACTGCAGGGGGTGGTGGATATAACATGTGCAGAGAGAGTTAGATTTGGGCTGCAAATCTAAATTGCAGTGTAAAAATAAAGCCGCCAGTATTTACCCTGCACAGAAACAAAATAACCCACCCAAATCTAACTCCCTTTTGGGTTTTTTTGTGAGGGGGGGGGGGGGGGGTTATTTATTCACTTTATTCACAATGGGATCATTACAAAAGTGTAGTGACTCTCTGCATTGGTAGGTGTGCATTAAGAGACCCTCTGCTGTTACATTTTCCAGTCATGATGTCCTGTATGCCTGCTTTTTGAATGAAACATTGCTGTGTAGTATTCATGCAGAGACCCCTAGTCTGAGAAGCCTGCACCATCCTTGCTGACTGTAATATACATAAAAGGATTACACTCTAAACACTGTAGCATTTCCTCTTCCCTCAATCTGTGCCCCAGGCATACCAAATGAACTTGTAGTTTCCAAACATAGACAATAGAATAACAATACAGTTTAATTATTAGCTAAATTGCTGTTTCTCACCCTCTCAACACAGACGTAAATAGCAAATGTTTTGTGTATTCCCCATAAATTGTCTTAAAGTGTAAAATGTATTGTGTAGCAAACCCTGCATATCCTTTAACTAGGAGGCATCTCCACTCGATATGCTTTTGCAACAATATTATATTAGCTGCTCAGTGAGGAAAATGTATAAAATGAGCCAGGGAACAGACTTTTGTATGTACATATTAGTAACGTGCTTTCTTACACAAGTCACTGACTATGATAAGGTGTCTATAATGTGTACATGATAGAAATGTTGTAACACAAACATAAAAAGTTTATGGACTGATCATTTCTAATTTATACACATTATTTATAATGCCAATATCATAAAAACTCCCAATAAACAGTCAAAGAGGGCAGCTATAAATACACAGTAATTAATCTCACTAAACTAGGCCATATAAATCTGAAAATGAGAATACTCCCCTAACCTGGAGCACCGGACAGCTCACAATTGTGCTACTGCTGTAGTTTCCATTACAGTAACACAACAGGAAAAATCAGCACACTGCAATTCTGTTCATAATTCTTTATAGATCTCTACAGATCAACCTACATACAGATGTCACTGTAAAATATAAACACACACTTTAGTTCTGTAGCGCTGAGCATTGTGCCTGCATTTTAAGTAACAAGGGGGTTTAATGAGTAAAATCTCGAATAAAGATGGGTTTGTCCTTTACATAAATGAATGCAGAGTAACAACTTAAAAAGCAGTAAACATCTATAAACCAAACAACTAACCGATAAAAGGGAAAAATAGATAGACAATGGATTTAAACCATGGTTGACGCTATAGACTCTGAAAATACTATATTCCCAATAGTTTTTCAACACTTTCTACAGGACATTGTTAACTTTTCCTTGCTGGCTTATTTTGTAAACATGCATGCATCTGCTAGTTCTGGATTTTTCTAATCTGGTCCCATGGAACCAGCCCCAGGTTATGGTTTGAGGATTCAAACTTAATCATACACTGGTGAACCAACCAAGTCAACTGTCTTATATCTCACTCAGAGGAAGCACCGGAAGCATGACCTGTGTGAAGTACTTGGGAAAGAAAAATAACCATCCAAGTTATATTCTTTATCCCCCCCCCCCCCCCCCCCCCCAAAAAAAAAAAAATGTGCATACCCTGATCACATAAGGTCTAATAGTAAAATCTGCCATGAATTCCAAAGAAGAGCTTTAAATAGAAAAAAAAAAAATGGATATACTTTATATAGAGAATTGTGTAGACAGGATGCTTACCTCATTATCTGTGTACAAGGAATCCCAATCCATTGAGTCTTTTAATTCCAACTTGACTCTATTAAGCATGGTCTGAAGGCAGCCTTGGTGAATTAAAGTCCCTCACGTCGCAGATTTTAAGACGTTCACCAATCCACAGGTTATGCTACTGATGATCTTTCTAGTGGTGAATCCAGCAGTTTTTCCCTGTAAAACAGTCAATTGAGACATTTAAAGGCTTACCCCACAGGTAATTTGAATAGGCCGCCCCCCAAATTGTCTCTGCCCCTTTTCCTCAGTCTCTCAGTGACCTCTCCACTGACTACCTGCAGAGCTAAATCACTTTGGGACAAAGGAAGTCAGTAGTACCCCCCTGACTCCTTGCTTTCACACCCACCTCCTATCCTTCTCTTTTTCAAATCAAAAGTCCGTCTCGTCAAAATGCTAATAGGATCAAGCAGTTCTTCATCCACAAACATCTAGGGCCAGGGTTGCATTTTCATGCTAGAGATGTATTGTCAAGAAGTTCTTCCTGTCTGAAATTCAGGACATCTATATGGTAGGAATCACCATTTAATAGAAACTTCACCTGACCACCATGAAGTGAAAGTGCTAAAGAATGAACCTTAGCCCTATACACATCCCTACAAAAGAGCCTCTACAAACAGTGTAATGGTCCAGCATTGCAGCACAAACCTCAGAACTGTGGGCTGGTTCCATGGGACCAGATTAGAAAACTTTGCATCTGTTCAATCTCCGGGCAGTGCAGTGGGAAGCAGGAACGTGCAGTGAGGTAAATTTCTCAGGCAGCACTAGTTAGTACCAGAGCCAGATTTACACACAATGGGCGGGATGTACTATAAGACATCGCCGCCCCTCGCCAACTACCGCAGCGATACTAATCGCATATGTATTAACATATGCGATTAGTATCGCAATGCGGTATAGGAGGCCCCCCGCGATAATGTCTGTGGTGGTCTGCGGGGGTCGGCGGGGGTCGGCAGGGGTCAGCGGTGGTCCCCGTCACCTCCCAGACCCGGGAGGTGACGTGCGCAGGGAGTCCCCGGGCTCCTCCTCCTCCCCCCTGCAGCCGGAAGGAGACAAGGCTGTGCTGCGGGGGAGAAGGAGGAGGGGGGCCGCACCTAGATAGTGTCGACCTTTTGACCTGTCGACATAGAACATGTCGACTAGAGGCCCTGTTGACCTAGAAACCCTGTCGACCTTGTTACTGTTGACCAATAGTTGTCAACCTAGATAGTGTCGACCTAGTTACTGTCGACCTAGAGACTGGATCCCGTTAAATCTACCCCTATCTTACAATCCTGTTTTGAAACAGAACTGTAACAAAATGTAAACGTGTGAACAACAACATTATGGACCCTATTCAGCTTCAGTTGCAGTTTTGCAACTGCTGGCAATCGCATGCTGAGGCTACCAACGTTGCGATCACTGTGGATGTTTTTAATTTGACGTGTTTGTAAAGAAATGAATTAAAGTCTGAGACTGAGTATATCCTTTGGATAATTGCTAAAACTTTAATGAAGATAAAATATGAGAAAAAAAAACTGCAAAATGTCATTTTGTAATTGATTGTAATTGTAATTCACTCTCACGGCAGCGCAGTAGGAAGGTACACTAAATATGCCAAGCCAACTGAGGTAGCGTCCAAGTTCGGCTGGCAACCCACACCTCTGGCCAACTCCATCTGCATTACATCCGGCCCTATGAATACACTACC
This sequence comes from Pseudophryne corroboree, assembly GCF_028390025.1. Taxonomy (NCBI): domain Eukaryota; kingdom Metazoa; phylum Chordata; class Amphibia; order Anura; family Myobatrachidae; genus Pseudophryne; species Pseudophryne corroboree. Next base: position 177,841,353 of record NC_086454.1, on the reverse strand, counting down.
TAGGTGGACACCTTTTGTATCAACAAGGAATACTTTCAGTTTTGACCACATAGAACTTCTTTTATGTAGAAACTTCTAGTAAATGTTAGTGATGAGCAGCGGAAATTTTTTGGGTTTTGTGTTTTGGTTTTGGGTTCGGTTCCGGGGCCGTGTTTTGGGTTCGAACGCGTTTTGGCAAAACCTCACCGAATTTTTTTTGTCGGATTCGGGTGTGTTTTGGATTCGGGTGTTTTTTTCAAAAAACCCTAAAAAACAGCTTAAATCATAGAATTTGGGGGTCATTTTGATCCCAAAGTATTATTAACCTCAATAACCATAATTTCCACTCATTTTCAGTCTATTCTGAACACCTCACACCTCACAATATTATTTTTAGTCCTAAAATTTGCACCGAGGTCGCTGGATGACTAAGCTCAGCGACCCAAGTGGCCGACACAAACACCTGGCCCATCTAGGAGTGGCACTGCAGTGTCACGCAGGATGGCCCTTCCAAAAAACACCCCCCAAACAGCACATGACGCAAAGAAAAAAAGAGGCGCAATGAGGTAGCTGTGTGACTAAGATAAGCGACCCAAGTGGCCGACACAAACACCTGGCCCATCTAGGAGTGGCACTGCAGTGTCACGCAGGATGGCCCTTCCAAAAAACACTCCCCAAACAGCACATGATGCAAAGAAGAAAAAAAAGAGGCGCAATGAGGTAGCTGTGTGAGTAAGCTAAGCGACCCTAGTGGCCGACACAAACACCTGGCCCATCTAGGAGTGGCACTGCAGTGTCACGCAGGATGGCCCTTCAAAAAACTACTCCCCAAACAGCACATGACGCAAAGAAGAAAAAAAAGAGGCGCAATGAGGTAGCTGTGTGAGTAAGCTCAGCGACCCTAGTGGCCGACACAAACACCTGGCCCATCTAGGAGTGGCACTGCAGTGTCACGCAGGCTGGCCCTTCCAAAAACTACTCCCCAAACAGCACATGACGCAAAGAAGAAAAAAAGAGGCGCAATGAGGTAGCTGTGTGAGTAAGCTAAGCGACTCTAGTGGCCGACACAAACACCTGGCCCATCTAGGAGTGGCACTGCAGTGTCACGCAGGCTGGCCCTTCAAAAAACTACTCCCCAAACAGCACATGACGCAAAGAAGAAAAAAAAGAGGCGCAATAAGGTAGCTGTGTGAGTAAGCTAAGCGACCCTAGTGGCCGACACAAACACCTGGCCCATCTAGGAGTGGCACTGCAGTGTCACGCAGGCTGGCCCTTCCAAAAACTACTCCCCAAACAGCACATGACGCAAAGAAGAAAAAAATGAGGCGCAATGAGGTAGCTGTGTGAGTAAGCTAAGCGACCCTAGTGGCCGGCACAAACACCTGGCCCATCTAGGAGTGGCACTGCAGTGTCACGCAGGCTGGCCCTTCCAAAAACTGCTCCCCAAACAGCACATGACGCAAAGAAGAAAAAAAAGAGGCGCAATGAGGTAGCTGTGTGAGTAAGCTAAGCGACCCTAGTGGCCGACACAAACACCTGGCCCATCTAGGAGTGGCACTGCAGTGTCACGCAGGCTGGCCCTTCCAAAAACTACTCCCCAAACAGCACATGACGCAAAGAAAAATGAAAGAAAAAAGAGGTGCAAGATGGAATTGTCCTTGGGCCCTCCCACCCACCCTTATGTTGTATAAACAGGACATGCACACTTTAACCAACCCATCATTTCAGTGACAGGGTCTGCCACACGACTGTGACTGAAATGACGGGTTGGTTTGGACCCCCACCAAAAAAGAAGCAATTAATCTCTCCTTGCACAAACTGGCTCTACAGAGGCAAGATGTCCACCTCATCATCATCCTCCGATATATCACTGTGTACATCCCCCTCCTCAAAGATTATCAATTCGTCCCCACTGGAATCCACCATCTCAGCTCCCTGTGTACTTTGTGGAGGCAATTGCTGCTGGTGAATGTCTCCACGGAGGAATTGATTATAATTCATTTTAATGAACATAATTTTCTCCACATTTTCTGGATGTAACCTCGTACGCCGATTGCTGACAAGGTGAGCGGCGGCACTAAACACTCTTTCGGAGCACACACTTGTGGGAGGGCAACTTAGGTAGAATAAAGCCAGTTTGTGCAAGGGCCTCCAAATTGCCTCTTTTTCCTGCCAGTATAAGTACGGACTGTCTGACGTGCCTACTTGGATGCGGTCACTCATATAATCCTCCACCATTCTTTCAATGGGGAGAGAATCATATGCAGTGACAGTAGACGACATGTCCGTAATCGTTGTCAGGCCCTTCAGTCCGGACCAGATGTCAGCATCAGTCGCTCCAGACTGCCCTGCATCACCGCTAGCGGGTGGGCTCGGAATTCTGAGCCTTTTCCTCGCACCCCCAGTTGCGGGAGAATGTGAAGGAGGAGATGTTGACAGGTCGCGTTCCGCTTGACTTGACAATTTTCTCACCAGCAGTTCTTTGACTTGTGTCTGCCGGAAAGAGAGATCCAAGGTAGGTTTTAAATCTAGGATCGCTCTGTGTTAGCTCCTCCTTCAATGTCTCCAGCTTCTTCTGCAAAAGCCTGATGAGGGGAATGACCTGACTCAGGCTGGCAGTGTCTGAACTGACTTCACGTGTGGCAAGTTCAAAAGGTTGCAGAACCTTGCACAACGTTGAAATCATTCTCCACTGCGCTTGAGACAGGTGCATTCCACCTCCTATATCGTGGTCAGTTGTATAGGCTTGAATGGCCTTTTGCTGCTCCTCCAACCTCTGAAGCATATAGAGGGTTGAATTCCACCTCGTTACCACTTCTTGCTTCAGATGATGGCAGGGCAGGTTCAGGCGTTTTTGGTGGTGCTCCAGTCTTCTGTACGTGGTGCCTGTACGCCGAAAGTTTGCCGCAATTCTTCTGGCCACCGACAGCATCTCTTGCACGCCCCTGTCATTTTTTAAATAATTCTGCACCACCAAATTCAAGGTATATGCAAAACATGGGACGTGCTGGAATTTGCCCAGATTTAATGCACACACAATATTGCTGGCGTTGTCCGATGCCACAAATCCACAGGAGAGTCCAATTGGGGTAAGCCATTCTGCGATGATCTTCCTCAGTTGCCGTAAGAGGTTTTCAGCTGTGTGCGTATTCTGGAAAGCGGTGATACAAAGCGTAGCCTGCCTAGGAAAGAGTTGTCGTTTGCGAGATGCTGCTACTGGTGCTGCCGCTGCTGTTCTTGCGGCGGGAGTCCATACATCTACCCAGTGGGCTGTCACAGTCATATAGTCCTGAGTCTGCCCTGCTCCACTTGTCCACATGTCCGTGGTTAAGTGGACATTGGGTACAACTGCATTTTTTAGGACACTGGTGACTCTTTTTCTGAGGTCTGTGTACATTTTCGGTATCGCCTGCCTAGAGAAATGGAACCTAGATGGTATTTGGTACCAGGGACACAGTACCTCCAACAAGTCTATAGTTGGCTCTGCAGTAATGATGGATACCGGAACCACGTTTCTCACCGCCCAGGATGCCAAGGCCTCAGTTATCCGCTTTGCAGCAGGATGACTGCTGTGATATTTCATCTTCCTCGCAAAGGACTGTTGGACAGTCAATTGCTTGGTGGAAGTAGTAAAAGTGGTCTTACGACTTCCCCTCTGGGATGACCATCGACTCCCAGCAGCAACAACAGCAGCGCCAGTAGCAGTAGGCGTTACACGCAAGGATGCATCGGAGGAATCCCAGGCAGGAGAGGACTCGTCAGAATTGCCAGTGACATGGCCTGCAGGACTATTGGCATTCCTGGGGAAGGAGGAAATTGACACTGAGGGAGTTGGTGGGGTGGTTTGCGTGAGCTTGGTTACAAGAGGAAGGGATTTACTGGTCAGTGGACTGCTTCCGCTGTCGCCCAAAGTTTTTGAACTTGTCACTGACTTATGATGAATGCGCTGCAGGTGACGTATAAGGGAGGATGTTCCGAGGTGGTTAACGTCCTTACCCCTACTTATTACAGCTTGACAAAGGCAACACACGGCTTGACAAATGTTGTCCGCATTTCTGTTGAAATACTTCCACACTGAAGAGCTGATTTTTTTTTGTATTTTCACCAGGCATGTCAATGGCCATATTCCTCCCACGGACAACAGGTGTCTCCCCGGGTGCCTGACTTAAACAAACCACCTCACCATCAGAATCCTCCTGGTCAATTTCCTCCCCAGAGCCAGCAACACCCATATCCTCCTCATCCTGGTGTACTTCAACACTGACATCTTCAATCTGACTATCAGGAACTGGACTGCGGGTGCTCCTTCCAGCACTTGCAGGGGGCGTGCAAATGGTGGAAGGCGCATGCTCTTCACGTCCAGTGTTGGGAAGGTCAGGCATCGCAAACTACACAATTGGACTCTCCTTGTGGATTTGTGATTTCGAAGAATGCACAGTTCTTTGCTGTGCTTTTGCCAGCTTAAGTCTTTTCATTTTTCTAGCGAGAGGCTGAGTGCTTCCATCCTCATGTGAAGCTGAACCACTAGCCATGAACATAGGCCAGGGCCTCAGCCGTTCCTTGCCACTCCGTGTGGTAAATGGCATATTGGCAAGTTTACGCTTCTCCTCCGACGATTTTATTTTAGATTTTTGAGTCCTTTTTTTACTGATATTTGGTGTTTTGGATTTTACATGCTCTGTACTATGACATTGGGCATCGGCCTTGGCAGACGACGTTGATGGCATTTCATCGTCTCGGCCATGACTAGTGGCAGCAGCTTCAGCACGAGGTGGAAGTCGATCTTGATCTTTCCCTATTTTTGGAACCTCAACATTTTTGTTCTCCATATTTTAATAGGCACAACTAAAAGGCACCTCAGGTAAACAATGGAGATGGATGGATACTAGTATACTTATGGATGACGAGTGACTGTCGACACAGAGGTAGCTACAGCCGTGGACTACCGTACTGCGTCTGCTAATATAGACTGGATGATAATGGTATAAAAAATATATATATATCACTACTGCAGGACAGGTATATATTATATAATGACGGACCTGCTGGACACTGTCAGCACTGCAGACTCCTAAACTACTAGTATGAAGATAGAAAAAAAAAAACCCACCACAGGTAGGTATACAATTATGGACGAGCGACTGCCGACACAGAGGTAGCTACAGCCGTGGACTACCGTACTGCGTCTGCTAGTATAGACTGGATGATAATGATATAAAAAATATATATATATATCACTACTGCAGGTATATATTATAATATAATGAATGACGGACCTGCTGGACACTGTCAGCAGAATGCGTTTATAGAATAAAAAAAAAAAAAACACCACACGAGTGTTTAACTTTTTCAGGCAGACAATATACTGGTGGTCACTGGTCAGTCACACTGGCAGCAAAAGTGTGCACTGTTAAATATGTACTCCTGCTATAACTGCTCCCCAGTCTCCCCCACAATTAAGCTGTGTGAGCAGTGAGCACTCAGCACAGTCAGATATACATAGATGATATTATCATGCAGCACACTGAGGCTGAGCACAGATATGGTATGTGACTGTGTATCTTTTTTTTTCAGGCAGAGAACGGATTATATTAAATAATAAATAAAACTGGTGGTCACTAGTATAACTATCAGCAAAACTCTGCACTCTCTGAGTACTCCTAATGCTCCAGTAAATCAAGTGTCTCACTCTCTATCTAAACGGAGAGGACGCCAGCCACGTCCTCTCCCTATCAATCTCAATGCACGTGTGAAAATGGCGGCGACGCGCGGCTCCTTATATAGAATCCGAGTCTCGCGATAGAATCCGAGCCTCGCGAGAATCCGACAGCGGGATGATGACGTTCGGGCGCGCTCGGGTTAACCGAGCAAGGCGGGAAGATCCGAGTCTGCCTCGGACCCGTGTAAAAAGGCTGAAGTTCGGGGGGGTTCGGTTTCCGAAAAACCGAACCCGCTCATCACTAGTAAATGTTAGTCAGGTGACACGCTGGCCATGGAAACAACAATATTTCATATATTAACAGGAACTACTGGCTATATATGAATACATGTTCAATTATGCACCATATTACATTTTGCTGTTTTTTTTCTCAATCCATCTAGTGTGTACCCAGACTAAGTCACCCTGTGCAGTGTTCACACACCCGTAGGAATGTACCAAAAGACGGGCATAGCCGCACCGCTGCAGTGTCCAGAGCCTGCACACTATCTTGGTGGCTGTAGACACATCAGAACTGGAACCCAACCCCTGGATTGGTGCCCAGCAGCAGACTAATATTTATTTATTTATTTATTAACAGTTTCTTATATAGCGCAGCAAATTCCGTTGCGCTTTACAATTGGAAATAACAATGATATAACAAAATAATAAAAAAAAACAGTCATAGAGGTAGGAAGGCCCTGCTCGCAAGCTTACAATTTATGGGGAAACAGGCATGGATACACAAGGATAGGTGCTATCTATCGCATAGTTGTCCACCAGATAGCAAAGGTTCTTGGTGGGATGTATGATATGGTCATACAGCAATGATGAACCGGGGTCGAGAGGAAAGATGAGAAGACATGTGAGGATATGTGTGGACTGTGCAGAGTGGATGCAATTTGATAGGAAGGTTTATGAAAATTATGTGGGTGGTTCTGGAATTTGATACACTTGCCTGAAGAGGTGAGTTTTCAGGGAGCGCTTGAAGGTTTGGAGACTAGAGGAGAGTCTTATTGTGCATGGTAGGGCATTTCATAGAGTGGGTGCAGCCTGATGAAAGTCCTGCAATCATTGAGTGGGAGCGAGTAATGAGTGTGGATGAGAGACGCAGATCTTGTGAAGTGCGGAGAGGTCGGGTTGGGAGATATTTTGAGATAAGCGAAGTGATGTACGTTGGTGTAGATTGGTTAATGGCCTTGTGTGTGAGTAAAAGTATTTTATATTGAATACGGTAGAATACAGGTAACCAATGGAGGGACTGACAGAGTGGATCTGCAGACGATGAACGTCCAGCGAGGAACAGTAGCCTTGCAGCAGCATTCAGAATGGATTGTAGTGGTGAGAGTCTCATTTTGGGAAGACCAGTTAGGAGACTATTGCAATAATCAATGCGGGAGATAATGAGAGTGTGGATTATTTATTTAGCAGTGTCTTGTGTAAGGTATGGTCGTATTTTGGATATGTTTTTTAGATGCATGTAACATGATTTTGAGACAAATTGAATGTGGGGAACAAAGGACAGATCAGAGTCAAGGATGACACCTAGGCAGCGAGCTTGTGGAGTAGGGTAGATTGTCGAGTTTTCAACAGTGATAGAGATATCAGGTTGGTACCTACTTTTGGCCGATGGAAACATAATTAACTCTGTCTTTGAAATATTCAGTTTGAGGTGGCGAGATGTCATCGAAGATGAAATGGCAGAAAGGCATTCAGTGACACAGCCCAGTACAGATAGGGACAAATCAGGGCAGAATATGTAGATTTGAGTATCATCTGCATACAGATGATACTGAAATCCAAAAGAGCTGATTAGTTTACCAAGAGATGAGGTATAGATAAAGAAAAGCAGAGGACCCAAGACTGAGCCTTACGGTACTCCAACTGAAAGAGGTAGCGAAGAGGAGGTAGATTCAGGGAAGCGAACACTGAAGGAGCGATTAGATAAGTAGGATAGGAACCAAGAAAGGGCTGTGTCTTTAAGACCTAGGGATTGTAGTGTTTGTATGAGAAGAGAGTGGTTAACAGTGTCAAAGGCAGCAGATAGATCTAGAAGAATAAGTAGTGAGTGATGGCCTTTAGACTTCGTAGTGACCAAATCATTAAGTCAGTGCTGTCTCTGTGGAGTGTTGGCAATGGAAGCCTGACTGAAGTGGGTCCAATAAATTGTGTGAGGTAAGAAAGTGTGTGAGTCGAGTGTAGGCAAGTCTCTCAAGTAGCTTAGAGAGACAAGGGAGCTGAGAGATAGGGCAGTAGTTTGAGAGAGACAGAGAGAGAGAGAGAGAGAGAGAGGGGCAGAATTTTGTTTTTTGTACTATTGCAGTCCTAAACATTTTATGTTGGACACATGCACTGATTCTGCAATTGGGTACACTTAGGGGGAGACTCAGGAGCGGGAAATCACTAAGGGGTCTATTCATGAAACAGTGAAAACAGTGGAGAAGTGAGCCAGTGGAGAAGTTGCCCATGGCAACCAATCAGCATTGAAGTAACATTTATAATTTGCATACTATACAACTGTACGGAACAGCGGATTGGTTGCCATGGGCAACATCTCGAAATGCTCACTTCTCCACTCTTTTCACTTCTTCATGAATAAACCCCTTAGATTCCAGCACTTTGTGCTGAAACTATGGCTTAGCATGTATCAACCCATGGCTTACTGCGCAAGGGAAATGACTTTTCCCAGTGCTGCAAACCCTGCGACTAATTGAATTCCCCAGTTTTGTACATCTAACCCTAAGAAAACGTGGTACTCAAATTTTGGTAGTGTGCAGCATATCCATAGATATAATTCCATACCTCTGCAGAGTGCAGACCTTCAAAATGTTCACATTGCATTTAAACATGCCAGTACTATTAGTGTGAGCCATTGTTCCCAGTTGTTAAATTCTAAGAGGCTAGACGCAATGCCTTCCTACACAGTTACCAACTGAAGGGCTGATGAGCAGAGGAGGAAAAAATAATCTTACTAACTGCCATTTCTCTGTTAAATTAGGGCGTCATTCTTTATTGCTTAATGGCCTTTTCATTAAGGTTTTTTTTAAATTGATTTTAAGTAAATCAAGTTCCACATACTAGCAAAAACGAAGTGGAAATGTAGTCATTTAATTATATTTTGTATAATAATCATTAACTCAATGACAGCATTTTTGATGCAACATCATGCTACAGTATACAGGCATATTTACAGACGAGAGTAGTAGTAACAGTGATAGTACAAAATGGTTTTTCATACATCACAGTAATAAGACTGCATTTCAATAGAGGCCAAATTTTTCATCATTATTTTAGCACATTTCTTATCCTCAAAATAAAAAATTACTAAAAGTAAATGTGTGTGTATATATATATATATATATATATATATATATACACATATTCTAGTAGTAATTAAAAAAAATATTTTGAGGGGAAAAAATGTGGTGTGTGTGTGTGTGTGTGTATGTATATATATATATATATATATATATAATATCAGGGATGTGTAATTTTTTTTTTTAAACTGATAAACATGGTGAAAATTTTGGACATTCAGTGGGAACCCAAGACAGCCTAGTGGAGAACAAGTCCAGCATGTGTGGAATCAATTGTTTTTAATACTCATTTTCAGCACTTTTATTAGTAACTTTATTATGCAACTTTGTGAAAGAGTTTTCTTCTAACTTTAGCATTGAATATGATGGTAGATTGTCCCTTGAACCCTGATTTCATTAGCAGCTCGTTTGAACAGGCACAAATTTGATTATCGATTTTTTCAAATAGCCCATTTATTTGTTTGCTCTAAAATAGGCTTTATCATAAAAAGGAACATGTCATAACACAGTCATGCTCCCGCAATGACATTTGCAAGTCACTAATGAATGCTGTCCAGTCACACTGCCAGAGCCAGCCCTAGGCATAGGCAAACTAGGCAAATGCCTAGGGGCACAAGCAGCTTCTGCTGATTAAAATAATATGCAGCATGCCTATATTCTGTGTGTGATTGCGGCATTATGTGTATAAGGTGTACTACAGTACTGTGTGGCGTAACGTATAGAAAGGGCACTACTGTGTGGTCTAATGTGAATAAAGAGCAATATAGTGTGAAGTAATATGAATAAGGGGCACTACTGTGAGGAGTAACATGGTACTACTGTGTAATGTAATGTGAATAAGAGACACTATTGCATGATACAGTATAATGTGAATCAAGTTGCAGTACTATGTGGCATAATTTCAACTGGGGGTATTATTGCGTGGCCATGCCCATTCCCAGCAAGAACACGCACCGTTTTGAGCTGTGCACAGAATGTGCACACGGTACCTATTTAAAATATAGGTAGTAGGAGCACCAAAATGAGGAATGCTATGGGTGATGGGTGATTGTGCTGGGAAAGGGGTACAGGGTCAGAGGTAGAACTAGCGTCTGTGCAAGGGGGCACCAGCCGAAATCTAGCCTAGGGCATCATATTGGTTAGGGCTTGCTCTGCACACGGTCATGTATCAGTATTAAGCATTTGGCCCAATATTGCTTTGTATGTGACATACCAAATAGGATCATTGTCTGGCATGTTGGTGAGATCACTCATACCCCTTTCACATCTCCAATGCCGGATCCCACCCGGGAATTGCAAACGGATCCTTCTCGAGTGGGATCCAGCAGTGGAGCTTCAGCGCTGGTTTCCCGTCAGTTCGGTTGCCATAGTGGCGGGGAGGCGGAGCCTGCAGCGGGGGCGGGGGTGGAGGCTGCGCTGGGAGATGAGCTCATCTCCGTGCCGCCTCTCCCAATGTAGTAAACGGGTCCCGTTTACACTGCCACTGACCCGGTATTCAACCTGGGAATAACCCTTCTTATTACCCGGGTTGAGTTACCGGGTCAGGTGACCCGGGAATTTTCCAAGGCCCTTTTCACATTGTACACTGACCCGTGTCGACCCGGCAATATGCCTGGTCGATACCGGGTTACTTTTGCAATGTGGAAGGGGTATCAGAAGATGTGCTATTGGGCTATGGGCCTAATTCAGACCTGATCACTAGGCTGCGTTTTCGTACAGCCTAAACTGCACATGCGTATGCACCGCAATGCGCAGGCGCATCGGTCCGCAGCGACGAGGATTACCGGGCAGCAACGGGATGGTGCGAAACAAGCGTTTGCGCGGGCAATCGCAAGGTGATTGACAGGAGGAGGCCGTTTGTGGGTGGCAACTAACCGTTTAAGGAGTGTCCGGAGAAACGCAGGAGGGACCTGGCGTTTGAAGGGAGGGTTTCTGACATCAGCTCCGGCCCCGATCATCGCACTGGAAAAGTAAGTACTGGGCTGTGCAGAGACTGCACAAACTTCTGTTTGTGCAGCTCTCCTGCACATGCGATTGCACCCCTGCACAGCGGTTTCCCCCTCCCCCTGTAGGCGGCCACTACCTGATCGCAGGGATGCAAAAAACGCACCATAGCGATCAGGTCTGAATTAGGCCCTATGGGGGTAATTCTGAGTTGATCACAGCAGGATTTTTGTTGGCAGTTGGGCAAAACCATGTGCACTGCAGGGGAGGCAGATATAACATGTGCAGAGAGAGTTAGATTTGGGTGTGGTGAGTTCAATCTGCAATCTAAATTGCAGTGTAAAAATAAAGCAGCCAGTATTTACCCTGCACAGAAACAAAATAACCCAACCAAATCTAACTCTCTCTGCAAATGTTACATCTGCCTCCCCTGCAGTGCACATTGGGGATCATTCCGAGTTGTTCGCTCGGTAAAAATCTTCGCATCGCAGCGATTTTCCGCTTAATGCGTATGCGCAATGTCCGCACTGCGACTGCGCCAAGTAAATTTGCTATGCACTTAGGAATTTTACTCACGGCATTTTCATTGTTCTGGCGATCGTAATGTGATTGACAGGAAATGGGTGTTACTGGGCGGAAACAGGCCATTTTATGGGCGTGTGGGAAAAAACGCAGGAGTGGCCGGAGAAACGGGGGAGTGTCTGGGCGAACGCTGGGTGTGTTTGTGACGTCAAACCAGGAACGACAAGCAGTGAAATGATCGCAGATGCCGAGTAAGTCTGGAGCTACTCAGAAACTGCTACGAGGTGTGTAATCGCAATATTGCGAATACTTCGTTCGCAATTCTAAGATACTAAGATTCACTCCCAGTAGGCGGCGGCTTAGCATGAGCAAATCTGCTAAAATCCACTTGCGAGCGAACAACTCGGAATGACCCCCATGGTTTTGCCCAACTGCTAAAATATTTCCTGCTGCGATCAACTTGAAATTACCCCCTTTGTGCGCTCAACTGCTGCAACACTTACAAGTCCTTATTATAAAGTATGGGATAAGGCAGTTTTTAATTAAATAAATTGAGTGGCCAGATCTCACTTAACTTGGCCATCTGCATATGCCTAACACACAGGGCCGGCGCTACCATTAGGCAGCTTTAGGCAGCTGCCTATGGGTGTTGGCTCCTGAGGGGGCGGCACCGAGTCTCCCAGCACAGTAATAAGGATGTCTCTAAAAAGACATCCTTATTTTACTACAGCCACGGTTTGCACAGGCTTACTGGCTGAGACTGCAGACATGTCACAGTCTGACATGTCTGGTGCAGCCAGCAGCAGTGCCCGATGCCCGCCCCCCTTCCTCTCTGCACTGTGGTTGCTCCGTTCCCCGGGACCCAACCACCTAGTATGCCCTTCTCCTGCCCCTCCCGAGGCCCCGCCCCCTCTTCTCGAGGCCCTGACTCCTGGAGTCATGCTCTGTTTGTAGGTGCATATCCTGCCCTGCTCCTCAGTGTGCAGTGCAGTATGAGTGAGAGAAAATGCAGAACCCTTCAAGCAGTAGGTGGGTGTTTTTTAGTGTTATCTGGGGGTTGGAGTGTATGTTAATATTATCTGGGGAGGTGGGTATAGCAGTTATATGTGGGGTGGGATAATGTCATATTTAAATATACTGTATTTAAGTTACTTGCGCATGGTGTAAAGTTATGTTTGCTTGGAGCGGGGGCAGGTGTCTGTAGTAATGTTTTGTGGGGTCTCAATAAAGGGATGTATTGTTTAATATGTAGATAGAGCGCTTGGGACTTCATAAATTATATATACTGTATGTATATATATATATATATATATATATATATATATAAAAAGAAGAAAACAGCGGCACTCCAATTTTAAATTAATAAATCGTGTTGTATTCAGGCATTTGTTGTCAAATGCGTGTCCGACGTTTCGGGGCTCGTAGCCCCTTTTTCAAGGTGAGTTACAACAAAAAAAGGGGCTACGAGCCCCGAAACGTCGGACACGCATTTGACAACAAACGCCTGAATACAGCACGATTTATTGATTTAAAACCGCAGTGCCGCTGTTTTCTTCTTTGCATATAACCTATCGTATTGAGGGAACCCGGGCAACTATTTTGTGACATCAAAGGAGTGCCGGACTATCCTATATATATATATATATATATATATATATATAATGGGAGGAAGCAGCACAGAGGAGCAGTGATACAGGTGACAGGGGAAGTGACAAAAAAGGGTTGGCATACAGGTGACAGAATAGGTTAAATGGCACAGGGGAGCTGGGATACAGGTGTCGGGATACGGGGGTGGGGGAGGCAAAGAGGAGAGAGGAGCTGGGATACAGGTGACGGGATGGGGGGAAGCGGCACTGAGGAGCTGAAATACAGGTGATGGGATGCGGGGGAAGCGGCACTGAGGAGCTGGGATACAGGTGACGGGATGGGGATAGCAGCACTGAGGAGCTGGGATACAGGTGACGGGATGGGGGAATCGGCACAGAGGAACTGGAATACAGGTAATGGGATGGGGAGAAGCGGCACTGAGAAGCCAGGATACAGGTGATGGGATGGGACAAAGCAATACAGAGGAGCTGGGATACAGGTGTCAAGATGGGACAAAGCAGTACAGAGAAGCTGGGATACAGATGACGGGATGGGACAAAGCAGTACAGAGAAGCTGGGATACAGATGACGGGATGGATGGAAGCAGCACCGAGGAGCTGGGATACAGGTGACAGGATGTGGGGAAGCAGCACCGAGGAGCTGGGATACAGGTGACAGGATGCGGGGAAGCAGCACCGAGGAGCTGGGATACAGGTGACAGGATGCGGGGAATCAGCACCGAGGAGCTGGGATACACGTGACGGGATGGGAGGAAGCAGTACAGAGGAGCTGGGATACAGGTGTCAGGATGCAGGGGGAAGCAGCACAGAGAGCTGGGAGTCAGGTATCGGGATGCCGGGTGAAGCAAAGAGGGAGAGAGGAGTTGGGATACAGGTGATGGGATGCGGGGGAAGCGGCACTGAGGAGCTGGGATACAGGTGACGGGATGGGGGAAGCGGCACTGAGGAGCTGGGATACAGGTGATGGGATGGGGCAAAGCAGTTCAGAGTAACTGGGATACAGGTGTCGGGATGCAGTGGAAAGCAGCTTCGAAGAGCTGGGATACAGGTGACGGGATGTGGCAAAGCAGTACAGAGGAGCTGGGATATAGGTGTCGGGATGCAGGGGGAAGCAAAGAGGTAGGGAGGAGCTGGGATACAGGTGATGGAATGAGGGAGAGGCGGCACAGAGGAGCCAGGACACAGTTGACGGGATGGGGTGATAGGCAAAATTTTGGCCTAGGGCGCCTAGAAACCTTGCACCGGCCCTGCTAACACTGTAATATCAGCCCATGTATGGACACTTTTTTTTACAGTCTTTAATATAAACAAATACTGAAGTTTTAAAAGCACATATAGGGGGAGATTAATCTAAGTTTGGAGAGATATAAAGTGAATAGAGTTAAAGTACCAGCCAATCAGCTCCTGTCATTTTTCTAAATAAAAGGGGTCTATGTACTAAGCCTTGGAGAGAGATAACGTGGATGGAGATAAGGTACCAGCTCCTGTCATTTTGTCAAACACAGCCTGTAACATGTCAGCTAGGAGCTGATTGGTTGATACTTTATCTCTCTCCAAGGCTTAGTACATTGGGGGTAATTCAGACCTGATCACTCGCTAGCGTTTTTTGCAGCACTGTGATCAGGTCAGAACTCCGCAATGCGCAGGTGCGTCGCACAGGTACAAAGCGGATGGGTTTGTGTGAAGAATCCATTTGCACGCGCGATCGCAAGGAGATTGACAGGAAGTAGCCGTATATGGGTGTCAACTGACTGTTTTCTGGGAGTGGCTGGAAAAACGCAGCCGTGTCCATGCATTTGCAGGGAGGGTTCCTGACGTCAATTCCGGTCCCGGACAGGCTGAAGTGTTCGCATTGGCTGAGTAAGTCCTGGGCTATTCAGAGACTGCACAAGATCTGTTCATACAGCTCTGCACACTTGCAAAGTGAAAATACACTCCCCTATGGACTATCTGTTCGCAGTAGTGCAAAAAATTTCTAGTGAGCTATCAGCAGGGCCAGTGCTAGGGTGTTCGGCGCCCTCCTGCAAACTCTAAATTTTGCGCCCTCCTACTCCGCTCTCATCCTACCCACAAGCAGCCACATTGAGCTTGCGACTAGCTGCATTCAGCTAGTGGGAGTGCACACCCCATGCAATCGTATGGATCACGGGTGTGTGTGAGAGAGAGAGGATAGCAGGAAAAAAAGGGTGACGGGTAGAGGGTGAGAGTAAGTGGGTAACAGGAATGTCAGTGGGTGACAGGGAGAGGGTAGCTACAGTGAGAGATAGTGGGAGACGGGCACAGAGTGAAGCTAGGGAGAGGCAATGGGCAACAGTGAGAACCGGAAGGTGACGATGAGAGGGTGACAAGCAGAGGATAAAAAAAGAGAATGACGGGGAGAGGGTGAGTGTCAGTGGGCGACAGGAGAGAGAGGTGATGGGTAAAGGGTCAGAATCAGTGGGTGACAGGGATTGTTCGACAGGAGAAAGAGGTGATACGGAGAGGGGTGGGGGAGAGGATGACAAGAGAGAGGGTTGAATGACAGGGAGAGAGTGACAGGAAAGAGAGGTGACGGGAAGAGGGTTGGATGACAGGGAGAGGGTGGCAGGAGACAGAGGTGACGGGGAGAGGGTTGGATGACAGGGAGAGGGTGATAGGAGAGAGAGGTGATGGGGAGGGGGGGGGGGTGACGGAGAGAGTGACTGGAGAGAGAGGTGATGGTGAGAGGATGAGAGTGAGTGGGTGACAGGAGAGAGGTGACCGCTGTGGAGAAACTGCATTTAACATAAATTAAAAAAAATAGTAACATTACAAATCCGGACTTACAGTCCCATGAAGAGAAACACTTCCTATGGTACAGTAAGTCACTGCCACTGCCAGGCAGTCCCTGCGGGTGGCAGATTTTACTAGGGGGATGCAGCCCTGTAGTCCATAAGTAAAATCTGTCAGTCCTAGTGACCTTTACACAACATATGGAGGTATCTTATTACCCACAGTCATTGATCGTGGGTAATTGTGTCTCCAGGGGGCTATTCAATTAGCTCTGATAAGCCTGTGCGAGACATGGCTTATAAGGGTTTTTTTTTCCATCTACCTCCCCACAATGACTAATTAAGCAATTAATCCCCCCTCCCCACACGCTACACCACAGCTACCCTGCAGCCCAGTCCCCGCACACACTACACTACCACCCAGCACACATTATATGCCACTTTATCCACCCCCCGCCCCAGCACACACTAATATTCCACTTTATCCCCCTACCCCAGCACACAGTAACATACTAGTTTATCCCCCCCACCCCGGCACACAGCAACATACTAGTTTATCCCCCCCACCCCAGCACACAGTAACATCATGGCCGCAACTAAGGGGGGGCTAGGGGGCGCCGGATAGGAGGGGGCGCCGCAACGGTCACTTTGACCCACCTAACACCCCCTCCGAGTCCCCATGCGCACAGGTCCCTTAGAGCCGTCGGAGCTGCACAAGGCAGTCCAGACTCTACTAGCTGCCGCCTACTGTGATGAAACTTAAAATAAACTACAGCTCCCAGAAGCCCTTGCTGCGGGAGCTGTAGTTTACTTTCAGTTTCTTGTATGTGGACAGTCGTGGGCTGCCTGTTGTGCCCTAAGAGGGGGCACAGGGAATAAGTTACCCCAGTCTCCCCCTGCTGCCTTTGATCCCCGCAGCAGTGCACTATTGCACTGCTGAGCTGGAAAGTGAAGTGACAGCCGGAGTTCCGAAAAGGGGGTGGAGCTACACGGCACTGTACTCAGGGTTGATGCTAGATCCAAGTGGCCTAAGGGACCTTTTCCGTAAGGGAGAGGAGCCACGACACAAGGGGGAGGGGCTAGGCCAGCGGGACAGTTGCTCTCCTATTCACGCCACCAACTATGACCTTTAGTAATCAGGTGGCGAGCGAAGCGGAGCGAGCCACCGAGCCCGAAGAGTGGCGAGCGTACTTTTCGGGTACCCTGTTCGGCCGTAGCTCCTCCCCCTGGTGACGTGTCTCCTCCCCCAGGTACGTCAGAAGGTCCCTTCTCCCACTCCGATATAGAATCAACCCTGTATTCAGTGCCAGGCCAGCCAGCACCAGCGGAGAGAGGAGGGGAGAGAAGAGCAGCAGCACAGCACAGCCTAAATAGTGAGTGTGTTATAGTGAAGGGGCACTGTATGTGTGTGCAACTACTCTATATATGTGTATGAATGTGTGCATGTGTGTGACTGTATGTGAATAGGTGTGTGACTATATATCTTCATGTGTGCTTATGTGTCACTGTATGTATGTATGTATGTATATACCTATATGTTCACTTGAATGAAGAACATCTCCGTCCGGGCAGGCGCGTGCGCCCAGACGGAGATGCTCAGAATGGGAGCCTCTCTGTGGACTCCCGGCGTGACAAGGCGGACGGATCGCCTAGTCACGCTGGGAGTGCACACCTACGATGGAGCCGCCTCAGATGAGCGTGGCTCCATCTGTATATACAGTATACAGGTGTGTGACTGTATGTATGTGAGTGAATGTATGCATGCGTGTATGTGTTTAGATGTGTGACAGTATGAATGTGTGTGATTTTACATATCTATCAATGTATGGGATATTATTTCTTGTCTACTTTATCTGTAGCCCAAATGTCTAACCAAGTCCAGCTAAATGTCTAGATAAGAAGCTTTACAGCAGCTACCAGCCCTTTGACCTTATGGAGTTTATATATACATATATATATATATATATATATATATATTATATATATATTATATATATATGGGTTGGGGTTACGTGGCCGGTCAGCATACCGACGCCAGAATGCCGGCAGGGGGCGAGCACAACAAAGCCCCTTGTGGGCTTGCTGCACTCGCCACAGGTTCTGTTCCTGCACTATGGGTGTCGTGGACACCCATGAGTGGAAATAGCACCTGTTAACTGGTATTGCCTGGCGGCATTGTCAGTCTTCAGGATCCTGGCATCAATATGCTGTCCACTGGGATCCCATGCATCGGCCACGTCACTGCATCCCATATATATATGCATACTGTATATATGTGTGGCAATGCGGCGGCACTCACCAGACTTGCAAATAATCAGTAGTGATACTTGTCCCTGACGACGGATGGATGCCTGAAACGTAGGACTCCAATAAAGGACGCTTATGATTATTTGCAAGTCTGGTGAGTGCCGCCTCATTGCGCCACACATGTCCACAGGGTTGATACACTTGGGAAGGCACCGCAGCAAGGAACGGTATTTATACACGAGGAGTGCCGGGCACAGGAACAGAGTACATACTGAGTGTATATATATATATATATATATACGCACACAGATTTACATCGGGGGGGCGCCAGTTTACTGCCTGCCTTGCCCCGGGTGACATGACAAAAATCCTAGTTTCGGCCCTGGTAACATACTAGTTTATCCCCCCCCCCACCCCAGCACACAGTAACATACCAGCTTAATCCCCCCCCCCCCCCCGGCCCCAGTACACAGTAAGATTTCAGTTTAGGATTGAGGAGGAGGGGCGCCCAAGATGGCTGCCTCACCTTTTGTATGCTCCTGATCATCTCCATAAAACAGCTTAAATTCACCACAACTGACCTATGAATCATCAGAAATATCCAAGGACTTACCTTTAACTTGTACTACTCTACGCGGGCATCTCATCAAAACCAACGGATTGCATTCCTGCGCTGAGATACACACTGGATTGAATCTTGGACTGAATCCTCTGCAAACCTCCACTGAGAAATCCTTCAGTTTAGCAGCTGCTGCACTCTGCATTGGACATTGCCCAGATAAGGTACTGTGGATTACAACCTATCTTTGGCTACATCTAGCCCCTCACTAAGACATCATCCACCTCTGTTCTCTGAGCAACTAATAACTGACTTATTGCATTAATCTACTAATATCAGTATATTCAGGCTCTGAATTGCTGAAGGCTCACTGTTTCAACTCAGGATCCATTTCCCAGGACATGTTATCACTTCCCCCCACACACAAGAAACCTACTTCAAAGGCCTCTCACACTGAGACTTTTCACACCTACACAGTAGGAATTGGCTTCTAACACCTTCCCAAAAGTCTGCCTATGCTAGGATAATTGATTAAATCAGCAGCTATTTTATTTATCACTTGCTTCAAATATACCCAATAGGTTATAGCAATAACTTTGTTCATAAACCCATTAGAATTTTGGACCAAATACCGATTGGGGGAAAACAAAACACAAAAAGGAAGAAAAAAAAAAAAAAAAAAAAAAACACTGCTTTCTCTCCCTCTCTCATCATCATATGCAGCTCAAACTCATAGTAATCTGTCATTGATGACCAAATGTATACATATTGCTCCAGCTTCATTCTTTCACTCCGCCCACCACGTTCTGCAGTTCCTATCACACCATCACAGGCTTCTATTCTCCAATCCCTTGGCATTTTAAAAAGAAAAAACAGGCGCATTCGTGGGAAGCGAGCAGGCAGGAAACTTATTTCCCCCGGTAACCATCTACGTCCTTTGCCCACCTGCTCACCCCCATACACAAAGAACAATCAAATAGAAGTAATACCCAAAAGACGGCCCTATGTTTGGAAGGACAGAACTGTCAACTCTCGCTTTGTGACCCCCATACCCAGAGCTCCTGCAATTAACATAAAGAAAACGGAAGGCCCTCTGGTATGCCCAATCAGGTCAGTCCTTTGTAATGCCAGATCTATAAGAAACAAGACTGCAACAATTGCTGACCTTATTGAATCTGCAGATCTAGCCTGTATTACAGAGACCTGGCTAGATGAAAATGCAGCACCTATATTAGAGGCTGCGGTACCAACAAACTACTCTGTCATCCACAACCCAAGACTGGACCGCAGGGGTGGCGGGGTGGCTATCTGCTTCAAAAATGAACTTAAACTTAGGGTCCACCCTATTGAAACTACTCGCTCATTTGAGTGCATTGCTGCCCAGAGTTCGACAGGATTAGGTTTCAGAGTACTTCTCATCTACCGGCCACCTGGAGATGGAAAGATATTTCTACAAGAAATTGCAGACACTGTTGCTGGCCTGGTTCTGGAACATCAAAGATGGCTCATCCTCGGGGATTTCAATGCATGGGTGGATGATGAGCTCTCACGCCTTGGCCAAGACCTCCTGTGCACAATGAATGGTCTGGGCTTCACACAGATAATTCCCTCTGCCACACATAAAAGTGGTCACACTCTTGATCTTGTCTTTCAGATTGGATTAGAAGTCACTGACCTAAAAATAAACCCAGTCATCTGGTCAGACCACTACTCCCTCTGGTTCTCAGTTGCAACCCCTCAAATAAGATCTCTGCCCGTGGAGTTGACCAGATACCGTCCAAGGAGGGGTATGACTCCCCAGGCTCTTGCAGCAAATATGGATCTCTCTGCTATACTGGGTGCTTGTGAAGATCCCTGTTCCCTAGTCCGTTATTATAATAGGGATGTTAAGGCTGCAATTGATATTATCGCCCCTGTGCGTATAAGACCTCGTAAACCACATCGTCAAGCTCCATGGTACGACAACAGTGTTAGTGAGCTCAAGAAAAGGGGGCGTAGACTGGAAAGACGATGGAGGAAGACTAACCTAGTGGATGACAAAATAAAACTAATAAAGCATAACGAAGAATATCAATCGACAATCACTCGCAAGAAATCACAGTTCCTGTCAAATGAGATCACAGCAGCAAACAATAGGCCAGCTCAACTTTTCCGCACAGTGGAGATGCTGTGCAAGCCAGCATGCCTGCAGACTGATGAGACCCTTTCCCAAGCAAGATGCAACGAGTTTGCAAACTTCTTTGCAGATAAAATATCCACCATCCGGGCTGGAATATCCACAGTGCCATCAAAGGAGAGCCAAACTACAAAGCCTGCCAATATAAGCTACCTGCCTTCATGGACCAGCTTTGACCCAGTGGATGTAAAGGACACTGCTGAAATTGCTCGGATTTTGCGTCCCACCACCTGTGGTCTGGACCCAGCCTCAACCAAGCTTCTAATAGGTTGTACGGATATAATCGGTCCTGTCTTTGCAAAAATTGTTCAATGCTCTTTGCAGACAGGCATTTTTCCTGGACCCCTAAAGGAAGCAATTGTTAGACCACTTCTTAAAAAACCTAATTTAGATCCCGACTGCATGTCCAACTACAGACCGGTATCAAACCTTCCTTTCCTAGGAAAGGTTATTGAGAAAGTGGTTGCAAATCAACTGGAAACTCGCCTGACAACCCATGATATTTATGATCCATTTCAATCAGGATTCAGGAGAAGACATAGCACTGAAACAGCCCTGGTGTGTGTGTTAAATGATCTTCTGATGGCAAGAGACAGAGGTGACTGTTCAATATTAATCCTTCTGGATCTCTCGGCAGCATTTGATACCGTGGACCACGGGCTTCTGATTGAGCGACTGATACACTTCTGTGGTCTGGATGGCACAGTCCTAAACTGGTTCAAATCATTTCTCACAGGCAGGTCACAGAGAGTATCATCTGGATTATACTCATCACCACCAGTGCCATTGCCATGTGGTGTCCCACAAGGTTCTATACTATCCCCCATGCTTTTTGCAGTATACATGCTCCCATTGGGCGAAATAATCAGGCGCCATGGCCTGGTCTACCACTGCTATGCAGATGATACACAACTGTACTTGTCCTTTGCTCCGGGCACTGATAACCCAGTAGCAACCCTGAATGGCTGTCTAGCTGAACTACAGGAGTGGATGAGCGCCAGTTGGCTGCGACTGAACCCGGATAAAACAGAGGTCCTTATAATACGACCGCAACATCAAAGGACAAGACTGCAGCATAGCCAACCAACTGGACTTACACTCGGGGATTCAGAATTACAGACCAGTGATCATGTGCGGAATCTTGGCGTTGTCCTGGATGATGGCTTGACACTTAAACATCAGATATCAGCCACAATCAAATCCTCATTCTTTCACCTGAGGAACATAGCCAGAATCAAGCACTTAATTCCCTCAGATGATATGCCAAAAGTCATACATGCATTTGTATCATCTCGATTAGACTACTGTAATGCCCTCTACCTTGGTCTACCAGCAAAAGAATTGCAACGCTTACAGCTGGTGCAAAACACAGCTGCCAGGCTGTTAACCAACCAGCCCCGTTCCAGCCACATAACACCCATCCTCTACTCCCTTCACTGGCTACCTGTAAGATGGCGAATCCTCTTCAAGATTGGCTTACTGAGTTTCAAAGCATTACATGACCAAGGCCCAAGGTACCTGAAACAGCTTCTGATCCCATACTGCCCCACTCGATTACTGCGATCTGTAGATGAAGGACTTTTAGCAGTACCTAGAATCTACCGTAATTCATCTGGGGGTCGAGCTTTTAGTCATGCGGCTCCGACTCTATGGAACTCACTTCCCAGCACAGTGCGAGAGGCCCCAACTATAGAATCCTTCAAAAGTAGACTCAAGACTTTCCTGTTTACTCAAGCATTTCCATAGTATCTCTTTTAGTATCTTCATGCTTCTGTATTTTATGAAAAATGTACTTCATTATTTTTCTGTACTATATTATGCTGTGTATCTGTTAAGCGCCTTGAGTCCTATTGGAGAAAGAGCGCTATATAAATAAAATTATTATTATTATTATTATTATCCGCCCCACACCAGCACACAGTAATATACCAGTATATCCCCCCCCCCCCCCCGACCACAGTACACAGTCATATTTCAGTTTATCCCCCCCACCCCAGCACACAGTAACATACCAGGTTATCCCCCCCCCCTGACCCCAGTACACAGTAATATTTCACTTTATCTCACCCCCACCCCAGCACACAGTAACATACCAGTCCCTCCCCTCCGACCCAAGTACACAGTAATATTTCACTTTATCTCCCACCCACCTCAGCACACAGTAACAAACCAGTCCCCTCCCCCCCAACCCCAGTACACAGTAATATTTCACTTTATCTCCCCCCCCCACCCCAGCACACAGTAACATACCAGCCCCCACCCCAGCACACAGTAACATGCCAGTCCCTCCCCTCCGACCCCAGTACACAGTAATATTTCACTTTATCTCCCCCCACCTCAGCACACAGTAACATACCAGTCCCCTCCCCCCCCCCACCCCAGTACACAGTAATATTTCACTTTATCTCCCCCCCCCCACCCCAGCACACAGTAACATACCAGCCCCCACCCCAGCACACAGTAACATGGCAGTCCCTCCCCTCCGACCCCAGTACACAGTAATATTTCACTTTATCTCCCCCCCCCCACCCCAGCACCAGTGGTGCAAGTAGAAAAAATGTCTTACGGGTACTGTGTGCGCGCGCCTTAGGCGCGCGCTGCTGCGCAAAAAATGGGTGTGGCCAAATGCCACATGGGGCGTGGCCAATTAAAATGGGGGCGTGATACACATATGGGGGAGGGGCAGATACACGTATGACCCCAATAGTGCCAGATACACGTTGCCCCACAGTGCCAGATATACATTGCCCCACAGTGCCAGATACACATTGACTAACAGTGCCAGATACACATTGCCCCACAGTGCCAGATACACATTGACTAACAGTGCCAGATACACATTGCCCCACAGTGCCAGATACAGAAATGCCCCCAGAGTGCCAGATATACATTGCCTCGCAGTGTCAGATACACGTTGCCCCACAGTGCCAGATATACATTGCCCCACAGTGCCAGATACACATTGCCCCACAGTGCCAGATACACAAATGCTCCCGCTGTGTCAGATATACATTGCCCCCCGTGCCAGATACAGAAATGCCCCTACAGTGCCAGATATGCCCCCAGTGCCAGATATCCCCCAGTGCCAGGTATACATGCCCCCCCAGTGCCAGATATCCCCCAGTGCCAGGTATACATGCCCCCCTGTGCCAGATATCCCCCAGTGCCAGGTATATATGCCCCCCAGTGCCAGATATCCCCCAGTGCCAGGTATATATGCCCCCCAGTGCCAGATATCCCCCAGTGCCAGATAGAAATGCCCCCCCAGTGCCAGATAGAAATGCCCCCCCAGTGCCAGATATCCCCCAGTGCCAGGTATATATGCCCCCCAGTGCCAGATATCCCCCAGTGCCAGATAGAAATGCCCCCCCAGTGCCAGATATCCCCCAGTGCCAGGTATATATGCCCCCCAGTGCCAGATATCCCCCAGTGCCAGGTATATATGCCCCCCAGTGCCAGATATCCCCCAGTGCCAGATAGAAATGCCCCCCCAGTGCCAGATATCCCCCAGTGCCAGGTATAACAGCCCCCCCCCTCCATGCTCACCACTGCCGCTGGCCGCTGCCGTCCTGTGTGAGGGAAGGAGAGCGCAGCCTGTGCCTCTCCTTCCTCTCAGTCTCCGGCGGGTGTCTCACAGTTTAATTCAGCGCCGATCCGTGAGCCAATCAGAGCTCGCACCGCGAGCTCTGATTGGCTCACGGATCGGCGCTGAATTAAACTGTGAGACACCCGCCGGAGACTGAGGGGAAGGAGAGGCACAGGTTGCGCTCTCCTTCCCTCACATCAGCGGCGGTGCGAGGAGCGGCGGCCCGTCGGTGTGGGTACGGCGTACCCACGGCTAAATTCTTACGGGTACGCCGTACCCACCCGTACCCGCCCACTTGCACCACTGCCCAGCACACAGTAACATACCAGCCCCCACCCCAGCACACAGTAACATGCCAGTCCCTCCCCTCCGACCCCAGTACACAGTAATATTTCACTTTATCTCCCCCCACCTCAGCACACAGTAACATACCAGCCCCCACCCCAGTACACAGTAATATTTCACTTTATCTCCCCCCCCAGCACGCAGTAACATACCAGTCCCCCCCACCCCAGCACACAGTAACATACCAGTCCCCCCCCACCCCAGCACACAGTAACGTACCAGTCCCCCCCACCCCCACCCCAGCACACAGTAATATTTCACTTTATCTCCCCCCCAGGCCCCAGCACACAGTAACATACCAGTCCCCCCCCCCCAGCACACAGTAACATACCAGTCCCCACCCCAGTACACAGTAATATTTCACTTTATCTCCCCCCCAGCACGCAGTAACATACCAGTCCCCCCCCCACCCCAGCACACAGTAACATACCAGTCCTCACCAGAGTACACAATAATATTTAACTTTATCTTTTCCCCCCCAGCACACAGTAACATACCAGTCCCCAACACACACACACACACACACACACACACACACACACACACACACACACACACACACACACTAATATGCCCTTTCTCCCTAGCTGGTTCTGAATCCACCATTGATGAGAGGGGAATCAGTGGAGGGACGGTGCTGAAGATTGCTGTGAAAGGGGAGGGAAGAGAGGAGGTGGGGACGACACTCCTGCCTCCCAGCATGACATGTGCAGCGGGGAGGAGCAAGACGGACAGGGAAGGGGTAGGGCTCTGACACAGGAGGAGACCGAGGATCCTGTGTTCATGCTGCCGGCACCGCTTCTGCTTGTCACACGGTGTGACAGGCAAAGGCTGCAGCAGCCGGCATAAACACTGCGCATCAGCAAGGTACAGTAGCAGAGCAGGGAGAGCGCCTTTAGTGTCAGGCGCCTCCCTGCTTTGCGGACCTTGCTGAGCGGCTAGCGCCGGCACTGGCTGTCAGGTCTGAATTAGGCCCATAGACTCCACAGCCTGTAAAATGTCAGGAGCTGATTGGTTAGTACTTTATCTCTCTCCACTTTATCTCTCTCCAAGCTTTGATGAATATCCCCCATAGTATTACTATGTAGTAGAATCATGGCCGAAACTAGGGGGGGGCTAGGGGGTCACGCGCCCCGGGCGCCGGATTTCCGGGGGCGCAGGGACCTCTAGTAGTCTGTGGCTGTAACCTAGCAGCAGCGGCGGCAACGCGGCGGTCACTCATCTGTTGGAGATGATCGCGGCGGGCGGGAGTTGGAGAAGCAGCTGGCGGGTCCCGGCGTTGATGGGCCTTCAGTGTGTGCGTCTCCCCCCCCATCCCGTCCTCCTGCGCACCTTACCAGCAGCGGTGGTCCGGCGGAGCTCTCCCCCCTCCTCCCGATCACCTGATAGTGACACTCAGCGGTGGCCGTGCAGTAAGTACGGCTGTCCGGCTCCAGCAGCATCTCTCTCTCTCTCGCTCTCTCTGGGCCAGATGTACTAAGCTTGAAAAGTGATAAATATCACTGTGATAAAGCACCGGCCAATCGGCTCCTAACTGTCATTTTTCAAACACAGCCTGTGACATGGCAGTTAGGAGCCGATTGGCTGGTGCTTTATCACAGTGATATTTATCACTTTTCAGGCTTAGTACATCTCCCCCTCTCTCTCTCTCGTTGTTATAAGATCAGGGTACAAGAAGCGTGCTGCACATTGATATTGTGATAAAGCAAAATGTCTAATACAGATATGGAGCCAGATATGAATAGCTTATCTAAAGTATTGCCGCTCTCAGCACTGCAGTATCTAACGGCACACAAGGGGTTCATGGATTGTATGTTTTCTGTTCATCACACTACAACTCTGTCTTATTGGATTTTTTTTGGGCAATGATTGGGTTAAAACCAATGTAAAATTAGAGATAAGATTGAATTGCTTTGTAGCCAAGGTAATGTCTCTCTCTCTCTCTCTTGCTCCTGGAGTTCCCTATTAATTTATGATTCCCATCACCTGTGCTGAAACACCTTTTGTAATCCATACACCTGTTCAGCACAGGTGATGGCAATCATAAATTAATGGTGAACTCCAGTAGCAGAGCATTGTGTCCCTCCTGGAGAGGTCATGTTGGGAGGTATGGATATGTCAGTATACTTTTCATTTTTACAGGTGTCTCTACCCCTTTGGATTCTACTGGACAAGTGGACGTGACCGGCGTGGGATGTAGGTAAGTAATCTCTCTCTCATTTTTACAGGTATCGCTATTGGATTCTACTGGACAAGTGGACGTGACCGGTGTGGGATGTAGGTAAGTATGTGTGAGTGTGTAAGTGTGTTATAATAAAATTTTACTGTCACGGTGTGTGTGTTTGTGTTTTTATTTGGGTATTTTTTTTGTTGTAGAACTACAGGTACCAGTGAGCCCGTTATTTCCCCGCTTCCCCGTTCTCCAAGTACCAACAAGCGGGGGAAGCTTGCTGGGCCTTGTAGTTCCACAACAAAAAACAATATTCTTTTTTTACACACATGGCTATCAGCCCAGCACCCACCGCCCAGGGGTGTTGGGGACAGCCTCGGGCTTCACCCCTGGCCCTTGGGTGCCTGGAGGGGGGGACCCCTTGATTTAAGGGGTCCCCACTCCTCCAGGGTACCCCGGCCAGAGGTGACTAGTTGGGGGGGTAATGCCACGGCCGCAGGGACCTACATAAAAGTGTACCCCGGCTGTGGCATTATCTCTCTGTCTAGTGGAGCCCGGTGCTGGTTTTAAATATACGGGGGACCCCTACATCTTTTGTCCCCCGTATTTTTGGAACCAGGACCGGTCTAAGAGCCCGGTGCTGGTTGTCTAAATACGGGGAACCTCTGTCCAATTTTTTCCCCAGTATTTAAACAACCAGGACCGGCTAAAAGAGCCCGAGGCTGGTTATACTTAGGAGGGGGGACCTCACGCATTGTTTTTTTTTAACCCATTCAGACCCTTCTCCATTAAGTTAATGGAAGCCCTGGACAACAAAATTGCATTCATATCCTCCTCCCTCGCCCTTCCCAGTCCCAAACACTAATTTTTTTTTCTATAAAAATGTATAATATATCACAAGTATGATGAGCAGGCGGGCATTGGCGGCATCGGACTGAGATAGAAATTAGTGGCGGTGGGCTGGGTCAGTTGATTGTGGGCGAGTTTGTAAGCCATTGGCGGTGGCAGCGGGTATCGGCTCAGAGGCAGTAGCGGGCATTGGCTAGGGGTCATCGGCAGGATTCGGCATTATGGCTGTAGTGCCTCACTAGCCACTGACCTCACTGCACGCCACTGATATATATATATATATATATATATAATTTATTGGTTTTTTTTTTATTATTATTATTTTTTTGTATGTGTGGGTGCGGTGGTGGGGGAAGGGGGGGGCGCTAAATTTCTGCCTTGCCCCGGGTACCGAAAATCCTAGTTTCGGCCCTGGTAGAATACAATACTGGTAGCTAAGGACATATAAGAGTAATTGGTGGCAGTGGTGACATAGAACAAGTGGAATGTGATTTTCAAGTGACCTGTAGGTTTTGGTCATTCAATTCCTGCTCATTGGCGTTTCTATCATGGGTGCACAAACACTGCACCCATGTTTTAATACTTACCTTTCTGGAGTACCATGACAAGCACTGCAGCCGCGCCAAAATCACTGCAAAAATGGCCGCAGTGCATTCGCAGTAAGTAGTCTCCAAACCATGGTTAGCACCATGTTTTCGGAGACCTGCACATGCGCAGTACACTCCGGCACAATGCCAGAGCTTACTGCTCCGTGGAGAGGAGGGGGCCAACCTGGAGTTTGCACACAGGCCCCTTCCTCTCTTAAAATGCCCCTTTTCCTGCTGCTCTACTTTTGCACAGGATGCATAGATTTTTATAGAGGCTGTATACACTTTTATATTTCCAACATCAGAATTATATGGTACCAGTGGCGTATCTCTATTGGGTGCAGGGTATGCGGTGCATATGCAGTGCATACAGGCCCCTGGGTCAATAGTCACTGGGGCGACAGCGATGCAAAATAATTGGAAAAATGGCATAATGGCTATTTTCCAAGCCTTTTGCACATGTGCAGTAGAGAAATCGCCGGGAAAATGTCCGTCACTCCATTTCCTGCAGATCTGCGCGTGTGCAGTAGAGTCTGGCACAACACCAGAGACTACTAGTTTTCACTGCTGTGCTACTGGCTAGAGACGAGAGGGAGTTGGACGAAGACTGCACACGGGCCCCCTTCTTAATACGCCCCTGTATGGTACCATCTCATTTGACAAGCTTCCAGTGCAAAAATATAAGGTGTGGCTTCTTGGGGAAGGGACATTGCCACAGAATAGTATCAATTCACTTTTCACTGCACAGTAGTGTCCGTCATTCACATTACACCGCACAGTAGTACCCCTTATACACATGATGCCATGTTAGAACCCCTTACATGCAGTACACCACCTTCATTGTCAGGCATGTTGGTGAGATCACTTATACCGCTTTCACATCTCCAATGCCGGATCCCACCCGGGAATTGCAAACGGGTCCTTCTCGAGTGGGATCCAGCAGCCATGCCCCTCCACCTGAGGCCACGCCCCTCCACCTAATCCCAGGCCTCTTATACATGTTGCACAAGGTAGAGCACCCTTATAGACCTTGTGCCAGGTAGACCCCTTATACATGTTAGGCCAGGTAGAGCCTCTTACACATGTTACGCCAGGTAGAGCCCCTTATACACATTGCACCAGGTAGAGCCCCTTATACATGTTGTGCCATGTAGAACCCCTTAAACACATTGTGCCAGGTAGAGCCCCTTATACATATATATATATAGAGAGAGAGAGTGTGTCTGTATGTATGTGTGCGTCTCGTCACCCACCAGCCAAAAGCTCTGTGTCCTCTGTCCAGCAGCGGCAGTACTTCTGCCCAGTGTGAAGCTGGGAGGAATAGAGCAGCAGGAAGCACCCAGCGTGGTGTAGGCAGTGGTTGGGCACCGGTGGGGTTACTGCAGCCGCACCCCGGGCAGCCACCCTGCTAGCCAGCACCTAAAACTGCCACTGGACATAAGCTCTGATCTGCTGTAATGTGACATCAAGTAACACAGACTTCACTCTTTATTCCTTCAGCTGCTTAACAAATATACAGGTGTCTGCATGTTATAATCATTCACAAATGTAATGCAAAACATTTAGACACTTTGCAAATATTATGATACAGTTCTAAGGATATAATGTAGACTTTTTTGCTAATAGCCAATTGAAGGACTGTCTCTGAGCCTAACAATGTCTGGTGTCAGAGAAAACGAGCACAAAGTGAGCCACGAGCGGTATGCATCAAATTTCAAACACCTTTCTCCTCTCATGATATGGATCAATTGTTGTAATTTATTTAGAATTATATAGAATACCATTTAAAATTTAATCAACTTGGATTTTTAGGGGGAGAACAGACTAACTTTTTGGAATGCAATATCCATACCTCCAACAGTCCTGCTGTTCGGAAACTGCTGTCCTCCCCGAAGGGGGGAAGATTGGGGGAGCCTTTGATCACTGCTGCTCTGCTCTGTAAAGCAGTGAGTGAGCACTGAGCATGTCCCCAAAATGACGAACATAGGGAGGCCACACCCTGCACCCGATGCCATGCCCCTCCACCTGAGGCCATACCCCTCCACCTAATCCCAGGCCTCCTTTTCAGGTGTGCACGGTTTCTATAATCAAAAGTTGAGAGGTATGCCGATTTCATAACCATTGCATAGCCCACCTCCCCTTAGCCTACTCTCCGGAATTTACATAATGTTCCTGAATATTGGTCTCTAGGGGTAAAATTTACTAGAATCGTGCTTGGTCCCAGTTTAAACACGATTGGCATTGCTGGAATACAGTACGTGAGAAGATCAAATACTGAAATTTACTAAGAATGGCGTATGTCAGAATTGTGCTTTCCGATGGTGTATGCAATCGTGTGTAATAGTGTATGAGTTCCGTTGTGTTGTGCCTGAATTTTAAAATCCTGCCAGCGAGCAGCAAGTTTTAAGAAGCCTGCCCAGATCAGTTTGATCTGTGCAGTGCTCCTCTTTCTATAAAAGTACAAAAATTGTTTAAAATCAGAAGGAAAAAAAAGTGTGCCCCTCCCCCTTCTTCTCCAGCGCCGCCGGCTCTGTTGTAAAAAAAATACAGCGAACTAAACATGTCGCGGTCCCCCATGTTTGCCTTTAATAAAGCTCCCGAGTTTGAAAAAAGGCTAAATACGCCTGAGAATGCTAACTTGGCAAACACGATTCTTAGTAAATTTTGCCCTAGGAGTCCCACAAGTCAAATGGGAGGGGCTTACAAATCTCGTCATACTGCCATTGCTCACCTAATCCATGATCATGATGATAAGAATCACAGCACCATGACCCCATACACCTGACATTTGGAGGTATATTTACTAAGCATTGGTGTTTTATTAAAGCCCAAACAAGAACCCAGAATTTATAATAGAGATGAGCGGGTTCGGTTTCTTTGAATCCGAACCCGCACGAACTTCACTTTTTTTTTCACGGGTCCGAGCGACTCGGATCTTCCCGCCTTGCTCGGTTAACCCGAGCGCGCCCGAACGTCATCATGACGCTGTCGGATTCTCGCGAGGCTCGGATTCTATCGCGAGACTCGGATTCTATATAAGGAGCCGCGCGTCGCCGCCATTTTCACACGTGCATTGAGATTGATAGGGAGAGGACGTGGCTGGCGTCCTCTCCATTTAGATTAGATTTAGAAGAGAGAGAGAGAGAGAGATTGCTGTGATACTGTAGATTAGAAGAGAGTGCAGAGTGCAGACAGAGTTTAGTGACTGACGACCACAGTGACCAGTGACCACCAGAGACAGTGCAGTTGTTTGTTTTATTTAATATATCCGTTCTCTGCCTGAAAAAAACGATACACAGTCACACAGTGACTCAGTCTGTGTGCACTGCTCAGCCCAGTGTGCTGCACATCAATGTATTGTATATAAAGCTTATAATTGTGGGGGAGACTGGGGAGCACTGCAGGTTGTTATAGCAGGAGCCAGGAGTACATGATAAATAATATTATATTAAAATTAAACAGTGCACACTTTTGCTGCAGGAGTGCCACTGCCAGTGTGACTAGTGGTGACCAGTGCCTGACCACCAGTATATTAGTAGTATTGTATACTATCTCTTTATCAACCAGTCTATATTAGCAGCAGACACAGTACAGTGCGGTAGTTCACGGCTGTGGCTACCTCTGTGTCGGCACTCGGCAGGCAGTCCGTCCATCCATAATTGTATTATATACCACCTAACCGTGGTTTTTTTTTTCTTTCTTTATACCGTCGTCATAGTCATACTAGTTGTTACGAGTATACTACTATCTCTTTATCAACCAGTGTACAGTGCGGTAGTTCACGGCTGTGGCTACCTCTGTGTCGGAACTCGGCAGGCAGTCCGTCCATCCATAATTGTATTATAATATATACCACCTAACCGTGGTTTTTTTTTCGTTCTTTATACCGTCGTCATACTAGTTGTTACGAGTATACTACTATCTCTTTATCAACCAGTGTACAGTGCGGTAGTTCACGGCTGTGGCTACCTCTGTGTCGGAACTCGGCAGGCAGTCCGTCCATCCATAATTGTATTATAATATATACCACCTAACCGTGGTTTTTTTTTCGTTCTTTATACCGTCGTCATACTAGTTGTTACGAGTATACTACTATCTCTTTATCAACCAGTGTACAGTGCGGTAGTTCACGGCTGTGGCTACCTCTGTGTCGGCACTCGGCAGGCAGTCCGTCCAACCATAATTGTATTATATACCACCTAACCGTGGTTTTTTTTTCATTCTTTATACCGTCGTCATACTAGTTGTTACGAGTATACTACTATCTCTTTATCAACCAGTGTACAGTGCGGTAGTTCACGGCTGTGGCTACCTCTGTGTCGGCACTCGGCAGGCAGTCCGTCCAACCATAATTGTATTATATACCACCTAACCGTGGTTTTTTTTTCATTCTTTATACCGTCGTCATACTAGTTGTTACGAGTATACTACTATCTCTTTATCAACCAGTGTACAGTGCGGTAGTTCACGGCTGTGGCTACCTCTGTGTCGGCACTCGGCAGCCCGTCCATAATTGTATATACCAGTGACCTAACCGTGGTTTTTTTTTCTTTCTTTATACATACATACTAGTTACGAGTATACTATCTCTTTATCAACCAGTCTATATATTAGCAGCAGACACAGTACAGTGCGGTAGTTCACGGCTGTGGCTACCTCTGTGTCGGCACTCGGCAGCCCGTCCATAATTGTATATACCACCTAACCGTGGTTTTTTTTTCTTTCTTTATACATACATACTAGTTACGAGTATACTATCTCTTTATCAACCAGTCTATATATTAGCAGCAGACACAGTACAGTGCGGTAGTTCACGGCTGTGGCTACCTCTGTGTCGGCACTCGGCAGCCCGTCCATAATTGTATACTAGTATCCAATCCATCCATCTGCATTGTTTACCAGAGGTGCCTTTTAGTTGTGCCTATTAAAATATGGAGAACAAAAATGTTGAGGTTCCAAAATTAGGGAAAGATCAAGATCCACTTCCACCTCGTGCTGAAGCTGCTGCCACTAGTCATGGCCGAGACGATGAAATGCCAGCAACGTCGTCTGCCAAGGCCGATGCCCAATGGCATAGTACAGAGCATGTCAAAACCAAAACACCAAATATCAGTAAAAAAAGGACTCCAAAACCTAAAATAAAATTGTCGGAGGAGAAGCGTAAACTTGCCAATATGCCATTTACCACACGGAGTGGCAAGGAACGGCTGAGGCCCTGGCCTATGTTCATGGCTAGTGGTTCAGCTTCACATGAGGATGGAAGCACTCAGCCTCTCGCTAGAAAACTGAAAAGACTCAAGCTGGCAAAAGCACCGCAAAGAACTGTGCGTTCTTTGAAATCCCAAATCCACAAGGAGAGTCCAATTGTGTCGGTTGCGATGCCTGACCTTCCCAACACTGGACGTGAAGAGCATGCGCCTTCCACCATTTGCACGCCCCCTGCAAGTGCTGGAAGGAGCACCCGCAGTCCAGTTCCTGATAGTCAGATTGAAGATGTCAGTGTTGAAGTACACCAGGATGAGGAGGATATGGGTGTTGCTGGCGCTGGGGAGGAAATTGACCAGGAGGATTCTGATGGTGAGGTGGTTTGTTTAAGTCAGGCACCCGGGGAGACACCTGTTGTCCGTGGGAGGAATATGGCCGTTGACATGCCAGGTGAAAATACCAAAAAAATCAGCTCTTCGGTGTGGAGGTATTTCACCAGAAATGCGGACAACAGGTGTCAAGCCGTGTGTTCCCTTTGTCAAGCTGTAATAAGTAGGGGTAAGGACGTTAACCACCTCAGAACATCCTCCCTTATACGTCACCTGCAGCGCATTCATAATAAGTCAGTGACAAGTTCAAAAACTTTGGGTGACAGCGGAAGCAGTCCACTGACCAGTAAATCCCTTCCTCTTGTAACCAAGCTCACGCAAACCACCCCACCAACTCCCTCAGTGTCAATTTCCTCCTTCCCCAGGAATGCCAATAGTCCTGCAGGCCATGTCACTGGCAAGTCTGACGAGTCCTCTCCTGCCTGGGATTCCTCCGATGCATCCTTGCGTGTAACGCCTACTGCTGCTGGCGCTGCTGTTGTTGCCGCTGGGAGTCGATGGTCATCCCAGAGGGGAAGTCGTAAGCCCACTTGTACTACTTCCAGTAAGCAATTGACTGTTCAACAGTCCTTTGCGAGGAAGATGAAATATCACAGCAGTCATCCTACTGCAAAGCGGATAACTGAGTCCTTGACAACTATGTTGGTGTTAGACGTGCGTCCGGTATCCGCCGTTAGTTCACAGGGAACTAGACAATTTATTGAGGCAGTGTGCCCCCGTTACCAAATACCATCTAGGTTCCACTTCTCTAGGCAGGCGATACCGAGAATGTACACGGACGTCAGAAAAAGACTCACCAGTCTCCTAAAAAATGCAGTTGTACCCAATGTCCACTTAACCACGGACATGTGGACAAGTGGAGCAGGGCAGGGTCAGGACTATATGACTGTGACAGCCCACTGGGTAGATGTATGGACTCCCGCCGCAAGAACAGCAGCGGCGGCACCAGTAGCAGCATCTCGCAAACGCCAACTCTTTCCTAGGCAGGCTACGCTTTGTATCACCGCTTTCCAGAATACGCACACAGCTGAAAACCTCTTACGGCAACTGAGGAAGATCATCGCGGAATGGCTTACCCCAATTGGACTCTCCTGTGGATTTGTGGCATCGGACAACGCCAGCAATATTGTGTGTGCATTAAATATGGGCAAATTCCAGCACGTCCCATGTTTTGCACATACCTTGAATTTGGTGGTGCAGAATTTTTTTAAAAACGACAGGGGCGTGCAAGAGATGCTGTCGGTGGCCAGAAAAATTGCGGGACACTTTCGGCGTACAGGCACCACGTACAGAAGACTGGAGCACCACCAAAAACTACTGAACCTGCCCTGCCATCATCTGAAGCAAGAAGTGGTAACGAGGTGGAATTCAACCCTCTATATGCTTCAGAGGTTGGAGGAGCAGCAAAAGGCCATTCAAGCCTATACAATTGAGCACGATATAGGAGATGGAATGCACCTGTCTCAAGTGCAGTGGAGAATGATTTCAACGTTGTGCAAGGTTCTGATGCCCTTTGAACTTGCCACACGTGAAGTCAGTTCAGACACTGCCAGCCTGAGTCAGGTCATTCCCCTCATCAGGCTTTTGCAGAAGAAGCTGGAGGCATTGAAGAAGGAGCTAAAAGGGAGCGATTCCGCTAGGCATGTGGGACTTGTGGATGCAGCCCTTAATTCGCTTAACAAGGATTCACGGGTGGTCAATCTGTTGAAATCAGAGCACTACATTTTGGCCACCGTGCTCGATCCTAGATTTAAAGCCTACCTTGGATCTCTCTTTCCGGCAGACACAAGTCTGCTGGGGTTGAAAGACCTGCTGGTGACAAAATTGTCAAGTCAAGCGGAACGCGACCTGTCAACATCTCCTCCTTCACATTCTCCCACAACTGGGGGTGCGAGGAAAAGGCTCAGAATTCCGAGCCCACCCGCTGGCGGTGATGCAGGGCAGTCTGGAGCGACTGCTGATGCTGACATCTGGTCCGGACTGAAGGACCTGACAACGATTACGGACATGTCGTCTACTGTCACTGCATATGATTCTCTCAACATTGATAGAATGGTGGAGGATTATATGAGTGACCGCATCCAAGTAGGCACGTCACACAGTCCGTACTTATACTGGCAGGAAAAAGAGGCAATTTGGAGGCCCTTGCACAAACTGGCTTTATTCTACCTAAGTTGCCCTCCCACAAGTGTGTACTCCGAAAGAGTGTTTAGTGCCGCCGCTCACCTTGTCAGCAATCGGCGTACGAGGTTACATCCAGAAAATGTGGAGAAGATGATGTTCATTAAAATGAATTATAATCAATTCCTCCGCGGAGACATTGACCAGCAGCAATTGCCTCCACAAAGTACACAGGGAGCTGAGATGGTGGATTCCAGTGGGGACGAATTGATAATCTGTGAGGAGGGGGATGTACACGGTGATATATCGGAGGGTGAAGATGAGGTGGACATCTTGCCTCTGTAGAGCCAGTTTGTGCAAGGAGAGATTAATTGCTTCTTTTTTGGGGGGGGTCCAAACCAACCCGTCATATCAGTCACAGTCGTGTGGCAGACCCTGTCACTGAAATGATGGGTTGGTTAAAGTGTGCATGTCCTGTTTTGTTTATACAACATAAGGGTGGGTGGGAGGGCCCAAGGATAATTCCATCTTGCACCTCTTTTTTCTTTTCTTTTTCTTTGCATCATGTGCTGATTGGGGAGGGTTTTTTGGAAGGGACATCCTGCGTGACACTGCAGTGCCACTCCTAAATGGGCCCGGTGTTTGTGTCGGCCACTAGGGTCGCTAATCTTACTCACACAGCTACCTCATTGCGCCTCTTTTTTTCTTTGCGTCATGTGCTGTTTGGGGAGGGTTTTTTGGAAGGGACATCCTGCGTGACACTGCAGTGCCACTCCTAGATGGGCCCGGTGTTTGTGTCGGCCACTAGGGTCGCTAATCTTACTCACACAGTCAGCTACCTCATTGCGCCTCTTTTTTTCTTTGCGTCATGTGCTGTTTGGGGAGGGTTTTTTGGAAGGGCCATCCTGCGTGACACTGCAGTGCCACTCCTAGATGGGCCCGGTGTTTGTGTCGGCCACTAGGGTCGCTAATCTTACTCACACAGTCAGCTACCTCATTGCGCCTCTTTTTTTCTTTGCGTCATGTGCTGTTTGGGGAGGGTTTTTTGGAAGGGCCATCCTGCGTGACACTGCAGTGCCACTCCTAGATGGGCCCGGTGTTTGTGTCGGCCACTAGGGTCGCTAATCTTACTCACACAGCTACCTCATTGCGCCTCTTTTTTTCTTTGCGTCATGTGCTGTTTGGGGAGGGTTTTTTGGAAGGGACATCCTGCGTGACACTGCAGTGCCACTCCTAGATGGGCCCGGTGTTTGTGTCGGCCACTAGGGTCGCTTATCTTACTCACACAGCGACCTCGGTGCAAATTTTAGGACTAAAAATAATATTGTGAGGTGTGAGGTATTCAGAATAGACTGAAAATGAGTGTAAATTATGGTTTTTGAGGTTAATAATACTTTGGGATCAAAATGACCCCCAAATTCTATGATTTAAGCTGTTTTTTAGTGTTTTTGGAAAAAAACACCCGAATCCAAAACACACCCGAATCCGACAAAAAAAATTCGGTGAGGTTTTGCCAAAACGCGTTCGAACCCAAAACACGGCCGCGGAACCGAACCCAAAACCAAAACACAAAACCCGAAAAATGTCAGGCGCTCATCTCTAATTTATAACACAATAAACCATCAAAGCCCCATTAATCTTTTCCAACATTAGAAGTGTAGAAACCCCAGATTTACTAAGCAGAGGGTTTTAAACCTACCACAAATCCCCCATCAAATTCACTGGAAAAAATGAGGTGATTGTAACAGGATAGATAGCTCAGAAAGCATGTCCCGTTTTTTTGCGGAACAGTGCCGTCAGTAGGGAAGCTCCTAACTCCCTGTCACTCGCTGCTCTGTTAGCAATGCAGCGGTGAACAG
The DNA here is from genome assembly GCF_028390025.1 of Pseudophryne corroboree. Lineage (NCBI taxonomy): Eukaryota > Metazoa > Chordata > Amphibia > Anura > Myobatrachidae > Pseudophryne > Pseudophryne corroboree. Next base: position 177,803,443 of record NC_086454.1, on the reverse strand, counting down.
ATGCTGAGGCTGGGGGCATGCCAGCAGCTCATAGAGGCGTCATTCCCATGAAACCCCACCCCTTTCCCCAAGGCCACACCCCTTTTGGACATCACACGCAGGAGTCCTGCATCTGGATCCCACAAGTTGGGAGGTATGAGCATGCTGTTTGTGCTATCTAGTCAATCAGAAGGTGAGGCATCACAATACAAGGGCAATAATTATGTATGGGGCGACATGTATTATTTAATGCATTAGAAATGGTGCTCACATATTAAAATTGTAATATTGCCTCCCCCCACAAAAAAATGAAACATCAACTAACAATTAATTAATATTACTCGTTTAATATAATTAAGAAATAATATTGTTCTCAATAAAATGAAACAATAATTTCCCCTTAAAATATAAAATAGTATTTCACCTATAAGAGATCATCAGTCTTATCAATCCCCTTGTTATATACATAATGACTGGCCTCATTATAAGTGCATTGTGGTTACTACAGCAGTTTTATGGTGATTTTGGTCAAATGCCTAGGAAAAAAACACCACAAAAAGGACGTAAATCAGATGGTCTGTTGTTTACAAATCCCCATCATTCAGCGCTTCAGTCTGCCAGGGAGGTTTCAAAGCTTCTTAGTAAACTTACCACTTTCCTCCCAAAAGTAGGCTAATATTCTGCTTCGACTAATATGCAGGGCCGTAGCGAACAGGGATGTGGCCTAATAGAGTGAGGCACGGCCATGGCCGATAAGAAAATACAGACTATTTTGGCCGCCTCGAGTGGCACAGGGGGACACCAAGCGCCCCTCAGCCAGTGGCAGATCTGAGGCGGGGGGGGTGCCTTTAATGTTTTAATGTTGTATGTACTGTCAGGGCTTAAAGTGGTCCTGGAGAGGTGGTGGAACTCATTTACCCCACCACCTAACCCCCCCCCCCCTTTCACATTAAGAAAAGCCAGGGACAGTGCTGTTTTCAGCACCCCCTTGCAAACTATAAATTAGTGCCCTACTTCCCATACTTTATCAAGGGATATTGATCTCACAAAGACGCAGCGTGGTCACACAATAGTACCCCCAATTCAAATTACACCATACAGTAGCATAATCTTGTTCCCATTACACGGCATGTAGTGCCCCTGATTCATATTACACCACACAGTAATATTATGGTTACGTCAATCAATAGTGCCCTTTACTCATGTTGCACTACACAATGGTACCCTTTATACACGTTATGACACACAGTAGTGTCCCTTATATATAATGCCCACAGTAGTAGTGCCCCTTACACATAATGTCCACAGTTGTAGTGCCCCTTACACATAATGACCACAGTAGTGCCATTATACACATCTCTGCCTGTTACTCCAGCAGCTCACTGCCTTTGTCCCTCCAGCAGCTCCATGCCCTGTATCCCTCCAGCAGCTTCCCTACCTCTCTTGTCCCTAAAGTCCCCTCTTATCTTGTCTTCAAGATGCACAGAGCCTGCTCTATTCATAGCTCTCCTTCAGTACATCAGCGATGACAGCATGACATCACATATGCAGTTCCAGAAAAGGAAGCCACTGGGACTTGAGGAATGCTGTCCAACAGACACAGCATGTTTGAGTACCAGGAGGGGTGGGCTGTAGATGTAGGAGGACCATGGAGTCACCAGGACCTGAGGAAGGTCTGAGCTCATCAGTAAGACTAGCACTGCCAGCATCATCAATTGACTGTTGGAATTACTGTGCAGGGCAATGGAAGAGGTGGAATTAGTTCCCCCTACCATTACAGGTGGCGGAACTCAGTTCCACCTCTCCCCTCCCCCCCCCCCTCCCTCTTTAACCCCTATGTACTGTAGTATGGCTGCCTGTCCCAGGGTATCAGCAGTGCTGTATTTTTTTAAAGCCGCTGCACCTGGGACACAGCACTCAACTTCTCCTTCCTGTATAAGCCTGCCCCCCAGACTCCCATTAGCTAGTTACACAGGAGTCTGTGGGCGGGCTCATGCAGGAAGGAGTACTGAAGCTACGTGCTGCATCTGTGTGGTACCCCGTAAAGCCTGTGAAACTACAGGTGCCAGCACGCCTGTGCAGTGGAAATGTTTCCATGGCTGATTTAAGTGTTCTCTTGCTACAGCTTGCACCACGTAAAGTGTTCACTAGCACATCCCTTATCAAAAGAGCACCCTTCAGAGCTGCAACACTTTTCACTGTTACATTGATTCTTGCAACAAACGTGGATTATGGATTATGGGGGTCATTCTGAGTTGATCGCTCGCTAGCAACTTTTTGCAGTGCTGCGATCAGATAGTCACCGCCTATGGAGGAATGTATTTTAGCTTTGCAAGTGTGCGAACTTTCTCAGCCCCTGCGATCACTTCAGTCTTTTTGGTCCCGGAATTGATATCAGACACCCGCCCTGCAAACGCTTAGACATGCCTGCATTTTTCCAAACACTCCCAGAAAACGGTCAGTTGACACCCACAAACGTCCTCTTTCTGCCAATCAGCTTGCGATTGGTTGTGCGAATGGATTCTTCGTTTAATCTATCGCCCAGCACCGATTCTCTTTCTTACCCGTACAATGCGCCTGTGCAATGCGGTGCATACGAATGCGCAGTGTTACAGAGAATTAACATGATCGCAGCGCTGCAAAAACTCGGAATGACCCCCTACATTCCGATGAGTAGTGGCTAAAACTAAGTTTAGACTTTTTCTGGGTTTTATATATATGCATATACAGTATATCTCAATTCAAATTGCTATTGACGTCATACTGGGATCTCTTACCTCACGTGTGCCGGAACTATATTCCTGGGACATTTGTATGTTGAACTGTCATAGTGATATGTATATGGTTCTTGCTATTGTACAGTGATATTACTTTAAGAGTTCCGTAGCATACCCTCCAACATTTTAAACATAAAAATCGGTACAAATGCGAAAAGGGGGAGTGGTCACAGGTGAAGGGGACGAGACCACGCCCCTTTCCCTATACTTTCAATGAAAGTTAGTAGACCCAGAAATCGGTACAGACCATAAAAAAAGGTACTGTACCTACCAAAAAAGTACAGTTGGAGGGTATGCCATAGGTGTATTCCTAAACATCATTAAAGCCTTGTGACCATTGACCCTCATTTCCTAATGAAGTGGTACTTAACATACACAAACCTAAAACTATTCCATTTTTACATTGTGATTAACTTAACCCTAAAAATAAATGACATAGACACAAATAATTGACACTGACACATAAACGGCTAGGGCTTAAAGGTCACAGCTATTTATTCCAAATGTGATTGACCTACGAGGTAAAGGTGGCCAGGAGATGATGCAATCTCAGTTCTAGCCTTGACTGTTGTACCGGGCCCTAGGGGACGACTGTCACGCCCCCCTGCAATGACGCACTAGCATCGCGGGAACTCACCACACCTCCTGGCCAAGACTGAAACGCTCCCGCACGAAGAGCGTCCTGGTCCCCCGCACTGAGCAGGACAAACTCAACAAGTAATCGGAGGTTAGATGCCCCACGACGATATCTTGCGCCACAATAGGCCACTGAGACTGCAGTGCTCATCCGCCAAAGGCAGGCGCCGAAGGCCCTGACCCGCCACCAAAACCAACGTCAATCCATAAACGGACAACAAACTGTGACACCAAAATAACCTACACCCAAATGCTACTAAGCTAAGGGCTAAGTAGTGCCTATGGAAGACCCACCTAGCACCAGGAACGGATTGGCCCACCAGGACACCATGACAGATTCTGATGGGCTGGTCCCATATCCCCATCAGCCAGGCTGATCCACACTCAGGCTGGGCTGGCTCACACTGCTTCCAGTACTTGTGGTTCATTGAAATGCAATTCGGAAGTTAGGCTAGCAGGCACTTCCAGGTGCCGCTTGACGTGAAAAGTGGTGAAGCTTTTCTGCCAACGGGGGACCTGGAGAAAGTTAACCAGCCTAGCAGCATCCTCTCCTGGCCCCGGCCAAAGGTCTCTTCAACGAGCCCGGCCCAGGAGCAAACAGCAAAGCGATGTTGGAGCCGGGTTCACTACACCCGCCGCCACCTTAGCTCCTGCACTCTTACTGAACTGGCCAGAGCGGCAAGTGAGCACTGAAGGGGACCTGGCAGAGAGGTTATTTTTAATTACATTATTTGCATTATCATGATGGTGTAAAGGATAGGGTGTCCCCGGTCACAGTGTATGGTTTGGGGACTGGACAGGAGCTGGATGTACCTTGTTCTCAGGATGCCAGCTGACCAGGCAGCACTCACAGCCAGCCATAGGACAATCTCTAATGCAACGTCCTTCAGCCCTATAGCTGCCCAATGCCTGTCCATGATGATGGGCCTATTTATGCGGTGTCTACGAATGTAATGCGGTGGCTACGTATGTAATGTGGTGGGTATGTATGTAATGTGGTGCTAGTCATATAGGCCCTCATTCCGAGTTGTTCGCTCGCTAGCTGCTTTTAGCAGCATTGCACACGCTAAGCCGCCGCCCTCTGGGAGTGTATCTTAGCATAACAGAATTGCGAACGAAAGATTAGCAGAATTGCGAACAGACACTTCTTAGCAGTTTCTGAGTAGCTCGAGACTTACTCTGCCACTGCGATCAGTTCAGTCAGTTTCGTTCCTGGTTTGACGTCACAAACACACCCAGCGTTCGCCCAGACACTCCCCCGTTTCTTCAGACACTACCGCGTTTTTCCCAGAAACGGCTGCGTTTTTTCGCACACACCCATAAAACGGCCAGTTTCTGCCCAGAAACACCCACTTCCTGTCAATCACACTCCGATCACCAGAACGAAGAAATTTCTCCGTTAAGCCGTGAGTAAAATACCAAACTTTTTAGCAAATTTACTTGCGCAGGTGCACTGCGAACGTTGCGCATGCGCAGTTTGGGACTAATCGCACCGATGCGAGGAAAAATAACGAGCGAACAACTCGGAATGAGGGCCATAATGCGGTGCAATACGTGTAGTGTGGTGCTATACCTGTAATGTTGTGCTATTCGTGTTATGTGGTGCTATTTGTGTAATGCAGTGCTATACGTGTAGTGCTATATGTGTAATGTGGTGCTATATGTGTAATGCAGTGCTATTTGTATAATGTGGTGCTTTTCATGTAATAATGTGGTGGCTATGTATGTAATATGGTGGCTATGTATGTAATCACGGGCGGATTGGCCACTGGGACAGGTTCTGCTGCGCTGGTCCCCTGTGTCTGTGTAACACACAGTTTGATTACGGTGTATGTTTCTAGTGAGATGTATTTTACAACTATATGCTATTAATCTCACTTTTATTCCTCTTACATATGCTCTCTCTTACTTAAGAAGGCAGATAATGTCCTGACATATACCACTAAGAGAAGTACGGGTTGAAAACATACTTTTCCATTTATTTTTGTAGTAACAACTACATGTAAATATACTTTCCAGTATTGCTCACCACAACATTTAGAAACTTTACATTTAATTAATTCAGAATTTTCATCACCTTTTCATTTAAAAAAAAAATAAAGTAAAATAATTCAATTTTTATTTTACAGCAACAGTTGATCTCTTCAAAACTCCATCCTATTCCGGAAGAAAAGTTAGATTATTGACAACACAAATATCAACATTTAATAATTCCTTCTAACGACAATTATGGTAAATAAATTAATTACCAGTCAATATAGTAATCAACAAAACCTCTCAATGTTTTCAGCTATATTTTGTATTTTGAGTCTAGACCACCCCATATGACTGGTGTTTTAAATATGTCTACTGTGTGATATCTAATGGCCATAACGTTGGTGCACATGAAGTCTCTTGTTAATTATGCTTTGAAGAAGGAGGCTATTAGCAACAAATTCTCGGTTGAAGTAGGACTATTCCCAATCCGCGTTTTGCTATCTTCCATCAGAATCTCTCTATTTAGGAATAAATGAGTGCCAACAAATACATAAGACAAGCATGACGACTGAATTGTAGTCTAGATTAATTGGCTTGTCACTTTTCCTAGGATCTGTGCTTTGTCTCCAGTTAACGCTCTGACTTCTCTAGAGGTGCAACGCAAACGGAAATGTACAATAAACTTTTATTTATTTTAGTTATCCACCACGGGTGAATGAAGTTTCTGGGAGTAGACAGTAGAAGAGAATGACCGGAGAGACTCCACTTCTTATCACTAATCTCTATGCTGACCCTGAGTCATAGGTAAGTATTTCTCAGTGTAGAGATAAATTATTAATCTTTGCTGACTGGATATTATTTATTATAGAAGTGTAGAATCCAGTGTGGACAGTCAATTGCAGTATAACTATACTTTCAATGTCACTTTATATCGCTCCCCTCTAGAACCCTGACGTTTAGCACTGGAACAAAATCCCTTCAGTGTACCGCCTTTGCTTTTTTTTTAAATAAACCTTTTATAGCCTTTTTTTTCTTTCTCGGTATTCCTTCTGTTCTCTTTCAGCCTGGTGCCGTCTTATTAACAGATTATTAGGAGCAACTCCTTGACTTATAGGGAGTGTCAGAAGCCCCTTCCTTTCATTCTGATACTGCCTTGCTCAGTGTCTTGCCTGACTCACTCAGCCTGTCACTGCTTACTATTCATTCCTCAAAACTGGGGTTTCAGAGGTGGCTCCACCTATGCTTTCTCTCACGGGACGGGAGTCAGTCACTCACCCGCTTCGCCTGCCCTCTGGGTGGGACTTCAGTCACACTCCTCTTTCCCTGTCACTGAGGAGGGTTGACATAGAGTTTCATGTCACTCACGGTTTTAGCCGCCTCCTTTCCCCATTCACGTCACTGCTGAGCTCTCTTTATGACGGCCAGTGTCCCGGTTCACGCCGCTCCGTCAAGCTCTGCTCCACTCCCGCTCGATGGGTCTGCCAGCGGTCAGTCCTTCACGGCTCTCTAGCCGACCTCCGGTCTGTTTGTGCGGCTCCGTCTCTCCCCCGTCAGCAGCACCTTCTCATCACCCGATTACCTCAGCCAGCCCAACGGTCTGTCTGTGCGGCTCTTTTATATCCTCCCAGGTTAGTACCCGGATCAGTCCCGCCGCCTTCTCTCTGCACGCGCTGGCTTTTGTCTAGGGTCATAGGGGACCAGAGCTCCCCTTCAGTAGGGATTATACAGTTCTTGGGGCCGCGAGCCCGTCCAACTCCTGGGCTGCCAACTGCTCTGTCTATCCCATTTATCCTCTATGAGGATTACAACATGCGTCACAAGTCTTTTGCCCTCTGTGAGGGTAACATAACCTTTTAATGAATTTATTACAATACATTTTAATCACATAAAATGGTCATTAACTTTTCAAATTACCTTACTAACAACAGGGTATTACACCTGTGTTTCACTACTTGTGTGTGCTCCCTCCCTGTACTGTGCTGTATGTAGTGTGTGCTCCCCCCCTGTACTGTGCTGTATGTAGTGTATGCTCCCTCCCTGTACTGTGCTGTATGTAGTGTGCTCCTCCTCCCTGTACTGTGCTGTATGTAGTGTGCTCCTCCTCCCTGTACTGTGCTGTATGTAGTGTGCTCCTCCTCCCTGTACTGTGCTGTATGTAGTGTATGCTCCCTCCCTGTACTGTGCTGTATGTAGTGTGTGCTCCCTCCCTGTACTGTGCTGTATGTAGTGTATGCTCCCTCCCTGTACTGTGCTGTATGTAGTGTGCTCCTCCTCCCTGTACTGTGCTGTATGTAGTGTGCTCCTCCTCCCTGTACTGTGCTGTATGTAGTGTATGCTCCCTCCCTGTACTGTGCTGTATGTAGTGTGTGCTCCTCCTCCCTGTACTGTGCTGTATGTAGTGTGTGCTCCTCCTCCCTGTACTTTGAAACATATAAGGTTAAAAAAAGGGGTTCGTAGAATGAAAAATCAATAAAATCAGAAGTAAATTAAAGGCATGACTGCAGTGTCAGTAGACACTGAAAGTGGGCATACCAATCCTTGTATATTCAGACGTACAGATGTGCATCAGGGAAGGGTATTGTAGCAGCATATGCATAAAGGGGGTCATTACGAGTTGATCAGGTAAAAAAATGGCAAAACTGCGCATGCGTATGCGCCGCAATGCGCACGTGCGTCGTACGGGTACAAAGAGCATCGTTGTTGTGCAATGCTTTTAGCAAAGAATCCATTCGCATGGCCGATCGCAAGGAGATTGGCAGGAAGAGGGCGTTTGTGGGTGGCAACTGACAGTTTTCTGGGAGTGTTTGGGAAAACGCAGGTGTGTCCAGGCGTTTGCAGGGCGGGTTTACTAACAATTAACGGACTGACGAGTATTTACATAGGGTTAGATAGGTATCCTCATCTTTTTGGCTGAACTGCAACCCAATCCTTAATTAGTCCAAAAAGGGCTGTAAACATTTTTATTAATCTTTTTCTTTCACAGGTTTTGCGCATACACATATTCACATATATCAAGCGCTCTTTTTATTTTTACATTATATGAAAACCTTTAACTGAGCTGCTCATAAATCCCATTTTTAGCGCAATTTAGTACTTTATTTTAACTTGTTTGCAGGGCGGGTATCTGACATCAATTTCGGGACCTCCGTCGCTAGAATCATCGCACAGGATAAGTAACTACAGGGCTGATCTTGTTTTCATAAAATGTGTTTGTGTCGCTTGGCTGCACATGCGATTGCACACTTGCAGAGCAAAAATACATTCCCCCGTGGGTGGCGACAATGCGCTAAAAGTAGCTAGCGAACGATCAACTTAGAGTGTGGGCAACAGTCACAGGTAAACAATAGCATAACATAAAGCAAAGGAGGCCCCAACTGTGTCTATCTCAGAATCAGGACCTCTGAAGAGTGACCCCGCCCTCTTTACATCCCCCTCCCCCTCAACAGACTCCGCCCTCATTAGGGCTGCTTCCATAAATTTTCCGGGCTGGTGTTCAATACCAATCTGCCCCTGCCTAGCACCACATAAGACCAGCCAAGCCAACTCATAGAAGCTCCTGTAGACGGACAAAAAAATGCACACTGTGCAAAACTGTACCAGACGCCGCCCCCAACATGAAAGGCTAACCCAACGGAACCTGAAGGACTGACCCTGCAGGAACACAGACGGACCGACAAAAGACAACAGACAAATACCAAAAAGGCCCACCACGAGGGCCCCTAACTCCCCCCAAAAACATACGATTGACCAACCAACCACTCCAGTCCCAAGAAATCCTAAACATAAACTATGACTCCCGCATCGGAAAACAAACCCTGGTCCCCTAACTGACTTGCATGGATACTGTCCAGAAACCAATAGGGATAAGCCTAAACACATGCTCATCCTGGGATTCAAACCAACGACAGGCATACTATGGCAGTAGAAGACCAGCAAATAAATGACACAGTAAACATTAAAATAAAACAGACCGTAAATCAGGAGTCACCGCCCAAACCAAGTAATGAACAACACACATAACTCAAAAGCATGCAAACTACAAGCCTGCAAGGAAAAGGAAACAGAACCTGAGTGAGGGGGCAAAACGAAACAAACTCCTGTGAACCAAAGGGGTCAAATCATGGCACCCGGGAGGAAAAATAAAAAAGCACCCCGCACACCTTCAGTTGTCGAATGCTAACCATTCCGCAACTGAGTGGTAAACTATGTTTTCGGGTCCGAAGGGAGCGCAAAACTACCGCATACTGCCATGCAATCTATAAGGAGACCCAAAATAGGAAACAAATCATACTGGCTCCAGACGCCGACGAAACCACAGGAACTGGAAGCAAGGGTGGAGGAGCTGCACCACCAGCTGAAGGGACCACTTCACCACCCGCCGTAACCTCCGTCACAATCGACCCAGCAGCAACAGGAGGACCTCCATTCAAACCCGGTGCTGAAACTAAAAGCGAAGCATCAGGGGACAGAGAAACAGCAAGAACAGACTCGGAATCCGCTGGGGGAGCAGCTGGCATGGGAAGAGGGGGAGTGAGGGGAGACGGGCCCACCGGCATGGGAGGGGCTGGACGACTGGGCGACACCACGGAAAAAGCATGAAAGGTGGGGGGGGGGGGGGGCAGGAGGAAAAATAGAGGAAGGAGGGGCAGAAGTACGACTAGGGAACATAACTGAGGGACTCGCCGATCCCGGCAGGGAGGATGGAGGGGGTGGGAGGTGGGGTTCCCAAGGCATAAAACAAAACAATAAGCCCTGACGAAGCTTATGAAGTGAAATGCGCATCGGCTTTGCTGTGCGCTGTCAGTATTATAATCATTATGTATTATTAACCTGTGTATGCCAAATTATCAGTAAGGGTTACTTTTTAGATTAAACGGTACATGCTGGCATAGTGTACATAGGAGACAGGAGGGTTTCCTCCCAGTGCTAGCTACCTGCGAGACATCATGTATATTAGAGACATATGGTATATGATGGATCTCTTATGAGGAAGGAAAAGTTATTTGAGGTTGTGAATATATTGAGCTTGTTTGTAATAGACTTTACTGTGCTGCATGGCAATACCAGCCAGATATTCAGACAGCAACAGAGGCTTGAATTGTTACATCCATATATGAGAGATCTCAACAAACCACTAACACCTTTGAACATTTTGGCATAATTTTTTGTCAGCACACATCACTTGGATAATAACAAACAGTGATTGTGGCCTCATTCAATTATATGTGTTAGGATTAGCTGTTTATTCTAGACAGCATTATCAGCAATAGTATCAAAATCTATATATAAATCCCTTGTTTCCTTCCTATATAACCTAATGAATAGGTGTTTAAGCAGGTTCATTTTTGAGCTAGTACTGTGTGCAAGTCTCACTGAGTACATTGCTATAATAGCAGGATATCAAGTAAGGAGTAGTGGCTAGCGAGCACACATTCCAATATGGGTAATTTATAATACCAAATACCCAAGAACAACTTGTCAGCGTGTAACCGTATATCGGTATTATTGGAGGCAATAATAACCTCATGTCTATAACAGACAGACAAACTATCATCCGGATATTTGCAGTGTTTTTTCTAACATTCTCTTTACTTCACTATATAGCAACAAATGTTGCATTGTGATCTATAAAATTGAGAATTCATCAGAAATGTTACAACACTGATACATTCTGTAACCCTGTATAAACATCACTGGCTAGAAAGAGTCAGTGGTGGTTTCAATAAATCAAACAAACTAAATAACAAAAATTTTTTTTGAATCACAAGTATTTATTGATTTAGAAATCAAGACAGCGTACTAGCACTTTCTTTTAAACACATCTTTATACACATAAATTTAATTTATTTTTTCTTACACGTTATTCTGTCTCTATTGTTTTAATATTTCACTCAGTTGTCCCCTTTAAAATAAAGGGGACATATAATACATCATGGCCCTCATTCCGAGTTGTTCGCTCGGTAAAAATCTTCGCATCGCAGCGATTTTCCGCTTAATGCGCATGCGCAATGTTCGCACTGCGACTGCGCCAAGTAAATTTGCTATGCACTTAGTAATTTTACTCATGGCTTTTTCATCGGTCTGGCGATCGTAATGTGATTGACAGGAAATGGGTGTTACTGGGCGGAAACAGGCCGTTTTATGGGCGTGTGGGAAAAAACGCTACCGTTTCCGGAAAAAACGCAGGAGTGGCCGGAGAAACGGAGGAGTGTCTGGGCGAACGCTGGGTGTGTTTGTGACGTCAAACCAGGAACGACAAGCACTGAACTGATCGCAGATGCCGAGTAAGTGTGGAGCTACTCAGAAACTGCTACGAGGTGTGTAATCGCAATATTGCGAATACATCGTTCGCAATTTTAAGATGCTAAGATTCACTCCCAGTAGGCGGCGGCTTAGCGTGTGCAAAGCTGCTAAAATTCACTTGCGAGCGAACAACTCGGAATGAGGGCCCATATGTGGTAATAATAAAGGCACCTATATCACATGTGGGTATTGAGAATCTTTTTCGTAATTAACATTGTTATTAATAAAATATCTGAATAAATCATATTTGTAATCAAAAAATTAATTTTGGGAATGAGTGCTGCTATTAAAAGTTGATCTGCTTTTCCTCTTTTTTTCAAATCTGTATATTTAGATCAACAAGCAGCACCACTTTAATACAATTGTGTTGAAATATTTGTTTGGTCAGCACAATACGTGATATCATAAATATTCCCTACAAAGGATCATTTATCTATAATCTGGTGCGGGAGTCTCTCTAACTTGAAAATAAAACAAAACACAGCGAACAGAGGGAGGGGGACGGAAATGCACGGGGCTACCGGGCGGTAGGAAAAACCGCTAGCGCCAAACCAAAACTCGGGTCACCAGCTGCGGAGCCTGGACCGGACCAGCAGGGCGAAAACCAGGGAAACCCCCCCGCCTCAGACCCCAATGTGATATAACACAGGACCAGTGGTGGGAATGTGCAAGCAACCCCCCGCCACCGGGGATGCCTGCAAAAGCAAATAAAGAATAAAGGCGCTTGTCCACCCCTTCGCATTTTTGCACACACATAGTAATATATACAGTATACACATAAACATATATATACATATATATATATATATATATATAGATATAGATATACATATACACACATACATACATACATACATACATACATTTGTACACACACATATACATATAAATTAACACATACATACTGTATAAACAAACTCACAGCACACATACATGGAAGTACATACCCCTGTGAAAAGGAAAATGGCCCCCGCAACTAAAATGGCTGCCATGCCTGCCGCAGCAGCGAGTGCAGGCGCGTAATGTGGCAGACCCTAGAGACCCCAGACCAGACCACAGAAACAAAAACACTGGGCCGCCCGCCTCCAGCCCCATCAGGAACACGTCCGGTGAAGCAGCCGCAGCCAACACCAGCAGGGTGCTAGATGGGAGTGCGCTGCAGCCGGGCGGTGATGGAGCTGGCCCAGAACAGCAGCGGGAGCCAAGGAGCTCCTCACGCAGGCTGCCGATTTAGCAGCCCACAACGCTAATTTGCGGGGCAGCTGGAGGGGGAGCATGGGCAGCCGCTGTGTCGATGTCGCCGGCGGGACCCAAAGTGAGAGGGACGCCACTGCAGGGAATGGCAGACCAGCACAGAGGTAGGGGAGCAGTGAGGAGGGGCAGGGGTACACAAGGAAGGGGGTTAAGGATGGAGAAAAAGCAATACATAGCAAGGGGGGGGGGGCAAGGAAGGGTCATTGGGCCGACTCATCGTAGGTCGACAGTCATTGGGCCGACCATGGAAGGTCGACATGCATTAGGTCGACATGGGCAATAGGTCGACATGGTCATTAGGTTGACATGTACTAGGTCAACCTAAGCTGTGTCGACCTAACGATCGTATCCCCCAAAGAAGAACAAAAAAGAAGTATGGGGAATGAAAAGAAAGAAACAAACAAAAACAATAGAAATAAGAAATGGGAGAGGATATAGGAAAAACATGGAAAGGGATACTCATCCAGGGAGATGCACTCCAAAATGAATGACAAAGAGGCTGTCCACATGACCAGCCTTTCCTTATATACCCTAACAGGGCCATCCTTTACTTGCACACTATAGGCCACCATCACTAGAGTGGCAAACACCCTAACCACTAAATTCAGCCCAGCACAAGGTTGTCACACTACCCAATAGGAAAACACCTAGGATTCTTATATTTCCTCATTTCCATTCCGAAATTTGTCTGCTATAATATTTGAAAAGTCATTCATATTATTTGATATGCTGATGATTGTGACTATTTCTACTGAAAGTGATTAATATTTACATGACAAGTTTTCAGATTACATTTATCGTATTCTATGCTCTATTATTGTTTGCCTTCATTGCTCTACCTCCTGTGCGAACCGGCCCTACAGATAGTATCCCTTTTTTCTTACCATTTACAGTATGTTATCTAAATAAAACGCCTCATAGAGGCCTTAAACGCCATAGTCCAGACTGGGCTTGTGCTTCTCATCTATATCTCCAAAACCACCAGTGAATCTGTAGTGGAGACCGTAACCTGATGACAGGGGCGTATCTACCCATTGGCCAGGATGGCACTCGCCAGGGGCGCCAGCCGAGCAGGGGGCGCCACCTGATGGTGCCACCCTCGGCCAATGGGTGGAATCCTTTAAGCCGTAGTGTCGGGCAATACCTGCTGTGCCGAGCTGCCTGTGCATTGCCTTGGATGGAGGGTGGAGGATCGCTCAGCAGGCAGGAGCTGGTGCCGGTGTGAGAACCGCAATACACTACAGGGAAGAAACTGAAAATAAACTACAACTCCCAGCAACCCTTGCTGTTGGGAGATCAAGGCAGCAAGGGCTGCTGGGAGCTGTAGTTAAATTTCAGTTTCTTCACGTAGTTTGGTGTGGTGTCGGACACCGGCGCCAGCTCCTGCCGCCTGACAGGGCCGTCTTAACAGCAGTGTAGGCCCCTGGGCACAGCAATGCACTGGGCCCCCTACCCATCCTCCAGCGGAAGGGGTGGGGGGTGCTATCAGCGCAGCTTTGATGTCCCGCGGGCGGTAGGGGTGTTCTATCTTCCGCTCAGCATGTAGGACCTGGAGCAGTAATTCCTACTAATTACTCCTTTACTGCACAGATGGGGCTAAACTGTAGAGGGGATATTGGGCTGAATGAAGAAGCCCCTGTACATGACTTCCGGGGTGGTAGGGGGTGTTTAATATGTAGGAGAGGGATGGATAATGGAGTGGGTTTAATATTTATTATTTTCCGGTGGGAGGGCAGCATACTTGACTGCAGATATCTCAAGTTCCTGAAAATATTTTTTCTTATGTTTAATGGGATAAAAAACTAGAGAGTCCCACCTTTAAGGAGGTTCTAGTGACTTGGGGATCAGAGTTCAGGAGCCAGAGCAATTCACCAACGAAAATCTAAAACTGCGTATTAGACGTGTGGAGCTGGAGCACGGACCAGCTGCTCGAAGGCTGATATCTCTGGTTCTGGGCATAGTAGAGACAAGCTGCCAGTGTCCACCAAAAGGGGAGAGTCACAGCTTTAGGATTATACTCTCAGAAAAACTCTAAATCAGACAGAACTCAAGATATCTGGGTGGGAAGTGCAATTAACAGGCTTGGATGGGGACCACTGCTTTCAAGTCAGATATCTCCGGTTCCCCAGGGCAGATTTTCAAAAATCTGGTACCCCTGGAAAGAGGGGACCCTCAGCTATTAGCACAGGGCCCTTATACTCCTGGGGCCCTTGGGCAAGAGCCCATTGAGCCCATACGAAAAGACGGCCCTGCCGCCTGAGTGATCCTCCGCCCTCCATCCCAGCCCGCTCGGCACAGTAGGTATTACCAGACACTACGGCTATCTGCTGGGATGTTGTGGGGTGGGGACTAGTGCTTTGTGGGGAGGCTATGTATGTGCTGGGAGTGGGGTAGACTACTACTATGTGCTAAGATCGGACTACAGGTATGTGCTGGGAGGGGGACGGGGACTATGGCTATGTACAGGGAGGGATCTATGGCTATCTATGCTGGCAGAGAAATATTGTTATGTGATGGAAGGGGGGTGGGGACTACTGTATGACTGTGTTGGGAGAGGTGGAGACTATGTGCTGGGGGGACTACGGCTATTGCTTGGGGAGGTAGGGGCTGTGGCTATTTACAGGGAGGGGACTATGGCTACGTGCTGAAAGGGAGATAGGGACTATGACTATATGACTGTGGGGGCTTATCTTGCACTGTGAGGGCATATGTGTATCTGGCACCGTGGGGGCATATCTGGCACTATGAGGGCATATCTGGCACCGTGGGGGCATGTGTATCTGGCAATGTCGGGGCATATTTTGCAACGTGGGGGCATATCTGGCAGTGTGGGGGCATATGTATATCTGGCACTGTGGGGACATATCTAGCACTGTTGGGGCATATCTGGCACTATGGGGTCATATGTGTATCTGGCACTGTGGGGGCATATCTGGCACTGTGGGGGCATATGTGTATCTCACAATGTGGGGGCATGTGTGTATCTGGCACTGTGGGGGTATGTGTATATCTGACACTGTAGGGGTATTTGTGTATCACGCCCCCATTTTCATTGGCCACGCCCCATGTTGCATGTGGCCACACCCATTTTTGGCGTGCATCTGCTTTCGGACCGCACATACAGTACCACTAAGATTTTTTTTCTACTTGCACCACTGGGTAGTGCGCTGTACTGCACTTCTTTGCACTACTATTTGATTTAACTAGCAGACCTTGGGTGGCATTGCCTCCTCAGCCAAGCCAGGCACTGCTGATGTCTCCTCGGTGTTATAAGTGTGTGGGCTTAATGTGTAAAGGGAACTGCTACTGTTTGGGCATAATGTGTATAAGGGTTACTACTGTGTAGCGTAATTTGAATTGGGGTAACTATTGTATGGTCATGCCCCTTTCCCACAAGATCATGTCCCTTTTTTGCACATGTACCTTCCCTATTTCATATATGGGGGGCACCAGTCCCTTACTTTGCCAGGGGCGCCCGGACCCGTAGATACACCCCTGCCTGACGACCTGGCCGAAAAACTGAGAGAACCAGATCAGGTCAGTGAATTACCTCCACACCTCTCACTGTACACGGCAGGATATCACATCTGCTCTGCATATCCCTGAACACAATGCATGGCATTGAAGGGGTGATTTTTGGAGGCTAGACATGGCCCAGTATTTTGGGATCATTGAACACCATCATAATGTTAAACATTCTGGGTAGCACGACAATGGCCCTCATTCCGAGTTGATTGCTCACTAGCTACTTTTTGCTGCCGTGCAAACGATAGTCGCCGCCCACGGGGGAGTGTATTTTCGCTTTGCAAGTGTGCGATCACATGTGCAGCCGAGCGGTACAAAAACATTTTGCGCAAAACAAGACCGGCCCTGAAGTTACTTATACTGTGCGATGATCCTAGTGACGGAGGTCCCGGAATTGACGTCAGATACCCGCTCTGCAAACACCTGGACAGAGCCGGCCCTAACCAATATGATGCCCTAGGCAAGATTTTGGCTGATGCCCCCTAGCACCACAGCTGGTTCCGCCTCTGACCTTGCTCCTCTTTCCCAGCACCATCACCCCTCACCCATAGCAGTCCTTATTTTGGTGTTTGTACCCCCTATATTTTAAAAAGGAACAGTTCGCACATTTGGCACACAGCCCAAAAAGGGGGGTGTTTTTGCTGGCAATGGGCATGGCCACACAATATTAACCCCAATTCCAATTATGCCACATAGTACTGCAACTTTATTCACATTTGATCATGCAATAGTGTCCATAATTCATATTACATCCCACAGTAGTATCACTTTACCTTATAAACGTTACTCCTCACAGTAGAGCCCCTTATTCACATTTCATCACACTGAATTGTTCCTTATTCACATTACACCACACCCTATTGCTCTTTATTCATATTAGATGACACAGTAGTGTCCTTTCTATATGCAATGCTACATAGTAGAGCACCTTATTATACACATTAGTAATGCATTTATACACATAATTCCACACAGTAATGCCCCTTACACATATGAGACACATTATTAATGTCCTTATAAACATAATGCGCCTTACACGTTATGACAACCTTTATTAATGCCCTTTTACACATAATGTCCCTTATACATATGCCGCACAATATTAATGCCCTTATACACATAATGACACACATAGTGCCCCCTACACATATGCCACACATTATTAGTGCCCCTATACACATAATGACACACATACAGTAGTACCCTGTTACACATATGCTGCACATTATTAATGCCCTTATACACATAATGACACACATAGTGCCCCCTACACGTTTGCTGCACATTATTAGTGCCCCTATACACATAATGACACACACACAGTAGTACCCTGTTATACATATGCCGCACATTATTAATGCCCTTATACACATAATGACACACATAGTGCCCCTTACACATATGTTGCACATTATTAATGCATTTTTACATGACACGCATAATGCTCCTTACACATATTCCGAACACTACTGCACAACCAACCCACTCACATGCACACAGCACTCACACTGCCACTAACACTGTGACCTCTGCCTCTGCTTGGATACAGATGTGTCCTCATAAATTTTGCCTCTATGCTAACGTCGGGCACCTTTTTTTTTTTTATGAAAATGTATCTTATTTGCATTGCTATGTGGCTAGGATGCACGAGCCACTTCTGCTGATTACAATGATATGCAGCATGCCTATATACTGTGTGAGACTGTGGCTGTATCTGCATATGAAATGCTACACACAGAATATAGGCATGCCGCATATCATTTGAATCAGCAGAAGCTGCTGATGCCCCTAGGCATATCAAATGCCCTAGGCAATTGCCTAGTTTGCCTATGCCTATGACCGGCTCTGCACCTGGATACACCTGTGTTTTTCCTGCCACTCCCAGAAAATGGTCAGTTGACACCCATAAGCGCCCTCTTCCTGTCAATCTCCTTGCGATTGGCTGTGCGAATGGAATCGTTGCTAGAAGCATTTCACAGCAACGATGCTGTTTGTACCCGTACGTCACGCGTGCGCATTGCGGTGCATGTGCATACGCATGCGCAGTTTTGCTGTTTTTTTACCTGATTGCTGCGCTGCAAAAATCGGCAGCGAGCGATCAACTCGGAATGACCCCAAATGTCCCCTAAGCGGAGGTGCAAACACATTGTGTCATGCCCAGCAGCAGAGGGTTGCTTCCCTGGGCCAGTTGGTAAGGGCTGCTGCACTCCAGCTATCTCGTGTCCATCTCCTGCTGGCCCCAGGGGGATGATTTGTTCATCAGGTGGCGGTCAGATGGGGCACTCCATACCCCATCTAAGGATAGACAGGGGTTGCTTTGCAAGTACTTAGCTCAAGGGATATCCACTGCTTCAGGAGTGGGGATGGGGCTTAACAGTGCAGGGGGGAATTAGTGGCAGGCTGACCATGAGAGCAGCTCTGCTGGCAGTATGCAGATAGCTTCTGTTGCTGCTGTACAGGTGCCTCCTGCAAGGTTCTATCAGTCTCAATTTAGAGATGGTTCGGCAGTATCTTGAGTTGCATCTGTTTTGTCCTCCTGTTCCTTGTTGCCCATGTGTGGGGCTTCGTCTCCAGATATGGCTTTGCCGTCTTTTTTCAGATGACGATGCCAGTGACTGCCATGATGACATCAACAGCGCTCATCCAGAGCTTCTGAGTGTGATCAGCCAGGGACATTAGAGTAAAGGCCCGTACACACTGGCCGATATATCGGCCATTCCAGGGCCGTAACTAGGCGTGTGCTAGCGGTGCCTGCACACAGCGCATTTGCACTGTGGGCGCAGGACCGCCGGCAACACCCGCAGGGTGAGGTGAGGTGCGCCCAGCTCGTTCCTGCACCTCACATAGTTATTAACTACATTACACCGGGCAGCGCTGCAGCTGTTCATCCGCAGGCTCCGCCCCCCCATGGTCCCCCTCTCCTGTCACCGCTCCATTTGTCCCAGTGAGTGGGCAGCCGAAGCCCCACCCACTCACTTCCTTATGCCCCGCATCAAGCGTCTGCAGGCTCTGTCCCCTTCCTGGTCCCCCTCACTGGCCACTACTCCGCTTGTCACAGTGAGTGGGCAGACGAAGCCCTGCCCACTCACTCACTTATGTCCTGCCTCCATGCCTGCATTATGGAGTGTCCGCAGGCTCCCCTGCCTCTCTGGTCCCCCTCTCCAGCCGTACCTCTGCTGAGTGGGCGACCGAAGCCCCACCCACTTACTCCCTCATGCCCCGCATCCATGCCTGAAGCTGCTGTATTGAGGAGTGCACTAATCCCCCCCCTCTCCCCCGTCTGCAGGCTCTGTCCCCTGCCTGGTCCCCCTCACTAGCCGCTGCTCCGCTTGTCACAGTGAGTGGGCAGACGAAGCCCCGCCCACTCACTCACTACTGTCCTGCCTCCATGCCTGCATTATGGAGTGTCCGCAGGCTGTGCGGTGTAATGTGACTAACGTGCCCTACTGTGCGGTGTAATGTGACTAACGTGCCCTGCTGTGCGGTGTAATGTGACTAACGTGCCCTACTGTGCGGTGTAATGTGACTAACATGCACTCCTTTGAGAGGCAGAAATCCCCCCATGGACAGATGATTTTTACACGGGCAGGGCCGTAACTAGGTGTGTGCCGATGGTGCCTTGCCCACAGCGCAAATGCACTGAAGGCGCACCATCGGCAGCACTCCTCCCCCCCCCCCCCCTAGCCCCGCACGGGCATTTTTGCCAGGCAGTCACTCACTACCACTTGATGTCCTGCCGCCGCCACCGCTCTTGTCCCACCTCCAAAAGGAGTGCTGTTGTAGGCACCATCTGGCAGTACACCTTCCCCCTGTACTGCTGCTGCCGTCTCTAAGTCCCACTGTGTCTGCAAGGGACAGGGTGGTGTGCCGCAGCCGCCATGCCCCCACTCCGTGGCTGAGTCCCACTGGCGCTGGCGGCTGTTTCCCGCTCCCGCTGGAAAGGGCTGCGGAGCATCGCCGCTCCCCCCCACTCCGTCCCTGAACCCTGCTTGTGATATATTGGCACATCGCTGTGTGTGTACGGGCGACCAGCCGACCACTCATACACAAGCTGCGGCAGCCGGCGGTGATTGACAGCTGGACTGGGCGGGCATGTTAATCCAGTTTATGACATCAGTCCCCAATGGATCGGGCAGTGTGTATGCACAGCACACTGCCCGATCCATCCATAGATATATCTGCAGATCAATTGATCTGCAGATATATCTATCAGTGTGTACCCACCTTTAAGGGGCCCATACATCTGCATTTGCAATTTATTATTTCACAGATCCTAAGATTTATTCCCCAGATTTATTGTTTTTACAATCCAAACATTACAGATATTTTTCAGTGATTTGCAGATCATTTCAGTCAAACAGATCTGCCAGTCTTGAAAGATTCATCAGTTTTCTAGAAACGGTCTGCAGATCTGCTGATTATTACCCATACACTACCAATCTAAAGACCAATTTATCTGTGACATTAAACATGTTTAAAAACCTGATTTAACAATCCCAATCGATTTGTGGGCGAAATCTGCAATCTACATTGCAGATTTATTAACACAATTGTCTGCAAATTAGCAAAATGCCCTAATCGATTGCTGACGTATGGGTCCCTTTACCCAGGGCCATAATTAGGGGTGTACGAGTGCTGCCAGTATTGTTGCTGTAGTGCTGTCCGGATTGTCCTTTGGACACTTTTGTCATGTTATGTACCCTGCTGCCTGTAAGTGCCGCTGCTCGGAACATCATCAGGATGCTCTGGGCAGTACTGTACTTCCCGGTGTTGTTCGCCCGTGCCCAAAGTACAACATCATGATGTCATGTGCATTGGCACCTTTATAACTTATAGCAATTGTCTGGTGGGCTTTGTGCCTTCACTGCTTGTTACCTGGAGAAGCATCTCACTCTCCACCTGATTCATAGCAAGCAGCGTAGCGCCAGGATATTACAAAATGAAAATAGCTGACCCTTCAACCTGACCCACTTCAGTCACTAAATGCTCTGTTCATGATGTTCCCACTTACTTTTCTGTTCTCAGGGATGATTTACTTAAGTGATTGTATATAATTATCACAAATGAACCATTCAAATCAAGTACATGCTACATACCTCAAAACTGTCCCGACAGTCCCATTTTCCAGGGACTGTTCTGCTGTGCCACCTGCAGGCCACAGTGAGTGTCCCGCAGTGGGTAGTGTAGTTGGGAGACCCTCTCTCACTTGCTGCTCTGCTGTGCGTGGG
Source organism: Pseudophryne corroboree (assembly GCF_028390025.1). Classification (NCBI taxonomy): domain Eukaryota; kingdom Metazoa; phylum Chordata; class Amphibia; order Anura; family Myobatrachidae; genus Pseudophryne; species Pseudophryne corroboree. The sequence continues at coordinate 177,781,764 of NC_086454.1, read as the reverse complement.
CACAGCATCTATTCACCAAGGTAAGAGGTATAGGGGACATGCCAGCAGCTCACAAAGCACTGGGCATGCTCCCACAGTGATGAAAATGGAGGAGTGGCTCATGATCGTGGCACTTCCGGCGATGCCATGTTCCCTAGCCACGAGGCCATGTCCAAAAATATCTCTCCTGTAGCCACCGCAAAGTTGGGAGGTACGCATGCTACTGCAATATGACAATAAGTCATGTTGTAAATACATAAATAAACCCCAAACCATGGGTACAGTGTTAATGACATGCATCTTTTTATAAATGTAGGCAAAAAAGTTGCTTCATTTTACTGACCAAACACCTCCACTGACAAGAACCACATAAGTAGATCAGGAATATAAAACCCATACGTCCCAGCACTGGGGGTATACAGATCAGGATAGGATGTATAGAGGGGCGTCATCATGTTATGTAGGACGGCGTGCAGCATTAGACTTGTCTTTATCCCTCTTTACTGGTCATCCTACCACTGTTTCATGCCGTACGCACCTGTCACTGGCACATGCAGCAGTGAATGGTAATAGGATAGCCAAGTAGCTGTGAACATAAAAAACAACACTGTGACTGGGACAATCCAGTCCCGATCATTAACGCGGGAGAGAGCCTTCAAATAGGGACAGTCCTGCTGTAATCAGGACATTGGGAGGAATTAAAAACAGGTACATAGTAATATGATCTGCCCCCAGAGTGGCCACATGCATCTCTCCTCCAAGAACTCTCTCAGATTGGATAGAAGTCGGCAAGTATATGCTATAGTTGGCCGGGCTTTAGCAATGGTGTCACTTATCCTACCATTTGCACTGTCAAACAGAACTGGAGTTGCAGGAAAGTAGAAGTTATCTTCCAGGGGTAGTTCCCAGCAGCAGAATATAGACCATACTTCCTGGAAACTGCGGAGGGCTCCCATTTTTTGGGTAAGCCCCCCACACCCCCGGAAGAGAAGGCAGGTCTCCCGAATCCTGCTCGCACCCTAGTAATGCAGGAAGGATGGAGAGATAATCTGTATTTGCGGGTCCATGGGGTGGGGAAGGGGTTAAAATGACGCAAATTGGGGCTTGATGATGTCACAGCCCAGCCCTGCCCCCCAAAGTCTCCTGCAGAGTCTCCTCTCCGGGCTTCTCCCGGAGAGGAGACATTCAAAGTAGGCAAATATGATATAGATGTACACTATTCATACATACTGTATATATCAGAGGCACGCATATCTATCATGGCTGCAATGACTTGGGCTGATGGGTGCAGGAACGCCCTATGCCACAAAACCTGCTCCCAGGACAGAATCATTTTTCTGCGCATGTGACGCCTCCTCCCTTTACTCATGCTCCTTTCTAGTGATACAGGACCTGATTCAGAGATTTATGTAAATCTGATATTTACACAAATTTCCGATGTTTAATGATATGTGCATTGTGCATGTGCAGATCAGGTCCTGCAATGTCACTTGCAGTGTCCCAAAAGCCGCAGTGTGAGTGACATGCTGCTGGCGTTTATGAGCTGCGACGGGGAGAGTTCCATAAAACAGGTGTGTCGGCCCCATTTTCTGTGTTTGCCAAAGCTGGTGGCTGCATCCTTGGAGACAGATTCACTGACCCCGGCAGTGTGATTTGGACATCCTGAGAAACCTAAGGATTCCGCCTTTGAATCAGCCCCATATTTGGCAAGATTGCATCGCACAGGACTGTGGCACTGTGACTGTGCCAGTCTTTTCTCTCTTCTGCATATGCGCAAACCTTACAAATATATCATCAGAAAGATTATGCCACTGTGTGTGAAAGCCCTCACTCACTCACTCACTCACTCACTCACTCATCACTAATTCTCTTACTTCCCATTATATTAGGAAGCTGAAATGTAACATAGGTATTCTTTAGGTGGGAAATAGGAAAACTACATAATTAGAATTTTAATAAACCTCCCCTAAGGGGATCAAAAGGGGTTGACAAAATTACGTCATTACCGATGCGTGGCTTGCGTTGTGTGAACGATAACGCCCAAATGGACAATCAGATCAAAATTTGTATTGCGCCTCCAGTGTGTAGAATTTAATAAACAACAAAAATGGTCCTGTCACTTTTTACCATATCTGCTACGGGGACTCCTCGGGTAATGCCAAGAACCGTGGATTAATATTTACTTACATTAAGACGTCTCAAATTTACAGCTTTATAAATTTACCACATTTTTAACACTCAGTTGTATTTACAACTGTGAAAATCAGAAACTCCCATGCGAAGAACGGGTAGAACAACCAGTATGTGTGTATATGTATATATATATATCCCTATATATATATATATATATATATGGTAACACATTGTTCGACCGACACTCTAACTACATCATTAGCTTTAGTGGGTGCCCTCACTGCAACATCCCGTATTCAGGCTGCACATACCAGTACAAAGGTGCGATATATGTGTATGTATATATATATATATATATATATATTTTACATTTTTATTTATTTATTTATTTAATGACGATAGATAGATAGATAGATAGATAGATAGATAGATAGATAGATAGATAGATAGATAGATAGATAGATAGATTACATGTAAGAAAAAATGACTTGGATGAAGGGATAAATGGGTAGAGGGTGACTAATTATAATGAATTGATCAATGACTCAGTCCTATGTAAAAAAATAAAAATAAAAGACATGACCTAATGAAGCAAAGGGGTTAAAATTGAGGAGAGGAAGCATATTATCCACTTCTGCCCCACACACATCACCCAGCTGTTTAAATGCATCCTAATTGGATGGGAAGGGTTTTCAGGCCTTGTATGCGCTCCTAATGGCTTCCCGCTGAGCAAATCAGCATTATGGGGTCTTCCTGAATGCAGAAAATTAGCAAGAACACAGGGGGTCTTTATATGTGCAGACCTCTTCCAGCCATGGTTACAAAGAGGAGGCAGGTAGTGGGGGCCAGACTGACACTCAATACACAGATGTCCTAAGGAAAAAAGTGAAATGACTGCAGACAGCTATGCAATGAGATACAAAAAGGAACGACTGTTTTACATTTGTTACTAATTACAAGATGGATAGATAGATAGATAGATAGATAGATAGATAGATAGATAGATAGATAGATTTTCCATGCTCGTGTGTGTGTGTGTGTGTATACTGTATACACATACTTATATATATATATATATATATATATATATATATATATATGTAAAGCAGATTTACAAATGTATTTACGACCATTTTAAAGCTACATGCTTCTTCATCAGGTTGATATATTTTTCTAACTATGGGGCAAGTTGCACTATTTAGAAATATAGTGTTTTTTGTAGTGGTAATCAGGGTGCGCAGTACTGGCGCCTTTTTTGGGATGTAGTCAAATTGTGACATATACAATGTATATACATTGAAATGTTGACAGTGAGCATGTCAGTATTTACAGAATATCGACATGTTCACAATGACATTCTGCGGGAACCGGAGGATAAGGGTTAGGCACTAGGGAAGGGCTAGATTTTAGGATTAGCAATGCTCACCGCTGAAAGCGTCACAGTATTCACCGGAAGTCATCAAGACCTCACCGCCAGACCCAAAAGACACCACTGGAGCCGCCGGACCCACCATAAAAGGTAGACCACCAAGACACCAAGACCACCAAGGACATTTTGTTGATATTCTAATCATGTGATATGTCATCATTACATTATGAGAGCCGACGTGGTCACATTACGACCGTGTTGACATGATGAATGTTAGTAAGATATACCACTCACCATTTTTTAGGTCTAATTTTTAAATATTATTACTAGTTCCAGAAACTTGCTTCATGTTAGCTCACCTATCTTTGTGATCCCACAATCTTATGGAGAAGGTAACTGAAACCGGTGATAGGAGTACCAAAGTTTGCAGTGTGGCCAAGCCACTGTGACAAGTTTGGATTCTGTACTCAAGACGGTATTTGGAGACAATCACCAGATAATGGACATATGTGTCACTATGACAGGGCCACTGCTGTGAGCACAGAAACAGACCTTGCCAAAATAATCTGTTTTGACAAGTCGTTAATGAATCCAGACATTGCTGAATGCAGGGCATGGTGCACCACAGACAAATGGTAAATTGTCCATGAGTATGTACTACAGTATATAGACCAAGCATTTGTTCTCAAGACATTTGACACAGGGAACTGTCATTTACATTGGGGAAAATACTCTGATGTCAAGAGCAAAAATCTGAAAAAACAGATTGACGACAACAAAGAATAGACATGTACAATGAATTAAATGAGACTACAAGCTGAATGGATATGTGTCAGTGAAACTGTAAATGTGCTAATGAAAAGATGTGTATTCAGACACCTTATAAGAGCAGGGGGCAGGAAGGATTAAAAAAGGGGTTTTAAGGGACATTTCCTCCTTGCCATACAGCTTTTCCCGCCTCTAGCCAAATGCATGCTAATGACCCCCAATACACATCCCAGTATAGAAATAAGTTTCAGGGAAAGGGCTTAGACATATAACACATTTAACCTGGTGCTGTATGTTATTTGTGAGGTTGCTAAAACATGCAGATTCTTTTCACCTATCCATGATTAGTATTATTGTAGATGAACAGCTTGCTGACCATTGGATTCAAATGTTCCATTACAGTACATAACATTTGGAGGTCTATTTACTAAGCCTTGGAGGGAGATAGAGTATCAATCTGCTTGTGACTGCCATGTCACAGGCTGTGTCTGAAAAATGAAAGGAGCTGATTGGCTGGTAGTTTATCTCCAGCCACTTTATCTCCGTTCAAGGCTTAGAAAATAGACCCCTATAGTCTCCATGGGATCCACAGATCTCTCTGTGCTACTGTATTTGCCATAGACTTCCTGATCCAAACTTGGAGCAGTGCCATTATAAAGGCTCAGTATGGGTCATTTATATCCCTTTCAGACTGCACAAATAACCCGGTATCGACTTAGTATATTGCCACGTCGACGCGGGTTGTTGTGCGGTGTAAAAGGGTCAGTACCGAATTCCCGGGTCGCCTGACCTGGTAATTCAACCCAGGAATAAAGAAAGGTTATTCCCGGGCTATTACTGGGTCAGGTGCAGTGTGAACGGGTTTCCCGGTACCCATTCACAGCATAGAGAGAGGCAGCACAAAGATGATCTCATCTCCTAGCGCCGCCTCTGCACCCGCCCCCGATGATGCCGTGGTCCCTGCCCCCAATGGCAACCCGACGCTGCAACATGTTGGGTCGGAAGCCAGTATTCAGGGTCCAATGCTGGGTCGCACCCAGGAAGGACCCGTTTCCAATTCCCGGTGCATCTGGAAGCGGCATTCCAAGGCTGTATTGTTTTGGGGGGAAAATACCAATTTCTTGTCCCTTATTCATGCACCATTCCCCAATCTTCCTTTCTACCTTTGGGAAGTACCTGAATACAGATGCCTTAGCACAAACACAGGGCAAAATGTAGTGCAATCCAGCAAAAGTCAATATGTCATTTAAAACTCCTATTTACTATAACTTTGACCGCTTAACTGTAAAGGTGCAGTTCAGCCATTGAGAATGTATGGCACTAGTAATGTGTGGCTGTGCACATCCCCATAATATAGGGACTTGGTAAGAATCCCTTGAACAACCCCACCACCCTAATGATCAATTAGTCAATTATAAGTTTAAAATCAGATTAATTGGGCAAATAATTACATGTCAAAAAGAAAAAAAATCTAATTTTTCGACTGCCATTTGAAACATTTTAAAAGTGCAAAATATTTTCCTTTGGGACAGTAATAGACTCTACATTGTTATCCAATATTTATCTGAAGTTTCTTTATGGTACAGGCTGCTCTCCCTGTATATATATATATATATATATATATATATATATACACATATATAGATATATATATATAGATATATTATTATTATTATTATTATTATTATTAGATAAAAAAAATTATTATGTATTTATTTTTTCATTTATTGTGGGTTTTAGCAGAAAAAAATTATCGCTTTCAATTGGATAGGACAATAGTTGCGGTAATTGGTATTGGGGATGATAGGCGCATTAAGGGGGTAATTCAGACCTGATCATAGCAGCAAATTTGTTAGCAGTCGGGCAAAACCATGGGCCTAATTCAAACCTGATCGTAGCCGTGCAAAATTCTGCATGGCTACGATCAGTTACTCAGACATGCCCCCTACTCCCAGCACAGGGCTAGTCCGCACCGCATGTCAGGCCCTACTCCCCCCCACACAAATATAAAAGCATCGCACGGCGGTGATGCTTTTGTACTTGACGAGTAGCTCCCTACCTGTGCACCTCCTGTGCGCTGGCAGGGAGCTACTCGTCACTGTCTGGGTCGCAGTGGCTGCGTTGGCTGTATTGCCCGTCACCTCCAGGCCAGCGACCACCTCTGTCTGTCAATCAGGCAGAGGCTTTGGCAGGGCAGAGATGGCCATCGGTTGTCTGGCATGCGCCGGCGCATGCACAGTTCAGACCTGATCGGCTGCTGTGCGAAAACGCACAGCAGTGATCAGGTCTGAATTAGACCCCGTGTGCACTGCAGGGGGGGCAGATGTAACATGTGCAGAGAGAGTAGATTTGGGTGTGGTGTGTGCAAACTGAAATCTAAATTGCAGTGTAAAATAAAGCAGCCAGTATTTACTCTGCACAGAAACAAAATAACCAACCCAAATCTAACTCTCTCTGCACATGTTATTTCTGCCTCCCCTGCAGTGCCCAACTGCTAACAAATTTGCTGCTACGATCAGGTCTGAATTACCCCCTAAGATTTACCACAAATATCTCTGGGCCACTTGGATATGCCCCTATACAAGAGAAAAAGTGCAATGAGGTAACAGCGTTCTGAAAGTTCTCTGGTAATTTGCGGCCATCAACAATTACTGATTTGCTCCTAATTTTTTTGTTTGTTGTTTGATATTGAGAAACGTCTTCTAGTTAATACAGGGGCTCTTTAAGAGAGGAGGAAGCCCGTGTGCAGCCTCCTCCATCCGGGTCTGCCTGCAGCGCTGTAGAGTCTGAGCACTACAGGGCACACACTCTAATGCACATGTGCAGATCTCCTGGAAAATGGCGCAGTGGCCATTTTCCTGGCGATTTCTCTGCTGCGGATGTGCAAAATTCTGTGAAAATGGCCACTGCACCATTTTCACAGTGATTGCAACAGCACTGCTGCCGTCGGCGCAGGACTTCGGAGGAGCAAGTATTCAAGGACTGGGTGCAGCGTTTGCACCACACCCATTATAAACACGCCAGTTAGTTAATGACCTAAATAAGACAAGAGTAGGACCAGTGGAAGATCTATTGAGCCCTAATTGCCTGCACCCTCCAAACACAGGGGAATATAGAAACAACCTATTGGAAACGGGTGGTCTTCAGTATGCCAGCGGTCGGGCTCCCGGCGACCAGCATACCGGCGCCGGGAGCCCGACAGCCGGCATACCGACACTTATTCTCCCTCGTGGGGGTCCACCACTGTGCCCGTAGCGTGGCGAGCGCAGAGAGCCCGCAAGGGGCTCATTTGCGCTCGCTACACTGTCGGTAAGCCGGCGGCCGGCCTCCCGGCGCCGGTATGCTGGTCGCCGGGAGGCCGGCTGCCGGCAGATCGTAGTGAACCCTTGGAAACACCAGGACCCTCTTTATAAGCTGCACTACCCACTGAAGGGTGACTAATCATGCCGTCTTGGGATGTGGTTGTAGTTACTGTGGTTCCAAACCAGACCACCAGGTAGGCCTTGTCCAGGGTTCTTTATAAACACCCTCAGCATTCCTTACATGAGTGCAAATATTCATTGGTATTGTCTTTATTTTATGTTCTAGGTGTGGCTGATGCCAGCTTCATTCACCTCCAAGGTCATGTAAGCTTCATGCACCATTGTAAATTTGCATTCCTAACCATATGAATCTTGACGAGGTAATTATTATTGTTTATTATTGTTTGTTTATATCACACCATTGTGCTGCACAGAGAGAATTTGTCATTAATTTCAGTTCCTGCCCCGGTCTAAATTTCTAAACATATAAGCACACACACTTGGGCTCATTTTGTCAGAAAGGGTTAACCTAGCAATATGTTTTGAGGGTATGGGAGGAAACAAGAGCACCCAGAAGTAACTTGTGCAAACACAGGGAATACATAAAACGCTTCACCTATAGGACCTTGGTCAAAAATTCAGCCACTGCTGTGAAGCAGTAATACTAACACCTATGCCACTGTGTTGTCCAATCATGCCCAATTTACACCATTATTCATTATTTATGATTAATAAGTACAATTTTTTTCTAAAGAAATAGTGTTAGTATAGACCCAGCAGCCACATTATGATTTTTTTTGTCCACTTTTTTATAACCAAAGAAAGACATTGGGGAGCCAGCTGAGATATCAGTAAGTCTCCCATACAGTATGTGCGTGCAGAAACAGCAAACTGGAATTGTTAGATGTCAGTACAGCAGTTCATATTAGATCATTTTTTTATGCGTCCACTAGTAATATTATATTTGCAGACACCGGAATCCTGACACATACCAGAATACCGATGCCGGGATCCCGACAAGGTCAGGAGACTTAACACCAGAATCCAGACAGCTGGCATCCCAACCGTAAGTATAGGTTAGGGTTTGCTGCCGGGGTGGGGGGAAGGAGGGGGGGGGTAGAGGAGGGGTTAGGTTTTGGTGCCACCCAGTGTGGGTTAGGGTTTTGCTTGCAGGGGGAAGGGGGGGGGGGGGGGGTTAGGATTAGTATCTAAGGGGGGAGGGTTGTGCTGTGGGAAGGAGGGGCACCACTGGGCATAGGTTGAGGGCCGTATTCACGGGCCGATTTGGGGAGAGATGTGTGCTGATCTGTTCGCTCAGCACACATCTCTCCCCCCGCTCAGCACAGCGCGATGTGTGCTGAGCGTGTGGGGGAGAGAAGGGGGGGCTGCTCATTTCACCCAGCGGGTGAAGTGAGCGACCTGTTAGATTGGCCTGTTAGATTGGCCTGCATGCATCTAACATGGCTATCGCTGTGGGGGGTACACACGGATCGCTCCATGAGTACTCCCCTTTACGGTTAGGCACTAAAGGGAAAGGTTAGGGTTAGGCTGCGGGAAGTGACGTGCATAAGGTGAGGCAGAGCCTTGCCTGTCATACTAACATATACGCCAGAGTTTTGGCTAAATAAAGTATATAAGAACTACAAAGAATATATTAGAATAACTTATTTCTATTATTCTAATCATTCCTATTATCAAAACTCTGTAGTAAAAAGTCTATGACAGGTGAGGCAGTGACTCCGCTGCTCACCTTTTCTGCACATCTCTGATCAAAACTCAGCAAATTTCCAGCACTATATACTGATGCACCTGACCCTCGGGGGGGGGGTTAGGGTTAGGCACTAAAGGGGGGGGGGGGTAAGGGTTAGGCTGCTGGAAGGGAGGGTTTGGGTTAAGGGGTAGGGGAGAGGGGATAGCATACTTACCTCGCCCCTGTCAGGATTTTAAAGATCGGGATGCCGGTGTCAGTATTGTGACCGCCAGCATCCCATCTGCCGGTCACGCATACCAAACTCCTCAGTACCTCTCTTTATTTATCGGTCTATTGACATTTAATATTTGTCTTGGTGCTATAATTTGTGCTGTGCAGGGCAGACTAAATGGGCCAAGTGGTTCTTACTTGCCATCAAATTCTATATTTCTGTGGGGGAGATTTATCAAAGCTTGGAGAGAGGTAATGCGGAGAGAGGTAAAGTACAGACTAATCAACATTTTTCTCACAGAGGGATCTATTCATGAAGCAGTGAAAAGAGTGGAGAAGTGAGCCAGTGGAGAAGTTGCCCATGGCAACCAATCAGCTGCTCTGCATAATTTTATAGTATGCAAATTATAAATGTTATGTCAATGCTGATTGGTTGCCATGGGCAACTTCTCCAGTGGTTCACTTCTCCACACGTTTCACTGCTCCATGAATAGACCCCACATTCTTTTTAAATGTCAGTTAGAAGCTGATTGGTTAGTACTTTATCTCTTTCCACTTTATCTCTCTCCAAGATTTGATAACTTGTCCCTACATTTCTATCTTTTGAAAGAAAACAGAGGCAATCAATGGACTTAATATCATAAAGCATATAGGGGGTACTTATCAAAGCTTGGAAAGAGATAAAGTACTAACCAATCAGTCAGCACTGTTATTTACAGGCTGTGTTGGAAAAGTGACATTAGGGAGCTGATTGGTTGTACTTTATCTCTCTCCAAGCTTTGATCAAGCTTACCATAGTGTTACAATATGCATTAGACATGGGGATATCCATTTTTTTTATCAGTATAATAACAGCAATCAAAACTCCAGAACACATGTATGAAACAATGTACAGGTAACTGTAAAATAATATACAGGAGCCCACAGTAGGAACTAAAAAGGTTAGGCCCCCTACTGGTGTCGTTATGGTACTGTGATGTATCAGATAATTTTAGAGCTACAGTAAAACACCACTTAAGTATGGCAGCACAATAAGTAATTATTTAATTAATTAATTAATTAATTAAATAAATAATATGTTAATTAATGTGTGAAAAGAATGAATTAATTTATTAAGAGTTGTTAGAATCAAAATTCAAGGCCAGAACTAAATTTGTGTAAAAACGTGAAACTGTTTGTGGTACACTGAATGTAATCCAAAACCTCTTGGATGTATGGATCGTTAAGAGTTTCACATACAGTAAGTTCTCAATAATAACCTTACAGTTTGAAAAAGTATTTTTAATAAGATGGCCAGGTTCTAAGTTTGGTATTAGAGAGTAGGGAGAGTAGTTACCTGCTTCCAGTTGAGGTGAAGACCTTAATTGCATAAGAAATGTGAGTGATCCTGGCACGGTCCAAGTAGTGTACATGAGTAGTCAGAAAGGAGAACAAATCCTGGTCACAGGAAAATGTGAGTATTCCAGCTTTACACGTTTCAAAAGTTTTACTTACTGTCTTTCTAATTAATTAATTCTTTTCATGCAGTAGTTAATTTTAGTTTTCACTATAGCCCATTTTCCTATTATTCTGTTCCTCTTTCCACTGTAGTCCATAGAAATCATCAGAAGTTTGCTTTCATTTTTCATCTACACTAGAAAAATGGAAAAAATGATTAGTTGGTTGTAACATTAGCGCCATATGTTCATTGTAAAATTAACCAAGACTCGCTGACATTTTCATGTATCTTTTCCTTTTATGAAGGTTTCTAGCACTCAGAGCCTAATTCAGACCTGGACGCAGCAGCAAAATTGTTCTCTAATGGACAGAACCATGAGCATAATTTAGACTGGCTCGCTGCAGCAATCGCAGTCTGAAGCCCTTTGGGGAGTGCGCCAGTGCAAAGACTGCTCGTGCACACCCCAGGAGGCCCAGTGAGATGCTAAAAGCATCTCAGGGCTGCAATCACCTGTACCTGATTCACAAGCAGAGGCGGTCGCGGGCGGAAGGGGTCGTGCAATGCTTTTGCACCCGTGCGGGGGGAGGGGTTAAGGGCCTCACATGCGGGTGGACTAGCCCTGTGCTGAGCGTCCCCCCGCATGTCTGAGTAACTGATTATAGATGTGCTAAATTTAGCACATATATGATCAGATCTGAATCACCCTCCATGTGCACTGCAGGTGGGGCAAATATAACATGTGCAGAGAGAGTTAGATTTGGGTGGGGTGCATTCAAACTGAAATCTAAATTGCAGTGTAAAAATAAAGAGGTAAGCAGCCAGTATTTACCCTGCACAGAAACAAAATAAACCACCCAAATCTAATTCTCTCTGCACATGTTATTTCTGCCCCACCTGCAGTGCACATGGTTTTGCCCATTAGAGAACATTTTTGCTGCTGCGATCAGGTCTGAATTAGGCCCTCAGTTCGTACTAAAAATATCTGAGTGATTACCCCAGACAATAGCCGAATCCATGTATACTTAATCTAAATGTGGATACGTGTAGAAAATAATTTTTCCTGCCCATGGGCTAGTCATGAGATTAGGAAGTACAAAGCCACATAAGTGGAAAAACAGTTGGATGACTAGGGCATTGCTGCCAAGATCTGTGTGTTTTGTCACTCACAGGAGCAGCTTGGACGCATCAGGCTGTGCAGTGCTCAGCATCAATTAACAAACCCTATGAACAAAATAAATGCAGTTAGCCGACAATCGCAGTCAATCAGATTTCCATTTCTCCTAAATGGTCAGTAGATCATTATTATTTTTGTTGACTTGACATGACGGTTACTTTGGGCCAACATATACAGTAATTTGTTTAACCATCTAAATAAATGTATGTATGGACTTCACTTATTTAGAATGCAATGAAAAGCAGGGCTGAATGCTGAAGCCTAGCCAGGCTGTAACTGGGAGTGTCTCTCCTGCTCGCTCCCCTCCATCCCGCTCTCCATCTCCTCTCTCTCTCTCTTTCTCCCCTCTCTCTTTGTCTCACCCTCTTTCTCTCCCTGACACCACTCTCTCACTCCCCCAGCCTCCCTCTCTTTCTCTCCTTGTCTCCCCTTTGTCTCTCTCTCCCTCCCTTTCTTGGGGTCATATTAAAAAATTGTGCAATGAAAATTTTTATTTTACAATTCTCATTGTATTCTCTCACAATTTTTTTCATGATTCATTATGCCAGCATAAAAAAATGTTCACTTCCGATAAACTGGGCTTTTTAAGAAGCCAGTTTTTCAGAAAATGATAACTTTCCCCCTTTGAAGTTCCCCCACCATCCGCAATATCCATCTATGCCCCGGTGCTCCCCCCACCGCCGGCAACATCCTTCTGCGCCACGGCCGCTCCCCCCACTGCCTGCAACATCCACCTGTGCCCCAGCCGCAGTCGCTCCCCCCACTGCCGACAACATCCATCTGCGCCACGGTCGCTCCCCCACCACCGGCAACATCCACCTGCGCCACGGCCGCTACCCCCACCGCCGACAACATCCATCTGCGCCACGGCTGCTCCCCCCTCCACCGACAACTTCCATCTGTGCCTCCCCCCACTACCGGCAACATTCATCTGCTGCTCCCACCACTGCCTGCAACATTAATCTGTGCCGCGGCCACTCACCCCACCGCCAGCACCTACCATCAGTGCCCCATCCGCTCCCCCCGCCAGCAACTCCCCCCACCACTGTGGACGCCACCCCCCCTCCCCCCCCCCGTTGTGAGAGCAAGGGGGAGAGGGGGAGATAAACACGCAGCACGGAGGGCTAGGTAAGCAGCAGAAAACCCTACACACAGTGGTGCGGAATCTGAATAGAAAACCCTACACACACCTACAGTTTCACATTCGGGAAGCTGTTCCCCATCTCAGGGTGGCAAACAGTTTCTCTTTTAAACTCTGAAAAAAAATGCTTTTTCGGAGTTTGATGAACGTTACAATTTCTACATTCCTTGGGGAATGTAGAAATTGTGACATTTAAAGGATGATGAATATGCCCCTTTGTCTCTCCTAATTTTCTCTCCCTGGCACCATCTCTCTCTCCCGCTTGCTCCCACTCCCTCCCACTGTCTCTCCCCTCTCTTTCTCCCTGACACACTCTCTTTCTTGCTCCCCTTCCTCTCTGCCACCCTCTGTCTCTCTTCCACTCGCTCCCCTTCCCTCTCTCTCTGACACCCTCTATCTTTCTTGGACACCCTTCCTCTTTCTATACTTGTTCTCTCTCCCCTCTCTTCCTTTCTCCATCATGCTCTCTCTCTCCCCTCTTTCTTTCTCTCTTTCTCCCTGACACACTCTATCTCCCTGACACCCTCTCTTTCTCTCATTCCACCTCTTTCCCTGACATCCTCTCTCTCACTCTGGAACCCTTTCTCCCTGTCCCCCTTTCTGTCTTTGTCACTCCTCTCTCTCTCTCTCCCTGACAACCTTTCTCTCTCTCTGACACCCTTTTTCTCTATCTCGGTCTTCTCTCTTGCTCCCTGATACCTTGTCTTTCTCTCTCTTCTCCCTCTCTCTCCCTTTCTCTTCCTTGCTCCCCCCTCTTTATCTCTCTCCCTGACACCCTCTTTGTCTCTCTCTCACTCTCTACCCTGCTAGTGACAGTGGCAGGGTGCACATTTTTATTGGTGGTTACCGTAGGACCCCCACTAGCCTTAATTCAGCCCTGATGAAGAGATAAAAACAAATGAAAAACTGGTGGGTGCAAAGATGTGTAAAAAGAAGTAAAACAGAAAATGAATCTGAAAATGTAAAAATCAGGACAAATTGAGAGGAAAAAAGATATGGTCAGGCTAGCAGCAAGAAGCTTCCTAATTCAGGAATAATGGGCTTTCGAGGTCTGATTTGTTGATGTACTGTAGTTTTAACATATTTTGCCAACTTTCTTGAAACACAGTTTTAACAGACTCCCATACAGAGTTATGGCAGTAGCATCAATTCATCAATAATATATTCTGACAAACTGTAAACAATACATTTTTAGGGACATATAAATTACTCACTTAGAAAAATCATCTTGTTGTATAGATAAACTGGGCAGCTGCTCAGGGACCCACGACTCTAGGGGCCTTCGAGCAGGGGTGGGCTGGTGCTGCCATAGATTCTTGGAAGGCAGGTAGCAAATGCTGTCCAGCCACTCTGATTGTAAATTGCTCACAATCAGAGAGAAACATTCTCTATACCTGCCTTCCAGCATACAGCAAATGGCTGGAGCGATCCACCAATGAGAGTGCTAACTGGCATTCACTGTATGGAAGCGTGTGGAGAGACCACACAGGACTGCAGGAGGGGTGAGTTGTGTTTTTTTAGGGGGTTTAAATTGTTCCCGTGAATGGGTGCTTAGGAGCCCCAATGCATTGCTTTTCCCAAGGCCTACATCACTGTTAAGACAGCCCTGGTCTCAATTGTCATTTCCAGTAGAGCAGCTGGGGATTTCCACACCTTTGTTTTTACCTCCCAAGTACCAGAATATGTCTGATTGTAAATCCACTCATCCATATTGTCCCCAACAAATGCAGTACCAAGGACAGCTGCCTGTCTCACTCTCCTGAATGATTCCTCTTATGCTTAACTAAGTACCAACAAATCTAATTTGTTTCATTGTTTTCAAAAACTTATTATTTATATCAGTGTATTTCTGTAGAAGGATTTCTAAACATTAGACCTCAAGTACACCCAACAGGTCATGTTTGAAGAAGTCATGTTTGAAGAAGTTTCCTCTCTTGGAACAAATAGGATAATTACTGTGCAAATAAACATATATTAATGAAATTGACTAAAAAACCTACCTAAATATATGTCTTCTTGAGATTACCTGGAGTTGGAATTATGAAAGGAAACCAGCTTCACTGCCCTGTACTGATCTGCAGTGGCATCTTTGGCATGTCACTGGAGGGCATCAAGGGGGCACAAAATTCAGAGAGACAAAAGGCCGTTACAGGAGGGTGGTTTTTATCCAGAACTTAGGGGGTGATTCAGACCTGATATATGCTGTGTTTTCACGCAACGGTCGATCAACAATAGACTGCATGGACCGCAATGTGCATACACGTTGGCCAACAATGGGCATCGCTGGTCAGCGACAGGGTTGTGCAAAAATTTCATTTGCATGGGCGTTCCCAAGGTGATTGACAGGAAGAGGCTATTTGTGGATGGTAACTGACCATTTACTGAGAGTATCAGGGAAAACGCAGGCGTTCCCAAGCATTTTCATCGCACTGTAGGAGTAAGTCCTGGGTTGCCCAGAGACTGCACACACTGGATTTTTGCAGCTCGGCGTACACATAGGAACGCACACTTACACGGCAAATATACACTCCCCCTTGGGCGGCGACTATCTGAATGCAGGACAGCAAAGTTAGCAGCCCAGCGATCAGGTCTGAATTACTCCCTTAGACAGCTGTTCTTAGCTTTAACTCTTTTATTATCTGTTTCAGTTTGTTTTTTACTTCATAACATATTACCAGTACCCCTTTCACACAGAAAACCAAATTGCTGGGTCAACCTGGGACCCTTTCTGTGTGAAAGGGTCAACCTGGGTCGTAAATCCCAGAACTTCGACCCTGTTTTTATTTTTTAAGTCCTGGGAACTGCGACCCGGGTTGACCTTTTCACGCAGAAGAAGAACCTGAGTTGATCCAGCAAATTACCAGGTCCAAACCTGTGCTACAAATGCCAGATAAAAGCAGAGACTATCACCACTTTCTGAGTGAAAGTGGTATAAGTGTGGCATGGGAGTTGCTTTCAGCAGTGGGGCCTGGGTTTTGTTCCACAGTTCTTTCTGACACTGTCCTCCCAGTGGTTTTCTCCAGATGTCATGGATTCAAACATAGGGGGAGATGTATCAAACCATGTAAACAGATAATGCGGAGAGAGATAAAGTACCAACCAATCATCTTCTGTCATTTTTCAAGCACAGCCTGTACAATGCCAGGTAGAAGCTGACTGGCTGGTACTTTATCTCTGTCGACTTTATCTCTCTCCAAGGCTTACATGTCCTCCATAGATTGTGAGCTCTATTTGTGCATTAATATAGTGGTCTGTATAGTGCTATGTAATATGCTGTCTCCATATAATTTAATGATAAAGATAATTATAATAACAATACATATCTCATCTTCATTCTAGATATGAATTAGATAGAATACAGTTCTATTCTCTGAAGCTGCATGACATGTCACATAGTGGTGAGCGATATGTCTTCCTGTGTCCTCCTTCAGAGTTTGTTAAGAGGATTTTTGGGATGAGGACAAGAGCGTTCATTGTCTCAGGCTCACAATGACATGGAATAAATGTTTATCCCTTGGCAAACATCACCCAGACATTGAATGGGTTAATGAAACACTTATGTATGGTAGATTCCAGTGGGGTTTGTATGGTGGGTGGTGAGTTGGTGCTAGGGCCCAGAGCTCCTCATCCAGCTGTGTGTGTATGACCACCTAAACCAGTGACACTTTTATAACATCCCCTGTAAAATGGAACAGGGAGGGGCAGTGGGTCCACACCAGCATACTGTTTGTTTATCTGCTAAGTGCTAGACCCCCCCAGTGATGTTGCATGGACTGTGACTTGTGCAGAAAATGATCCACCTCACATGACACTGTCTAAAAAGTTCCCAGCACAGTCATCTTTTTGTCTTAGTCTAGGTAACATAAACAGGTAACTGTTTCCTAAGGTTGGTTAATATTTAATACTGATGACTCTGCTGGCTTTAGGCTTTTGTCTAATTTCAGGTGGATGACCTTCTGACTGAATCAACCTAGCATGTCCTCTAACCTGCAATCAAAAGGTCAATGCTCTTTAGATAATAACTGTCCAGGCATCTGACTGATAGTCAGCAAACAGGAGCCCACTACAGGAGACAGAACCCCAGCACTCCTTAACCCAAGATAATCTCTCAATTTGGAGTTTTCCACATGTTCAGTATTATCAGTATTATCTTGGAAATGTAGGTATACTACTAGATGAAGAAAATTCTAGACTGCAAATTTTTGGCTGGAAAGGTTGCAAAATAATCTGCAATTGAGCGCACTATGTCCTAAGCAGCCAGGAACCTGCTGTGATCAAAGAGTCTTTACAGCACATGCTTTTAGAGATTGTTATACTATACTACAGTATGTGCGGCTTTGTAGTATGGCTATATGATTTATAATATACTTCTGCTTTGTAGTATGTTTATATGATTTATAATATACTGCTCTGTGAAGCATTAGGAGCAGGGGAGCAAGCATGCATTTCTATACAACCACTGACCAGTCTCCAGTCTTATACTTCTCAGTATACTGTGGGTCAGGTGACCCAAGCCTTGAAAGGTGATAAATTGCATCGTGATAAAGTACCAACCAACCAGCTCCTGTCATTTTTTAAACACAGCCTGTAACATAACAATAAGGAGCTGATTGGCTGGTACTTTATCATCGTGAAATGTATCACTTTTCAAGGCTCAGTACATCTCCCCCTGTATATGAAGTACAGAGAACAAGAATGTAACACCTTTACACAAAAGTATCATGTAAAAAATTAAACACTTCTAACTGGCTCCTGCAATTAAATTTTTTTTTTAAATAAATAGATAAATATATATATATGGTTAATGCCCTGAGGACGGGGCGAGTCCCCGAAACATGTCGGTCTAATAAAACTGACAACTTTTCTACTTCAGCAAAAATCTGCGTGAGTGCCGCCTTTATTCCCCACATGTATCTATGAGGTAACCCCTCAGGGAAGGCACCGCAGTATCTTCACTTTGTGGAAAGAGTGCCGGGACCATTTGTCTATATATATATATATATATCTATATCTTCTTCCAAATGGGTAGCACTCACGATGTTAAGTCTTAGATGCTGGTGCCCTCCAGGAGACCCATGGACGGCAATCCTGTATAGAGTGGGCGGCACTCAGGAGCAATAAACAATTTCACACACTATGTAGGTGCATCAACGTTTCAAAGCTTTCTTGCCTCGTCATCAGGATATATATATATATATATATATATATATATATATATAGTCCATAGCAGCCGGCACTCCAACTCTGAAACGCAACAAGTCTCCGTGCAACAGTGTAAAATCACATGCACACCTCCTGGAATCACGGCACTGGAGACAGTTTGTATATAAGCAAATGACTTGTATTAGGGTAAACGCACGTTTCAGAGCTACAGCTCCGTCCTCAGTACCTTGCAAGATCGATGGTGCGTTTACCCTAATACAAGTCATTTGCTTATATACAAACTGTCTCCAGTGCCGTGATTCCAGGAGGTGTATATATATATATATATATATATATATATATATATATATATACTACCAGTTTGTTAGAAATTATGTTTTTTTTCCCCTCTAGTCTGATTTTACCCCAATAAAATAATGTTGTAATGCAAGATTTAGAAAAATATAACCATGGCAGCAATTGTTACATCATCATTTTTTGTATGATGGTTAACTATTTAAGAATTTCATATTAAACAAAAAAAAAATCTTTCTTTTTTATTATTTAATTACGTTTTTTTTGTTTTTTTTTAAACACTTTTGTAATTTCAGCACAAAGTATGTGGGTGATGAGCCCAATGGGACTGGATATATTGTGTACAGCTTGTATAGATAATAATGCATATATATGGGGAAAATGACAAGTATAAAAGTTATAATTTAATAAAACAAACAGAGGGACAAACACTGGAATTTTATGGGGAAATAGTCATCCCGCCATTTTTGTCAAATATCTTATAATATTTCCATTATGTACGTGATATTGATTCATACATAGCTTATATAATATACAAAAAGGTATATACATCTGGTAAATGCATAGAGTATTCATTATACGCAAACATAGTTTATAACTTACAGACAGTGTACTATAAATATACAAAGGACTGGAATAGGAGGGCTCTGGCTGGAGTGCTTTATTACTGTATATAGTGAGTATGCTCCGTTATGTGTTGTATGACTGTTGTAATCACCAGACTGGAGATACATTTGGAAAAAGCACCTCTTTTTTACAACCTGGGGCACAGCTCTGATGAAATAGTCGTGAGATATGAAAAAAAAAATCGCTCTTCCAGAAGGAGGGTGATTCACCTGTGACCGTATGTGGATAATCCCTACCTGGCAAGGGGTTGTTCAGTATGTCTTGGTGCAAACACATTTCAGACCAGGGGCAGGATGTACTTATAGTAATATTTGGTTAAACCTCTGAAAAACTAGCTTGTACCCAATAGCCAACATCATCTATAAATGCCATTGCCTAAAGAATCCTATGGGAAAGATCCCTCACTGTCCCTATTGTAGCTTGCGCATGGGCAGTCTGATTGCCACATTTATGCAGTAAGGACTCCTGGGTCATAAATCCAGAAGTCCTCACAACGCAAAGGACAGCTCTTATAACAAGACCTGTCCTTTGTGTAAATAATCACAATTATTCATGCATATGGGATTAATAAATGCTGCTATGCATGCGATAAGTGACTGATGTATCTTATGCAATATGCAATGCATGATACATCCCGTCCCAGGAAAGAAGAACCCTGCAGTGCTGGGCCTGGATCAAGGTAAGTAGAGCAGAATGGGGCCAGGGCAGGGGTGAAATATTACTCAATAAGTGCCCATTACACTATGCCACCATATCCAGAGCCGGCCATAGGCATAGGCAAACTAGGCAATTGCCTAGGGCATTTGATATGCCTAGGGGGATCAGCAGTTTCTGCTGATTAAATTGATATGCAGCATGACTATATTCTGCATGTAGCATTTCATATGCAGATACAGCCACAGTCTCACACAGTATATAGGCATGCTGCATATCAGTTTAATCAGCAGAAGCTGCTTGTGCATCCTAGCCACATAGCAATGCAAATAAGATGCATTTTCATAAAAAAAGGTGCCCGACGTTAGCACTGAGGCAATATTTATGAGGACACATCTGTATCCAAGCAGAGGTAGAGGTCACAGTGTTATTGGCAGTGTGAGTGCTGTGTGCATGTGAGTGGGTTGGTTGTGCAGTAGTGTTCGGAATATGTGTAAGGAGCATTATGTGTGTCATGTAAAAATGCATTAATAATGTGCAACATATGTGTAAAGGGGCACTATGTGTGTCATTATGTGTATAAGGGCATTAATAATGTGCGGCATATGTGTAACAGGGTACTACTGTATGTGTGTCATTATGTGTATAGGGGCACTAATGATGTGCAGCAAATGTGTAGGGGGCACTATGTGTGTCATTATGTGTATAAGGGCATTAATAATGTGCGGCATATGTGTAAGGGACATTATGTGTAAAAGGGCATTAATAAAGGTTGTCATTATGTGTAAGGCGCATTATGTTTATAAGGACATTAATGTGTCTCATATGTGTAAGGGGCATTACTATGTGGAATTGTGTATAAGGTGCTCTACTATGTGTGGCATTACTAATGTGTGGCATTATGTGTATAAGGTGCTCTACTATGTGGCGTTGCGTATAGAAAGGGCACTACTGTGTCGTCTAATGTGAATAAAGAGCAATAGGGTGTGGTGTAATGTGAATAAGGAGCAATTCAGTGTGATGTAATGTGAATAAGGGGCTCTACTGTGAGGAGTAACATTTATAAGGTAAAGTGATACTACCGTGGGATGTAATAGGAATTATGGACACTATCGCATGATAAAATGTGGATAAAGTTGCAGTACTGTGTGGCGTAATTGGAATTGGGGTTACTATTGTGTGGCCATGTCCCTTGCCAGCAAAAACACACCCCTTTTTGGGCTTTGCGCCAAATGTGCGAACTGTTCCTATTTAAAATTTAGGGGGTACAAACACCAAAATAAGGACTGCTATGGGTGAGGGGTGATGGTGCTGGGAAAGAGGTGCAAGGTCAGAGGCGGAACCAGCGGTGGTGCTAGGGGGCACCAGCCAAAATCTTGCCTAGGGCATCATATTGGTTAGGGCCGGCTCTGACCATATCTAACGGCCACCATAGCTAACAAAGGAAGAAGGTGCTGCAGTTTTTCCACAGCCTGCTTTTTCAAACATTTGGAGAAGCTATTGCCTGGAGGGGCAGTTGATCACGGCTTTGTTGCCTTATTTTATATCCTCCAGCTGCTATTGTTGCTGCTACTCACAGCCTTCACAGCTGAGACAAGACGACAGGGAGGGATAGAAGAACAAGGTGCTGCAGCAAGGCAAATATATGGGTCTACCAGAGATTTGGGGTCTGCACTGTATAGCCACCAAATAAAGTCATCATAGATTTGGGGATGGCAATCTAAAGGCACAGCTGGTACAAGCTCAAGAGGACACCTCACTTTTAATATTTGCAGTCGCTGCTTCAGACCTTATCAGGCAGGAGGTGGCAGATCCAGGGGCATTTTAACAGTGGAGTGGGCCCTGTTCAGACTCCGAGTGGGCCCCCTCCTCTGTACGGCGCAGCAGTCTCCGGCATCGTGCCGGAGTCTATTGCGCATGCACAGGTCTCTGGGAACATGGCGCCCGCCATGTTCCAGAGACCAAATTCATTACTGCGTAAGCGTTTTTGCCATTTTGGCTGCGATTTTTGCTGCCTGTGCAGCACCCGACGCTGGACTCTGGAGAGCTAAGTATTAAAATATGGGTGCAGTGTGTGTGGAGTGGGAGTGCATTGCACACATTGCACCCATTATAGAAATGCCAATGTTGTATATATATACAAAAAGGACAATAAAAACACCAGACACATCCAGGTTAAATAGACTGTAATTGCGGATGCTTTCTGTGCTTAGAAATAAGGGCCTATTTCTGATTTAGGAATGAAGTAAGAGCAAGGAACTATTCACCTGGACAAACCATGTTACAATGCAAGGGGTGCACATACATACATTTTTTGCATGCAGGATAAATACTGGCTGCTTTTGCACGTAGCACACAAATGCTGGAAAGGGTTATGTTTACACTGCAATTTAAATTTGAGTTTGGCTATGCCTATGTAAGGATGTGCCCTGTGGGCACATCTGTGTTGTCCCTAGTTGGGGACAGCGCTGGGGCAGCTTGTCTGTCCCCAGCGCTGGGTGCGTGGCGGCGGCGGGTGTCCGGTGCAGGGATTACCCTTTTCCCTGCACCGGACCCCAGGCTGGAGGGTTTGAATGTTGGCGCCCTCCGGGAGCCAATCGCGGCTCCCGGAGCGGCAGCCAATAGGAGAGAGACGCGGCGAGCCAATCGGCGCTCGCCGCGTCATAGGCCCCGCCCCCGGCGTCTGACGTCAGACGCCGGGCGGGAGCCAGAGCGGAGGACGACGGCGCTGAGGAGCGGGAAGAGGAGAAGACGTCGCGGGCGGGAGCCGAAGAGGACAGCGCGCGCGCAGAAGAGCGCGAAGAAGGAAGAGGAGCCGGACAGGAAACAAGGACTGCGTGGAGGAAGACGACGACGGCCGCAGGGAGAGGAGCTCCGGTGGCCGCTGAAGAGGCCTGAAGACTCCAGCCCTGGGAAAGAAGATGTCCAGCGGCGGCTGGACGCGGCGATGCGACGGCGGCGCCGCTGGCCAGGACGGGCCAGCGGCCGAAGAGGGCACCGGAGGCCCCCGGGTTAGGTAAGGCCTCAGTGAGGCATCCTTCCCCCCTCCCCTTTTCCTCCCTAGACCACCAGGGACGGGCATTAGGCCCGAGGGCACAAGTCAGGCACTAGGCCTGTGGCGCGGTTAGGAGATTGGGGGTCATTATTCTGATTAGGTGGTTTGGGCATTAGGCCCAAGCCACCCAACCTCTGCGGCACCAGATAGGCAGGCACTAGGCCTGGGGGGCACATGTTGGGCACTAGGCCCATGAGGATAGTCAGGCCACCGGCCTGTGGGCACAGTTAGGCGGGCATTAGGCCCGAGGGGCACGTTCAGGCACTAGGCCTGTGGGGACATTAGAGGGCGCTAGGCCCTAGTGGATTTGTGGCCAATTAGGGATATGAAAGGTGACCCTGGGCACAAGGCCCAGGTCACCCAACGGGCGGCAAGTTAGGCGGGCGCTAGGCCCGTGGGCAAAGTCAGGCCTCCGGCCTGTGGGCAGTTAGGGGGCGCTAGGCCCAGCGAAGCAGCGTTTCCCTGAGGTGAGTAAAGGTGGTACTGGGCGCTAGGCTCAGGCCACCCTGAGAGTACGGTAGGTGGGTGAGCTGTGCGGTCCCCACTACTGGGTGTTCTGGGTCGGGTAGATAAAGGGACAGCACCGTTTTATGTTGTAACTCCGATAGTGTGTTATATGTTGTTACCGTGCAGGGCAAAGTGTATGTGTTGTGTAAGTTGTGCATAGTTGTGTTGCACCACACCCACAGAGCTAGTTTGAGGGCTCCGCTGTTGTAGATAGTATAGGGTGTGACACTAGGTCAGAGTTAGGCCCTGCACGGCTGTTTCTCTTTGCCTCCTTACAGGGACCTGTAAGTGGAGAAGATCGGAGTGCAAGACTCGTGACGGTGAGTAGCATCCGTGTACGTCTGTCCCTTGTTTGTCCCCGAGCGCCGGAGTTAGGATTGCTCACGGACGTGAGAATCCCTTTCATCACACTACGTGCGAAAGCGCGAGTGTGTGAAAGCTGGGTAGCTGAGGCTTTGTGCCGGTGATGACCATTCACCCAGCCGGTGAAGGTCGCAGCCACCCCTGGGGTATCCCCTGTTCCACCGGAAGAAGGGTCGATACCCCTTTGATGTAAACCCTTCTCTCCTCAGCTAGGTCGTCGGTCAGCTCCGAGAGGGAATCGCCGTGTCCGGATCCGAGTGAAGATTTCCAGGTCCGTTGAGGGTTCCGGTACCTGAAGGTGAGAGCGAGCGGCGCCTGGTGAGTACCGAGTCTACACCTGCACGGCAGCAGGCACCGCCACACGCACAGCAGCCGCACCTCTCACTCTTGGCGTAGTCGGCAGGATAAAAGAGACCGGATCACGGACACGATGTGGAACGCCACCAAGAAGACCTCCCTGCGGACGGCTCCGGAGAAGACTCACCCCCGGATGTGTGCGGACCAGAGCGACTGGGTGACGGTGTCTGGGGCAGACATCCTGAAGATGGTGCAGCGGTCGGTCCAGCGTGAAAAAGAAGAGCGCCGGGAGAAGGGGCGCAAGAAGGCCGCTGTGACACCCTGCAAGAAATGTCGGCAAACAGGTCACTTTACCGACGAGTGTACTTGGCGAGAGACGTCCCCAAAGAAGGTGGTCCAGGAAGCGGACCGAAGACGTCAGAAGGGCCAAGCGAAGGAGTCCTGGTGTTTGCTCTGCGGAAACTACGGGCATGAGCACAACAGTTGTCCCTGGGACGAAGAGTCGAGCGAAGACGAGGTTGATTCCCGGTGTGAAAACTGTGGAGATCCCCGACATCTGCTCCTGGAATGTCCATGGACTGAAGACAGGACGGACTACGAGGCCACGGTGAAGAAGATGACGGAGTCTCGTCAGCAGCTTTGGGACCGGGTGGCTGCAGAGCCTGTGTGTGCGCTCTGCGAGGCGAGAGGACATGCGCTTCCCGATTGTCCGTGGAATGAAGACCGGATGATTGCGGATGGTCGCGCCCAGAGATGGGAGGAGGAAACCAGGGAAATGGAGCGGAAGGCCTTGCTTGAAGTTAGTTCGCAGGTGCCCATTTCCTCTGAGCCGGAACCAACGGGTGAAGATTCCCCAGTGAAGGAGGTGGACCAGGAACCCGTCTTGGAGAAGGTGGCAGTGGCCCTCCCTTGTTGGAAGTGTCGGCGACCAGGACATGCGGCCAGTGAGTGCCCTTGGGAAGATGCCGCAGACCTACTCTGTCCAAAAAAAGTGACCCCAGTAAGGCAGAATCCTTTCCCGCATGAAGCGGAGGTGGACGACTGGGAGGTGAAGAGACCACGCTGTGAAGAAAAGCGTGAAGACCCAGTGACTGAGACGTCCGGAATCTCCCCGCGATGGAACCGTCCACGACCAGGACGTGCGGAACAGGAGTGTCCTGGGTACCAAGAGATGCCAGCGGAAGCAAAGGAGTACGCTGAGGAAGTAACGATGCCAGCGGAAGCGAAGGAGTACGCTGAAGAAGTAACGATGCCAGCGGAAGCGAAGGAGTACGCTGAGGGAGTAACGATGCCAGCGGAAGCGAAGGAGTACGCTGAGGAAGCAGAGGTGCCAGCGGAAGCGAAGAAGTACGCTGAGGAGGAAAGTAATACCCCAGTCCAGGTATCGGAGGAGGACTCGGACTACGGTGAGCTGTCCGCCGACGAATCCCTCCCAGAACAGATGGAGGACGACTCTGGCATCGGAAGCGCCGACGAGAGTGACTGGCAGGATCGGGTGGAGTCATGCTCCCAGTTGAATGCCCTCCGTGAAGAGGAGGAGATAGTCCTGGAGCAAGAATACCTGCCAGGAGTGCCGAAATGGACCGACGTACGGGGACAGGACTGCGTTGCCGTGGGAGGACCCGTTCCAGAGGAAGAGATAGGACCTTTGGAGATGCCCCACGAGGAAATGCGACATGTTGTGGCTGTTGCCCGGGAGGAAACGGATGCCCCGGAGGATTCCGCTGTTGGGTGGTGGTCGATACCACACCCGGAAGACAGGGACGAAGCCACAGACGATATCGGAGGCCAAGAGTGGGTGACTGTTGTCCCCGTGGAAGAAGATTCCCCTTGGTGGCCAACGTCAAGCGACCGTGAGGAGATGCCACTCCCCCAGAGGATCCGCCGATGGAGGTCAGGACGCAAGAGGAACCCGGAGCTGGAGGAGGAAGGATGTGGGGTCACAGCTGGTCCAGGCTGGGCCCCCGAATGCACCCTCGCCGGAGGGACCTCGGAATTCCCTGACCCGCGGACAATGGGCGTCGTGAGGAACTTTGTAGGGACTACAAAGGAAAAAGGGGGGGGAAATGTAAGGATGTGCCCTGTGGGCACATCTGTGTTGTCCCTAGTTGGGGACAGCGCTGGGGCAGCTTGTCTGTCCCCAGCGCTGGGTGCGTGGCGGCGGCGGGTGTCCGGTGCAGGGATTACCCTTTTCCCTGCACCGGACCCCAGGCTGGAGGGTTTGAATGTTGGCGCCCTCCGGGAGCCAATCGCGGCTCCCGGAGCGGCAGCCAATAGGAGAGAGACGCGGCGAGCCAATCGGCGCTCGCCGCGTCATAGGCCCCGCCCCCGGCGTCTGACGTCAGACGCCGGGCGGGAGCCAGAGCGGAGGACGACGGCGCTGAGGAGCGGGAAGAGGAGAAGACGTCGCGGGCGGGAGCCGAAGAGGACAGCGCGCGCGCAGAAGAGCGCGAAGAAGGAAGAGGAGCCGGACAGGAAACAAGGACTGCGTGGAGGAAGACGACGACGGCCGCAGGGAGAGGAGCTCCGGTGGCCGCTGAAGAGGCCTGAAGACTCCAGCCCTGGGAAAGAAGATGTCCAGCGGCGGCTGGACGCGGCGATGCGACGGCGGCGCCGCTGGCCAGGACGGGCCAGCGGCCGAAGAGGGCACCGGAGGCCCCCGGGTTAGGTAAGGCCTCAGTGAGGCATCCTTCCCCCCTCCCCTTTTCCTCCCTAGACCACCAGGGACGGGCATTAGGCCCGAGGGCACAAGTCAGGCACTAGGCCTGTGGCGCGGTTAGGAGATTGGGGGTCATTATTCTGATTAGGTGGTTTGGGCATTAGGCCCAAGCCACCCAACCTCTGCGGCACCAGATAGGCAGGCACTAGGCCTGGGGGGCACATGTTGGGCACTAGGCCCATGAGGATAGTCAGGCCACCGGCCTGTGGGCACAGTTAGGCGGGCATTAGGCCCGAGGGGCACGTTCAGGCACTAGGCCTGTGGGGACATTAGAGGGCGCTAGGCCCTAGTGGATTTGTGGCCAATTAGGGATATGAAAGGTGACCCTGGGCACAAGGCCCAGGTCACCCAACGGGCGGCAAGTTAGGCGGGCGCTAGGCCCGTGGGCAAAGTCAGGCCTCCGGCCTGTGGGCAGTTAGGGGGCGCTAGGCCCAGCGAAGCAGCGTTTCCCTGAGGTGAGTAAAGGTGGTACTGGGCGCTAGGCTCAGGCCACCCTGAGAGTACGGTAGGTGGGTGAGCTGTGCGGTCCCCACTACTGGGTGTTCTGGGTCGGGTAGATAAAGGGACAGCACCGTTTTATGTTGTAACTCCGATAGTGTGTTATATGTTGTTACCGTGCAGGGCAAAGTGTATGTGTTGTGTAAGTTGTGCATAGTTGTGTTGCACCACACCCACAGAGCTAGTTTGAGGGCTCCGCTGTTGTAGATAGTATAGGGTGTGACACTAGGTCAGAGTTAGGCCCTGCACGGCTGTTTCTCTTTGCCTCCTTACAGGGACCTGTAAGTGGAGAAGATCGGAGTGCAAGACTCGTGACGGTGAGTAGCATCCGTGTACGTCTGTCCCTTGTTTGTCCCCGAGCGCCGGAGTTAGGATTGCTCACGGACGTGAGAATCCCTTTCATCACACTACGTGCGAAAGCGCGAGTGTGTGAAAGCTGGGTAGCTGAGGCTTTGTGCCGGTGATGACCATTCACCCAGCCGGTGAAGGTCGCAGCCACCCCTGGGGTATCCCCTGTTCCACCGGAAGAAGGGTCGATACCCCTTTGATGTAAACCCTTCTCTCCTCAGCTAGGTCGTCGGTCAGCTCCGAGAGGGAATCGCCGTGTCCGGATCCGAGTGAAGATTTCCAGGTCCGTTGAGGGTTCCGGTACCTGAAGGTGAGAGCGAGCGGCGCCTGGTGAGTACCGAGTCTACACCTGCACGGCAGCAGGCACCGCCACACGCACAGCAGCCGCACCTCTCACACCTACTTCAAACTGAAATCTCTCTGCACATTTTACATCTGCCCCACCTGCAGTGTAACATGGTTTGTCCAGGTGTACAGTTGCTTGCTCTTTCTTACTTTATTCCCAAATCAGAATCAGAATATATATGTGTGTAATAATATTCAAATTAAATGGTTGAAGTCCATTTTGATAAAGGTTTTAGGGGTCTATTTACTAAGCCATGGAGAGAGATAAAGTGGGCAGAGATAAACTACCAGCCAACCAGCAACTAACTGTCATTTTTAAACAAGCCTATAACATGACAGTTAGGAACTGATTAGATGGTACTTTATCTCTCTCCACTTTATCTCTATCCAAGGCTTTATAAATAGACCCTATATCCTTTCTTATTCTCTTCTATTATCATTTTTCTATATCTGTGGCTCAGCACACAGATGTTTGGATCTGGCTCCTCGATCTTGGACACATTTATCCAATTAGGATCAGCAAATATTCTCAAGTACCTCCAGAGGAACTTGCTAGTTGTTTATTGAACATAGGTGGTCATTCCGAGTTGATCGCAGCCAGCAACTTTTTGCTGCTGCTGTGATCAACTAGTACACGCCTATGGGGGAGTGTATTTTAGCTTAGCAGGGCTGCGATCGCTTGTGCAGCCCTGCTAAGCTAAACAAATTTCAAGTAAAACAAGACCAGCCCTGGACATACTTACCCTGTGCGACGATCTCTGCGATGCTGGGGCCGGCTTTGACGTCAGACATCCGCCCTCTGTTCTCCTGGACACGCCTGCGTTTTAAAATCCACTCCCCGAAAATGTCTGGAAACGCTTCGGTGATGCCCAGGTCCGCCTTCTTCCTGACAATCTTCTTGTGGTCGGCTCTGCGACCACTTTCTTCTGGACATTACCCACCCACACAACGACCCCGTCTCCGCCTAGGAAACAGAGCGTTGCTATCGCCTCCCCCCCGCCCACGCCTCTGCCTGATTGACAGGCAGAGGCAATCGCATTTTCTTCGCCCCCCCCCCTGCAGAAAATGCGGGTGCATGCACAGGGCACACGCGCATATTTTTTAAAAATTTTGAATCAGCCCCATAAGTTGTACATAAAAACTTTAAATTGGAATGTTAAATGTTGCATTGTAGTAGGTAGGCCAGAACTTTGCAGAGCATGAAATATAAGCTATAAAACTACGGCTGGATGAATCCAGAGGTGTCAATGGGGAGTAGATGATAGTATAGGTGAGGTAAGGAAAAGTACATGGGAGGGGCAGACAGATTTTACACAAAGGGGAGAAACAGAGAGCGAGGAGTACGGAGAGATGAGTAAGGATGAGAGCTGAAAGACTTTAAAAAAAAAGTGGGTTTTGAGAGCCTTTGTAGAGAGGTGGAGAGACTGATAGGGAGAAAGGTTAAGAGGTGTGGGGAAGTACAGACAAAATAATTGAGGTGGGAGTGGGGGGGAGGTAATCACTTATGAGTAGGCAGTCATTGGTAGAGTGAAGTGAGCACGCAGGAGTGTGGAGAAAGAAGAGATCGGAGATGTATGGGGCTTTATACATGTGAAGAGCTTAAATTGTGTTCTGACTGGAAAGGGGAGCCAGTTTAGGGCCAGGTGGAGAGGGGAAGCAGAAGCAGTGTGCTTGGAGATGAAGATGAGCTGAGCAGCAGCATTGAGGACAGATTGGAATGTAGAGAGGCAAGAGCCAGGGAGGTCAGATAAGAGGAGGTTACAGTAGTCTAGTCTACAGATTACCAGTGAGTGGATCAAAGTCTTTGTTGCCTCCTTGGTTAGAAAGGGTCTGATCCTTGAGATATTATAAAGGCAGAAGAGACAACAATGGAAAGGACATTTGGGAAATGTAGGGTATGAAGGAGGGTTGGAGTTGAGGATAATGTCATGACCATGGCATTGAACGATAGTAATGATGGAGAAGTTGATGAATAGCAAAATCAAGGAAGGTGAGGGCACTCAGGGAGGGTGGGAAGATGATCAGCTCTGTCTTTGACATGTTAAGCTTAAAAAAAAAACCGCTGGGACATCTTGTAGGAAATAACAGATAACTGATAACATGAGAGAAGAGAGGAGGACAGGTCAGTGGAGGAGAAGTAGATTTGAGTTTCATAAACTTAGAGATGATGTCATAGGTCAAAAGAGCTAATGAGCTCAGCTAAGGAGAAAGTTTACAGGGAGAGTAGAAGGGGACCAAGATCGGAACCTTTAGGGACACCACGTGGTAGTGGGGGAGAGGGAGAAATTCAGCCATGAGAAATGTCAGAGAGCTGTCCGAGAGATGGAAGGATAAGTCAGCATCACACAGGCCAAGGGAGTGAAGGTTTTAAATTAGGAGAAGGTGGTCCATGGTGGCAAAGAGGTCACGGAGAATAAGCAAAGACTAATGGTCCTTGGGTTTGGCAGCATGAAGGTCATTACTGTCTTTAATGAGGACAGATTCTGTAAAATGAAGCGGATGAAACCTTGATGCATAGAGGGTGATGTCTTAATAGTGGACACCAGATGGCAATTGGAGAAATGGTGTCTGATGGGGAGATCCATGTATCAATAATGGCTAGAAGATTAAGGGAGTTGGAGAGGAAAAGGTTATTGGTGGAGGCCAGTTTGTTACAGATGGATGTGGCATTCCAGAGGAGTCATAATAAAGGGTAGGGATGTGAATGAGATTGTCAAGATTGCTGGAGGATGGGTCTATGATTGATTTGAAGTGGACAGATGGGGAGAGTAATGAGATGGGGCTGCAGTCTCAGTAAGTAGGTGGAACTGCCAGTGGTAGGCAAAAAGGGAGTTTAGTAGGACGTAAGAGGTGGTGGGGCTAAATGAGGAAGGAGTGGGACAATGGGGGGAGAGAAGGGATTGATAGTGAAGCAGGGGGAAGGAGGGGTTGAGTGCCAGGGGGGAAGAGAGGATCCAGCGGGAGAAGGAGGAGAGACTCATTGCAAGAGAAAGAGGTTGGTGCAAGTGGTAGAAGAAAATTATATCAGGCTGATAAGTGAGAGGGGAAGTGGAGTAAATGTAGGAAATGGTGTATATGAGGAAAATGGAAAGGAAAGGGGTATCCGGTTGCAAGGTCAACAGTAACCAAGTCAATGTTCATAAGGTCAACACCAGGGCAGCTCCGGAGGTGGAGCTGCCTCGCAGTCCAAACTTCAAATAGGGGAGCAACACCAACTGCCACTCCAAACATCTGGCCGGGACTTACTGGCAGTTGGTGCTGCTCCCCTATTTGAACTTTGACTGTGCTGCAGCCCTACCTCTGGAGCTACACTGCTCGACACCGATTTTTGACATCAGAAGGTTGACATGGCTCAAACTGTCGACAAGCCCCAGGTTGACATTCTCAAACTGTTGATATTGTGGGAATGCCAACAGTTAGGGTTAGGTGCCACCGAGAAGGTTAGGGTAAGGTTGTGGGGGAAGTTAGGGTAAGGCTGTGGACGGAGGGAGGTTAGGGGTAGGCACAAGAGGGAGAAATAATCACCAGAATGCTGCAGCACCACAGGTCAAAACCTGAAGTTACTGACCAGCACTGTTGGGACCCAGAAGCGGCCACTGCCATCAAAAACTGGTAAATAGCCGCTAGACCAGCAGGGACAGTTTGTTGACAGTTCATCATGACAACATATCATCCAAGTAGACATAAAAGATGTCAGCTGAGCATGCCGACATGCTTCACGGTGACATACCTTGTTGATATTCTCATATCAACCTGATGACTGTCAGCAAGGTATACCACACTCAGGAGAAGTGGCAATCTTAAAAGTAAAATGCAAACACTGCAGGTAAAATGACAGAATGCAGGTAGATATGCAAATAAAAAGGACATTTCAAATAAAACTTGAAGCAAGAGTATAATTCTCTAATATGTAGATGAATTATCTGAAAATATATGGGTTACAGGACAATACTATAATAAATAATGCTAATACAGCATAACTGAGAAGCAATGGTGAAATGCAATGTCAGTGCAGATAGAAATAGTGTGCGTGGAGGTGTTGATATAGCAGATTTATATAGGCACACAGCAGCAAACTATACCAGTTACTTCACCAGTGGTGTTCATTTTTTGACCGACAGCAGGTACAGTGGTATTTACTGTTACATACTGGTTCTTATGGAGCAGAGCTCAATTAAGTGGTGTGCCATATAGCTCACCAGCTGGTGAGTATATGTTGGCACTGAGTAGTAGTGCAGGAACACTGGAATCATTGTAGATTGAAGCTAATCGCCGGTCTCTCTGTAGCTAAGTGAAAGACATGTTACTTCCACTATGATGCTCTAACAGTCTCTAACACAGTTCCAAGATGGATATGCACATGCTCAGTAGAGATCTCAGTAGCCATCCTGAAATAGCGTATGATGCCTCCCTGGAGAACAATAAGACTGTAGATACTCCTCTTTCAACACCTCTCCCTACAAGCTTCTCCATGTTACACAAACATTTAATTTTAGATTTTCTGTAGTGACTTGTAAAACAAAACAAATTGGGTTAAACACTTGAAAAAGTATCAATATATAACGTGACTTTAGATTGGCCTTCTTGGAAGATACATAAGTAAAAGTGCCTTTACTGACAGCAGAGCCATAACAACAGTCTCTCAACTCACAAACTTGGGACTTGCTGTCACTGTCACAATTCTTAATGCTTTTCACACTTGTGGTTTTTAAATCTTGCTAAGGGGGATATTCAATTAGTGCCGAGTTTTCCGACAGTTGGAAAACCGGCACTAATTCGACCTTTGGCTATTCAATTGTGGGCGTTTTTGACAGGTTTTTGCTCCGCTTTCGCCATGCCTTTTAGATTTTTTGTTTTTGTCGATTCGGCATGGGCGAAAATGGACCAAAAAACTGTTAAAGATGCCAGCAAATTTGACAAAACACGTGGATTGGCGTCGAATTCGCCAATCCACGTGGTTTTCGTCCGGGCAGATTTTTTGACAGGTCGGACTGGGCTTTGAATGTTAATTCAACCTGCAAACTGGTGGAATGTGCGGTTTTTTGACAAGTCGAAAAAACGGCACTAATTGAATACCCCTCTTTGCCAATCTTAGCTTTCCATTCACACCAATCGGTTCTTTCTTTGGGTTCTGGATGTCAGGAAGCTCACTGAATGCGATGTTTGCAAAATCCTCATCATACCTTTTAGGTTGCTTGCTGATATTTGATCTTGCAGAAGACCTTTTCTGTGGTTGAACTTCCATGCTGGTAACCTCTGACTCAGATACAGATGGGTCCTCCGTTATCTTGACTGTTTCTGTGCCTATACGGAGGTTTAGTCATGCCTAGGCGATAGCTTAGGTTGCTGAGTTTAATCACGGACAGGTGCGTTGAGGCACGATTAGATACTCAGCATGCAATACACATCTTCACCACTGGGTGGCTAATGCTTCACTAATCCAGTACTTTAGTTTGAATATCAGCGGATTGATCTACAGTACAAGCACTGGCAAATGGTCACTGACGACTGTAATGTTAATATACAGTCCTGTACTGCATAGTGTACACACAGATGGTGACCAATGGTGAGACGGACAGAGAAAAAAAAAGGAAAAAATAGTTTACTCAGACGCAAACGAATGTGTTAAAACACTTGTGTATGCAGACGCAACTAATGTGTTAAAACACTTGTGTATGCAGACGCAACTAATGTGTGAAAGGAATAATGTAGCTCATTGACTTTACAGTATGTACAGTGCACGAAATGAGAATCTTCCATGCTGTGCTGTGGGCTAACAATGAAGGCTCACGTCTGCCACGCTGAAAGTTCCGGGTTCGATTCCCAAAGTGTCAATCTTTTTTTTTTTTGTGTGTTCCCGTGACATTCACTTTATTATTATTATTATATTTTTCTGTGTAATCCATTGTAAAAAATTCAAAGGAAGGGTGCACACAGGTTTCACACAAATCAGGGTAAACTTGCCACTCTACGTTAAAAGATGTTCATGCTAATTAGTACACTAGTAGTAGTGTACTAATTAGCACGAACAGCTTGTAACGTAGAGTGGCAAATTTAATCTTTCTACGTATAATGGAGAGAGATAAAAGCTCCTCCCTAAGTTCCTGGATGCCAAATCACCATACTTAGTATCTCTGTACAGTATGTTCTGTTAGGGTACTAATTAGCTGTTCGTGCTAATTAGTACTCTAATAGAAAATACTGTACAGAGATACTAAGGACAGTGATTTGGCATCCAGGAACTTAGGGAGGAGCTTTTATCTCTCTCCATTATACATAGAAAGATTAAACTTGCCACTGTATGTTAGAAGCTGTTCTTGCTAATTAGTACACTAGTAGAACATACTGTACAGAGATACTAAGGATTGTGATTTGGCATCCAGGAACTTAGGGAGGAGCTTTTATCTCTCTCCATTACACTTAGAAAGAGTACAATGGAGAGAGATAAAAGCTCCTGCCTAAGTTCCTGGATGCCAAATCACTGTGTGTATAGTTTATACAGACACAAATGAACATGTTAAAACACTTGTGTATGCATACGCAATTAATGTGTGAAAGGAATAATGTAGCTCATTAACTTTACAATATGTATAGTGCACTAAATGAGCATCCGAGTCCCCTAAGAGCATAAACGAACACCAATGGGAAGGAATCGCTCTTTGCAGTACTTTTATACATGAACTTGTAACTCTTCCATGCTGTGTAGTGGACTAGTGATGAAGGCTCCCGTCTGCCCTGCTGAGAGTCCTGGTTTCAATTCCCAAAGTGCCAATCTTTTTTTTTGTGTGTGTTCCCGTGACATTCACTTTATTATTATTATTTTTTCTGTGTAATCCATTGTAAAACATTCAAAGGAAGGGTGCACACAGGTTTCACACAAATCAGGGTAAATCTGCAAGAGTGACTCATTCACTATCTAAAATACACAGCAGTAATGAGGACCTATAGACATACCAGTAAATATAAATTAGTTTTTTGTTTCTCACAATGAACTTTCCTTTAACAAAGTGAACTATGCAGCCTCTCTGTTCTTGAATTTCTGTGATCTTCATTCTTGTTCCATTTTTTAAGCAAGCTTTTATCATTCCAACTTTTGTAGCTGTAAGAAATTGGGGACTAATTCAGACTTGATCGTAGCAGCAAATTTGTTAGCAGGTAGGCAAAACCATGGGGGTAATTCCAAGTTGATCGCAGCAGGAAATTTTTTAGCAGTTGGGCAAAACCATGTGCACTGCAGGGGTGGCAGATATAACATGTGCAGAGAGAGATAGATTTGGGTGTGGTGCGTTCAATATGCAATCTTAATTGCAGTGTAAAAATAAAGCAGCCAGTATTTACCCTGCACAGAAACAAAATAATCCACCCAAATCTAACTCTCTCTGCAAATGTTATATCTGCCCCCCCTGCAGTGCACATGGTTTTGCCCAACTGCTACAAAATTTCCTGCTGAGATCAACTTGGAATTACCCCCCATGTGCATTGCAGGGGGGGCAGATATAAGATGTGCAGAGAGAGTTAGATTTGGGTGGGATGTGTTCAAACTGAAATCTAAATTGCCGTGTAAAAATAAAGCAGCCAGTATTTACCCTGCACAGAAACAATATAACCCACCCAAATCTAACTCTTTCTGCACATATTATATCTGCCCATCTGCTAACAAATTTGCTGCTACAATCAGGTCTGAATTAGGCCCCTGGTTGCTAATCCCTTTAATGATGATAGGATCAAATTTGGTTAACATGGTGAACCATCCCTTATTGCAGCTGAAATGCTGTGTTGTGCCTGAATCAATACACCAGGAATCTTTTCTGCGGCTATCTATAAAACTCAGGACTGATTTATCTTTCCCCTTGCATTTCTTGCTTTATATAGGATTCACATTCTTTTGCTTTGCACTCAAATATCGTCTGTCCTATCTTGTGACAATTATAACACTTGAACTTGAGTAGTCTGAAGTTTTCACTATTTGTATGTAATGCAGTAGTCTCAGCACTTGAATCACAGGCAGAGTCGGCCCTAGGCATAGGCAAACTAGGTAAATGCCTAGGGCATTTGGTATGCCTAGGGGCATCAGCAGCTTCTGCTGATTAAAATGATATGCAGCATGCATATATTCTGTGTGTAGCATTTCATATGCAGATACAGCCACAGTCTCACACAGTATATAGGCATGCTGCATATCATTTTAATCAGCAGAATCTGCTTGTGCATCCTAGCCACATAGCAATGCAAATACGATGCAATTTCATGAAAAAAGGCGCCCAACGTTAGCATTGAGGCAAGATTTATGAGGACACATCTGTATTCAAGCAGAGGCAGAGGTCACAGTGTTAGCGGCCGTGTGAGTGCTGTGTGTGAGTGGGTTGGTTGTGCAGTAGTGTTCGGCATATGCGTAAGGGGCATTATGTGTCTCATATGTAAAAATAAAAATGCATTAATAATATGCAGCAAATATGTAAGGGGCACTGTCTGTGTCATGTGTATAAGGGGATTAATAATGTGTGGCATATGTGTAAGGAACATTGGGGGTAATTCTGAGTTGATCGCAGCAGCAAGTTTGTTAGCAATTGGGCAAAACCATGTGCACTGCAGGGGGGGCAGATATAACGTGCAGAGAGAGTAAGATTTGGGTGGGTTATATCGTTTCTGTGCAGGGTAAATACTGGCTGCTTTATTTTTACACTGCAATTTAGATTTCAGTTTGAATACACCCCACCCAAATCTAACTCTCTCTGCACATGTTATATCTGCCACACCTGCAGTGCACATGGTTTTGGCCAACTGCTAACAAATTTTCTGCTGCGATCAACTCAGAATTAGGCCCATTATGTGTGTAATTATGTGTATAACGACATTAATAATGTGTGTCATGTGTAAGGGGCATTACTGTGTGGTATTATGTGTATAAATGCATCACTAATGTGTGGCATTATGTGTATAAGGTGCTATACTGTGTGGCATAATGTATAGAAAGGGCACTATTGTATTGTCTAATGTAAATAAAGAGCAATATGATGTGGTGTAATATGAATACGGAGCAATTCAATGTGTTGTAATGTGAATAAGGAGCACTACTGTGAGGAGTAATGTATATAAGGTATAGTGGTACTACTGTGTGATATTACATGAATTAGGATACTAACGCATGATAAGATAGGAATAAAGTTGCACTACTGTGTGGTGAAATTTGAATTGAGGGTACTATTGTGTGTCCATGCCCCTTGCCAGCAAACACACACCCCTTTTTGGGCTGTGCGCAGAATGTGCACACTGTTCCTATTTAAAATATAGGGGCAGGAACACCAAAATAAGGACTGCTCTGGGTGAGGGGTGATGGTTCTGGGAATTGGGTGCTCTGTCAGAGGCAAAACTAGCAGTGGTGCTAGGGGGCACAAGCCAAAATCTTGCCTAGGGCATCATATTGGTTAGGGCCGGCTCTGATCACAGGGCACACATTCTCTGTAGTAACTTTGCTCTGACTGTGTCTGTTGTTAGTTTTGCTTGCTTTCAAAGCCACAACTAAGAAGTCAAACTTAGGCATCAAGTTCTGTTACATTACTGTAGTAATCTATTTTCTACTGGCACTCCAACAGAGGTTAGTTGCTGAGAAACAGATCTAACTTTGTCTATGTAATCACTTATACTTTTGCATTCACTGAATTTTGTGTTATACAATACACATCTTAAATGTATTTTCCTCATGAGACCTCCATAGTGGTACACTGCCTGTAATGCTGTCCACACATATTTAGTTGGCATCTTCTCATGTATTATAGAGGGGTTGGGTATGGGTGGGCAGCGGCACTCAAACCAATAGTACCCATATCCTTCGCTACATCATCTGGGCTTGGATATTCACTAGGAGCTATAGTAAACCTTCACAATCTTTCACGGTTCAATTGTATTTCCATAATAAACTTGCAGGTTGTATAATTCTCTGCACCTTTAGCTTGATAAGCCGTATTCTGGGTTTGTAGTCATGTTTCATAGAGACATAATGATGTAACCTTTGTGCACAAAACAGCTTCTGTGCTACTCTGCATTGTATTCACTCTGCGTATTGACTTCTGTGTATTGACTAGCTTCTGTGCTGACATACTATGCTGGAAACAGTCTGTACTGTCTTCACTCTGTGCTCCATGGCAGTCTCCTCTACACCTGTGCTTAAGATGGTATCTGTGTGCTGTTTTGGGCATCCTAGTAGCTTGTGTGTCTGGGTGCCATAACCTGTTTGAATTGATGTGTGTACAGGTGATGATATTGTAGAGTTATACAAACACACACCAGTGGATGACTAAAAACAATAAACAGCCCAGTTTTTTTTAAACTGGGGTTGTTGTTTTATTGAACGCTATCATGAATAGCTGTACTCACTGTTACACTCTGGTTCTCGGAGCTCCAGCAGTGTGGGGTGTCATACAGATCACCAGCCGGTGAGTGTTTGTATACACTGGATAGTGGTGCAGGAACATTGGAATCATTGTGGATTGAATCGCAGGTCTCTCTTCAGCCAAGTGGAAGATGTTAGATCGCTGTTGGCAGGGCATAGCCTGGACAATGGAGGCGTGTCCGGACCGTTGTGGGGGCGGGCTGCGGTGGCTGCGTGACATCATACGCAACCGCTGCGCTACTCAGCGCGTGCAAAAGCATTGCTGCCGTGCGACACTTTTGCACCCTTGCCGGGGGGCGGGTAGGGCCAGACATGCTGAGCGTCCCCCCACATGTCTGAGAAACTGATCGCAGATGTGCTAAATTTTACACATGTACGATCATATCTGAATTACCCCCAAAGTTCCACTTCTAGTGTTGAAAAGAATTGACTATCAGTTGTATGTCTTGCAGGCCCCTCTTGTAACAGGTCTTCAAAGTGACAACATATTCTTATATGTTTACCATATTTCTCATGGCAGAAAGACAAGATTCCTTATATTATTACAGAGTCCAGTGCTTGCACTGCAGAAACCACAAGGAAAATGGCACATCCTCCATTTTCCTGAAGCTTTTCACATGTGCAGTAATCACTGAGAACATGGCATGGGCACCATGTTCCCAGAGACTTATGCTTGCAATGTAAACTCTGGCACAGTGCCATTGTCTACTCTGCAAAATGTCAGCAAAAGTGTGGAGAGCATGCACGGAGACTGCACCCAGCCCCCTCCTCTCTCAAACTTCCCCTGTACGCACTATGCCGGGCCGTAACTAGCGGTATACCCGTGGTGTCTGGCACACAGCGCATATGCACTGTGGGTGCAGGACCATTGGCAACAACCACTGTGCCGCGCGACCGCCACACTGTGGGATCTGCTCGACCACTTGCCCGCTGTGTACATCACCATCGCTCAGCTGCATTGTCTTTTCACATAGGTAGCCGGGCAGCGCTGCAGCTTGTCCGCCCCTGCTCCCCCTCCTACCCCCCTCCTTGTCTTCTGGGAAAGATTACGTCTCTCCCAGCCTGCCCCCAGACCAGTGCCCTGAGCTGCAAAGAGCTGCAGCGTAGAGCAAGAAAGACAAGAGGACTGCTGGCTGGTGGAAGCTGCTGTCAAACATAAGTATAATACACACTCTCTCTCTCTAGCTCTCTCTCCCTGGCTTTGGAAAAGGGGACTCTGCCTGCCGTAATGTTTAAAAAGGGCGCTCTGTCTGGCGTAATGTGTAAGAAGCAGGCTTTGTGTAACGTAATGTGTAAAAAGGGGACTCTGGTATAATGTATAAAAAGGGGCAATGTGTAAAAGGAGCAATGGCGCAATGTGTAAAAGGAGACTCTGCCTGCCATAATATATAAAAGGGGACTCTACCTTGAGTAATGTGTAAAAGGAGACTCTACCTGGCGTAATGTGTACACAGGGGGCTCTGTCTGGCATAGTGTGTAAAAGGGAACTCTACCTGGCATGATGAGTAAAAGGGGGCACTGTCTGGCGTAATGTGTAAAAGGGGGCACTGTCTGGGGTAATGTGTAAAAGGATACTCTACCGGGCGTAATGTGTAAAAGGGGCTCTGTCTGGCGTAATCTGTAATAGGGGGCTTTGTCTAGCACAGTGTGTAAAAGGGGGCTCTGTTGAACGTAATGTGTAAAACGGGCTCTGTCTGGTACAATGTGTAAAAGAGGGCTCTACCTGGAGTAATGTGCATACGGAGGTCTACCTGGTGCAATGTGTATAAGTGGCACTACTGTGAGGAGTAATAATGGAATAATGGAGACTACTGTGTGATGTAATATGAATTCGTATTATTTCATGACCACGCTACTTCCCCATGAAGCCACGCCCTTATAAATCCCGATTTTAAAAATAGGGGGGTGGCATCAATTCTCTTTCTGGCATAGGGCACCAAAATGTCTAGTTGCAGCTCTATCTGTATGTTTCCATACTTCTCATGGCATTCCAGATAAGCTTCCGAAAGCCTCATTTATGAAGAGTAAAGTGGTACAGCACCTACATTTCCGACAAAGCACATTGGGCTTGTTGATCAAGATGGTGGTATTTGCTGAGGAGCATAAGTTGTTCTTTCTGATACATTGGGCCTGATTCAGAGGCGGATGCTATTTGCATCACTGCTGCGTCTTTGCAGGAGCAATGCAGCAGCTGATTAACTGGCGGCTCTGCAAGTGACAAAACTCACGTGGGGTCCGGCACTTTCAGGAGCCGCGCATGTACATACAGAGCAGAATGTGTCTGGAGGGATTGTTTCACTTATTTTTTAATTTTTTTACTTTCTGGATGCGTACTGGGGAAGATGGCCAACCGATGCAAGGGGGAGGCATTTGCTATGCCGGCTGTAAGGATCCCGGCGCTCAGCATACCGGTACTGGAATCCTAACAGCTGGTATACCAACAACTATTCTGCCTCTTGGGGTGTCCACGGCCCCCATGGCGGGAGAATAAATAGTGTGTCTCTTTATATAGCTTGCTTGTGCTCGCCCCGCTACTGGCATGCCGGTGGTCAGGATCCTGGCGCCGGTATGCTGGGCCCTGGGATTCCGAGCGCCGGCATACCATAGTAGACCCAAAGCAAGGATAAGTGAGTATGTATCCACCCACCATGTAGTGGGATTCTACTGGATGAGTGGACCCACTGAGTGAGTACATTCAAAGTTGTACTACCTATAGTGTGTGTGTGTGTGTACTATTGTTATTTTAATATTTTTTATAGGGGAACCATAGGTACCAGCGTGCCCTTAATGCCCCGCATGCTGGTACTTGTGGTTCTCTAATTACCGACATGCAGCGAGGTTTGATGAGACCTGTAGTCCTCCTGTAAAAGACAGTACTACTCTTTTCACTTTAATTGCTATCTACTTGGCACCCACCGCCCAGGGGTGCCGAGGATAGCCATGGGATTCACCCTAGCCCTGGAGGATCCTTGCTAGTAAGAGCCAAGTGCTGGTCCTGGAAATACGGGGGAGCCCTATGCATTTTTTCCTCCCATATTTCCAGCACTAGGGGGGTCATTCCGAGTTGATCGCTAGCTGCATTTGTTCGCAGTGCAGCGATAAGGCTAAAAAATGGCAGTTCTGTGCATGAGTATGGGGCGCAATGCGCATGCGTGACGTACGGGCACAACGAACGATGTAGTTTTGCACAGGGTCTAGCGATGCATTCCAGTCGCACTGCTTGCCGCAGAGTGATTGACATGAAGTGAGCATTTCTGGGTGGCAACTGACTGTTTTCAGGGAGTGTGCGGAAAAACGCAGGCGTGCCAGGAAAAATGCAGGCGTGGCTGGGCGAACGCTGGGCGGGTTTGTGACGTCAAATCCGGAACTGAATAGTCTGAAGTGATCGCAAGCGCTAAGTAGGTTTTGAGATACTCTGAAACTACACAAAAAAAATTTGTAGCGGCTCTGCGATACAACCGTTTGCACTTCTGCTAAGCTAAAATACACTCCCAGTGGGCGGCGGCATAGCATTTGCACGGCTGCTAAAAACTGCTAGCGAGCTATCAACTCTGAATGACCCCCTAGAACCAACTCAAGAGCCTGATGCTAGTTCATTGATATAGGGAGAACTCCCACACCATATTTCCCCTGTAATTCCTGAACCATGACTGTTTCACACAGCCTGGTGCTGGTTATGCTTTTTTTTCCTTGCAAAATTAACCCTTTAATTTACTTAAAAAGCAAAAGCCTTCATGGATTTCTTTGTTTGTTCAGGCTTCACAGCAAACACACTGCTTTATCGCAGCTAAATTCGCACCTCCCAGCATGAACAACATGATTCCTATCATCATCGGACAAGATGATTCAGCCCACTATGACTAAATTGTGATTTGCTTTGCTAAACGTTCTGGTGATAAGGGTGTTGGTCAGACAGTAAGGAGCCAGATATACAGTATGGACAAGTCCAGCAAGGTGCAGCTTCATGAACAGAATGTTGGTTTACAATAAATCCAAAGTACAGTGACTTGAAATCATAATGGGTGGCAGTGCTTAAAGTGGTTCTAGAGAGGTGGTGGTACTCACCCCCCCATGTCAGCCACACACCCTATCCACTCCCATCTTGCATATACCACCCCCCTAGCCCCACCCCCCTTTCAAATGCCACACCCCAAGCCCCTCTGGATTTCTATTTTATATATACATATATATATATATATATATATATATAGTCTTTCATGTCTTGGTACAGGTACAGCTCGGTGTGCTGGGGGACACCGGGGGTTTATCCCCAATGTATTTCTAGCTCAGACTACCCCTCCCTTTCATGCACCTGAACTGTATTTCCTAATTGATTTGAGCAACTTACATTTTGTTCTGTTAGTATGAGGGGCATGGATGGGACCAGTGTTTGGAGGGTATGCTGGTCTCTGTAGTGCCATTTGGAGATCCCGGGGGTATCTTC
This sequence comes from Pseudophryne corroboree, assembly GCF_028390025.1. Lineage (NCBI taxonomy): Eukaryota > Metazoa > Chordata > Amphibia > Anura > Myobatrachidae > Pseudophryne > Pseudophryne corroboree. The sequence continues at coordinate 177,738,835 of NC_086454.1, read as the reverse complement.
AGGTGAGTTAGCTCTCAATTCGGATACATTTGCTCAGATGCCATTATCATGTGGCATTATGTTATATTACCCGGAAGGGTTGTTATTATTATTATTATTAGTACCTGGGGCGGGTCTGGGGTGCGGTACCCCCTGGATTGGTGGGGCTGGGCTGCTCTGGGGTAGCACACTGCGAGATCTTATTTAGCACGCCCTTAACGCATTTATTAATCCATCTGGTCTTTTAATTACACTTTCACTACTATATCCATTTTTGTATATAGATTTATTTTCCCCTTTATTAACACATACTAACACTTTACCTTCTCACATTGTGCTGCCTTGGGGTTAGCTGGTCTTTGCCGGTTTGTGGGGTTCTGCACCCCAGGCCCAGACCTAGAGTTAGGGACCACCAGCATCAGAGAAGCCTTGTCGGGGCCTGGTGGCTTATCATATGTTTGCAAACTGTATGTAACTAAGACCCCTGGATTTCTATTATATGTATATATATATATATATATATATATATATAGTCTTTCATGTCTTGGTACAGGTACAGCTCGGTGTGCTGGGGGACACCAGGGGTTTATCCCCAATGTATTTCTAGCTCAGACTACCCCCTCCCTTTCATGCACCTGAACTGTATTTCCTAATTGATTTGAGCAACTTACATTTTGTTCTGTTAGTATGAGGGGCATGGATGGGACCAGTGTTTGGAGGGTATGCTGGTCTCTGTAGTGCCATTTGGAGATCCCGGAGGTATCTTCAGGTGTGTTAGCACTCAATTCGGATACATTTGCTCAGATGCCATTATCATGTGGCATTATGTTATATTACCTGGAAGGGTTGTTATTATTATTATTATTAGTACCTGGGCGGGTCTGGGGTGCCAGGGCCGGTTCCGGGGCTTCTGGCGCCCCGGGCGGCATTAGGGGCGTGGCTTCATACAGGGGGCGTGGTCATTTACGTCCCCTGTACATACTGAAATGATGTGCGGTGCGCGATGACTTCATCGCGCACCGCACAGCAAAGGTCCTCTCCATGAAAGGAAACTAGACGCGTAGCGTCTAGTTCCCTTCGTGGAGAGGACCTTTGCTGTGCGGTGCGCAATGACGTCATTGCGCACCGCACAGTAAAGGACCTCTCCACGAAGGGAACTAGACGCTACGCGTCTAGTTTCCCTTCCAGCGGCAGCTGGGGGGGGGGGGGGGCAGCGGCCAGCGGCAGCAAGGGGGCAGCGGGGGGCACACAGCAGCAGCGGATCTTGCCCTGGTGCGGCGCCCTCCGGAAGGCGGTGCCCCGGGCAAAAGTCCTGCTTGCCCGTGGCAAGATCCGCTACTGTGGGGTACGGTACCCCCTGGATTGGTGGGGATAGGCTGCTTTGTGGTAGCACACTGCGAGATCTTATTTAGCACCCTCTTAACACATTTATTAATCCTTCTGGTCTTTTAATTACACTTTCACTAGTATATCCGTTTTTGTATATAGATTTTGTTTTCCTTTATTAACACATACTAACACTTTACCTTCTCGCGTTGTGCTGCCCTGGGGTTAGCTGGCCTTTGCCGGTTTGTGGGGTTCTGCACCCCAGGCCCAGACCTAGAGTTAGGGACCATCAGCATCAGAGGAGCCTTGTCGGGGCCTGGTGGTTTATCATACGTTTGCAAACTGTATGTAACTAAGACCTCTGGATTTCTATTATATGTATGTATATATATATATATATATATATATAATCTTTCATGTTTTGGTACAGGTACAGCTCGGTGTGCAGGGGACACCAGGGGTTTATCCCCAATGTATTTCTAGCTCAGACTACCCCCTCCCTTTCATGCACCTGAACTGTATTTCCTAATTGATTTGAGCAACTTACATTTTGTTCTGTCAGTATGAGGGGCATGGATGGGACTAGTGTTTGGAGGGTATGCTGGTCTCTGTAGTGCCATTTGGAGATCCCGGGGGTATCTTCAGGTGAGTTAGATCTCAATTCGGATACATTTGCTCAGATGCCATTATTATGTGGCATTATGGGGGTAATTCTGAGTTGATTGCAGCAGAAATTTTGTTAGCAATTGGGCAAAACCATGTGCACTGCAGGGGAGGCAGATATAACATGTGCAGAGAGAGTTAGATTTGGGTGGGTTATTTTGTTTCTGAGCAGGGTAAATACTGGCTGCTTTATTTTTACACTACAATTTAGATTTCAGTTGGAACACACCCCACCCAAATCTAGCTCTCTCTGCACATGTTATATCTGCCTTCCCTGCAGTGCACATGGTTTTGCCCAACTGCTAATAAAATTCCTGCTGCGATCAACTCAGAATTACCCCCTATGTTATACTACCCGGAAGGGTTGTAATTATTATTATTAGTAGCAGTAGTACCTGGGGCGGGTCTGGGGTGTGGTTCCCACTGGATTGGTGGGGCTGGGCCGCTTTGTGGTAGCACACTGCGAGATCTCATTTAGCACCCCCTTAACGCATTTATTAATCCTTCTGGTCTTTTAATTACACTTTCACAACTATATCCATTTTTGTATATAGATTTTTTTTTTCCCTTTATTAACACATACTAACACTTTACCTTCTCACGTTGTGCTGCCCTGGGGTTAGCTGGCCTTTGCCGGTTTGTGGGGTTCTGCACCCCAGGCCCAGACCTAGAGTTAGGGACCACCAGCATCAGAGAAGCCTTGTCGGGGCCTGGTGGCTTATCATATGTTTGCAAACTGTATGTAACTAAGACCTCTGGATTTCTATTCTATGTATATATATATATATATATATATATATAGTCTTTCATGTCTTGGTACAGGTACAGCTCGGTGTGCTGGGGGACACCAGGGGTTTATCCCCAATGTATTTCTAGCTCAGACTACCCCCTCCCTTTCATGCACCTGAACTGTATTTCCTAATTGATTTGAGCAATTTACATTTTGTTCTGTTAGTATGAGGGGTATGGATGGGACCAGTGTTTGGAGGGTATGCTGGTCTCTGTAGTGCCATTTGGAGATCCCAAGGGTATCTTCAGGTGAGTTAGCTCTCAATTCGAATACATTTGCTCAGATGCCATTATCATGTGGCATTATGTTATATTACCTGGAAGGGTTGTTATTATTACTATTAGTACCTGGGGCAGGTCTGGGGTGTGGTACCCCCTGGATTTGTGGGGCTGGGCTGCTTTGTGGTAGCACACTGCTAGATCTTATTTAGCACCCCCTTAACGCATTTATTAATCCTTCTGGTCTTTTAATTACACTTTCACTACTATATCCATTTTTGTATATAGATTTTTTTCCCCCCTTTATTAACACATACTAACACTTTACCTTCTCACGTTGTGCTGCCCTGGGGTTAGCTGGTCTTTGCCGGTTTGTGGGGTTCTGCACCCCAGGCCCAGACCAAGAGTTAGGGACCACCAGCATCAGAGAAGCCTTGTCGGGGCCTGGTGGCTTATCATATGTTTGCAAACTATATGTAACTAAGACCTCTGGATTTCTATTATATGTATATATATATATACGAAGGGAAACTGGACGCGTTTCGTCTAGTTCCCTTCGTGGAGAGGACCTTTGCTGTGCGGTGCGCAATGATGTCATCGCGCACCGCACAGGACCTCTCCACGAAGGGATAATAGACGCGTACGCATCTAGTTTCCCTTCTCAGCGGCAGCTGGGGGGGCAGCGGCCAGCGGCAGCAGGGGGGCAGCGGGCAGCGGGGGGCACACAGCAGCAGCGGATCTTGCCCTGGTGCGGCGCCCTACGGACGGCGCCCAGCGCCCTACGGAAGACGGCGCCCCGGGCAAAAGTCCTGCTTGCCCATGGCAAGATCCGCTATTGTGGGGTGCGGTACTCCCTGGATTGGTGGGGCTAGGCTGCTTTGTGGTAGCACACTGCGAGATCTTATTTAGCACCCTCTTAACACATTTATTAATCCTTCTGGTCTTTTAATTACACTTTCACTAGTATATCCGTTTTTGTATATAGATTTTGTTTTCCTTTGTTAACACATACTAACACTTTAACTTCTCGCGTTGTGCTTCCCTGGGGTTAGCTGGCCTTTGCCGGTTTGTGGGGTTCTGCTCCCCAGGCCCAGACCTAGAGTTAGGGACCATCAGCATCAGAGAAGCCTTGTCGGGGCCTGGTGGCTTATCATACGTTTGCAAACTGTATGTAACTAAGACCTCTGGATTTCTATTATATGTATGTATATATATATATATATATATATATATATGTAGTCTTTCATGTTTTAGTACAGGTACAGCTCGGTGTGCTGGGGGACAAAAGGGGTTTATCCCCAATGTATTTCTAGCTCAAACTACCCCCTCCCTTTCATGCACCTGAACTGTATTTCCTAATTGATTTGAGCAACTTACATTTTGTTCTGTTAGTATGAGGGGCATGGATTGGACCAGTGTTTGGAGGGTATGCTGGTCTCTGTAGTGCCATCTGGAGATCCCGGGGGTATCTTCAGGTGAGTTAGCTCTCAATTCGGATACATTTGCTCAGATGCCATTATCATGTGGCATTATGTTATATTACCTGGAAGGGTTGTTATTATTATTATTATTAGTACCTGGGGCGGGTCTGGGGTGCGGTACCCCCTGGATTGGTGGGGCTGGGCTGCTTTGTGGTAGCACACTGCGAGATCTTATTTAGCACCCTCTTAACACATTTATTAATCCTTCTGGTCTTTTAATTACACTTTCACTAGTATATCCATTTTTGTATATAGATTTTGTTTTCCTTTATTAACACATACTAACACTTTACCTTCTCGCGTTGTGCTTCCCTGGGGTTAGCTGGCCTTTGCCGGTTTGTGGGGTTCTGCACCCCAGGCCCAGACCTAGAGTTAGGGACCATCAGCATCAGTGGAGCCTTGTCGGGGCCTGGTGGTTTATCATACGTTTGCAAACTGTATGTAACTAAGACCTCTGGATTTCTATTATATGTATATATATATATATATATATAGTCTTTCATGTTTTGGTACAGGTACAGCTCGGTGTGCTGGGGGACACCAGGGGTTTATCCCCAATGTATTTCTAGCTCAGACTACCCCCTCCCTTTCATGCACCTGAACTGTATTTCCTAATTGATTTGAGCAACTTACATTTTGTTCTGTTAGTATGAGGGGCATGGATGGGACCAGTGTTTGGAGGGTATGCTGGTCTCTGTAGTGCCATTTGGAGATCCCGGGGGTATCTTCAGGTGAGTTAGATCTCAATTCGGATACATTTGCTCAGATGCCATTATTATGTGGCATTATGGGGGTAATTCTGAGTTGATCGCAGCAGGAATTTTGTTAGCAATTGGGCAAAACCATGTGCACTGCAGGGGTGGCAGATATAACATGTGCAGAGAGAGTTAGATTTGGGTGGGTTATTTTGTTTCTGTGCAGGGTAAATACTGGCTGCTTTATTTTTACACTACAATTTAGATTTCAGTTTGATCACACCCCACCCAAATCTAACTCTCTCTGCACATGTTATATCTTCCTCCCCTGCAGTGCACATGGTTTTGCCCAACTGCTAACAAAATTCCTGCTGCGATCAACTCAGAATTACCCCCTATGTTATATTACCCAGAAGGGTTGTAATTATTATTATTATTAGTAGTAGTACCTGGGGCGGGTCTGGGGTGCGGTTCCCACTGGATTGGTGGGGCTGGGCTGCTTTGTGGTAGCACACTGCGAGATCTCATTTAGCACGCCCTTAACGTATTTATTAATCCTTCTGGTCTTTTAATTACACTTTCACTACTATATCCATTTTTGTATATAGATTTTTTTTCCCTTTATTAACACATTCTAACACTTTACCTTCTCACGTTGTGCTGCCCTGGGGTTAGCTGGCCTTTGCCGGTTTGTGAGGTTCTGCACCCCAGGCCCAGACCTAGAGTTAGGGACCACCAGCATCAGAGAAGCCTTGTCGGGGCCTGGTGGCTTATCATATGTTTGCAAACTGTATGTAACTAAGACCTCTGGATTTCTATTATATATATATATATATATATATATATATAGTCTTTCATGTCTTGGTACAGGTACAGCTCGGTGTGCTGGGGGACACCAGGGGTTTATCCCCAATGTATTTCTAGCTCAGACTACCCCCTCCCTTTCATGCACCTGAACTGTATTTCCTAATTGATTTGAGCAACTTACATTTTGTTCTGTTAGTATGAGGGGCATGGATGGGACCAGTGTTTGGAGGGTATGCTGGTCTCTGTAGTGCCATTTGGAGATCCCAAGGGTATCTTCAGGTGAGTTAGCTCTCAATTCGAATACATTTGCTCAGATGCCATTATCATGTGGCATTATGTTATATTACCCGAAAGGGTTGTTATTATTATTATTATTGTTAGTACCTGGGGTGGGTCTGGGGTGCGGTTACCCCTGGATTGGTGGGACTGGGCTGCTTTGTGGTAGCACACTGCAAGATCTTAATTAGCACCCCCTTAACACATTTATTAATCCTTCTGGTCTTTTAATTACACTTTCACTAGTATATCCGTTTTTATATATAGATTTTGTTTTCCTTTATTAACACATACTAACACTTTACCTTCTCGTGTTGTGCTGCCCTGGGGTTAGCTGGCCTTTGCCGGTTTGTGGGGTTCTGCACCCCAGGCCCAGACCTAGAGTTAGGGACCACCAGCATCAGAGGTGCCTTGTCGGGGCCTGGTGGCTTATCATGCATTTGCAAACTGTATGTAACTAAGATCTCTGGATTTCTATTATATGTATGTATGTATGTATATATATATATATATATATATATATATATAGTCTTTCATGTCTTGGTACAGGTACAGCTTGGTGTGCTGGGGGACACCAGGGGTTTATCCCCAATGTATTTCTAGCTCATACGACCACCTCCCTTTCATGCACCTGAACTGTATTTCCTAATTGATTTGAGCAACTTACATTTTGTTCTGATCCCTGTAGAGTGTAAATGACGTCATGACATCCTCTTTTAGGCCGGCGGAACAAGGTTTGGAGGAGACAGGGCGGACTAATTCAATCATTCCTGCCGGTACCGCCCACCCACCATCACGTCATTGATACACGTGACATGAGTGTCCACGGCATCAGTTGGCGGTGTATAGGGAGGCCCATGCCCGAACTTGAAGCCAGCGAGAGGGGGAGCCGAGCAGGGTCACTCAGCGCGGACAGTGTGTGTGAGTGAGACTGACAGGTAGCCCGCAGCATAATAGATGTTATGGGGCGGTGGAGGCAGCAGCAGTTTGGCTGTAGTGCATGTGTGAGGCCGATTCCTCAGTACTTAGGCTGCCTGAACTAAGCAGTACTGAACTAAATAACCACTTGCAAGAAAACGAAGCGCTGGGCGGGCGCCCAGCATCCTCTACGGACTACGAGAAAAGGATTTACCGGTAGGTAATTAAAATCCTATTTTCTCTTACGTCCTAGAGGATGCTGGGGTCCACATTAGTACCATGGGGATGTACCAAAGCTCCCAGAATGGGAGGGAGAGCGCGGAGGCTCCGGCAGAACTGATTGAACAAACTTCAGGTCCTATCGAACTTGTAGAACTTTGCAAACGTGTTCGACCCAGACCAGGTAGCCGCTCGGCAAAGCTGTAAAGGCGAGACACCCCGGGAAGCCGCCTGGGAAGAACCCACCTTACGAGTAGAGTGGGCCTTAACAGATGTAGGACACAGCAATCCTGCCGTACAATACGCATGCTGGATAGTGAACCTGATACAGCGAGAGATTGTCTGATTAGAAGCAGGACACCCAAGTTTCTTGGGATCGTACAGGACAAACAGAGAGTCCGATTTTCTGTGATGAGCAGTCCTCTTCACATAGATTTTCAGAGCCCTTACAACATCCAAGGACTTTGATGAAACTGAGGAATCAGTAGCAACTGGCACCACAATAAGTTGGTTGATATGAAATGCCGACACAACCTTCAGAAGGAACTGCGGACGTGTCCAGGGCTCAGCTCTATCTTCATGGAAGATCAAGTACGAGCTTTTACATGACAAAGCCCCCAACTCCAACACACGTCTAGCAGAAGCTAAGGCCAACAAAGTGACAGCCTTCCACATGAGAAACTTGACCTCAACCTCCTGAAGAGGTTCAAACCAGTCCGTTTGGAGAAACTGCAACACCACGTTAAGATCCCAAGGCGCCATAGGAGGTACAAAGGCAGGTTGGATGTGCAGAACTCCCTTCAAAAAAGTCTAAACCTCAGGGAGGGCAGCCAACTGTTTCTGGAAAAAAATGGATAGGGCTGAAATTTGGACCTTTATGGATCCCAACCTCAGGCCCACATCCTCACCTGCTTGCAGGAAGAGGAGAAAACGTCACAGTTGAAATGCCACCGCAGGGAACTTCTTGGACTCACACCAAGATACATATTTTTTCCAAATACGATGGTAATGTTTTGACATTACTCCTTTCCTAGCCTGTATCAGGGTAGGAATAACCTTGTTCGGAACGCCCTTCCGAGCTAGTATCTGGCGTTCAACCTCCATGCCGTCAAACGTAGCCACGGTAAGTCTTGATAGGCGAACGGCCCCTGCGGCAGCAGGTCCTCCCGAAGAGGCAGAGGCCTCGGCTCTTCTAGCAGTAGATCCAGAAGATCTGAGTACCAAGCCCTTCTCGGCCAGTCCGGAGCGATGGGGATTGCCTGAACCCTTGTTCTCCTTATGAGTTTGAGAACTCTTGGAATGAGTGGAAGTGGAGGAAACACGTACACCGACTGGACCACCCACGGAATTACCAGGGCGTCCACCACCACGGCTTGCGGGTCCCTCGACCTGGAACAATACCTCTGAAGCTTCTTGTTGAGACGAGAGGCCATCAAGTCTATTTGGGATACGCCCCAAAGATCTGTTACCTCCTTGAACACCTCCGGATAGAGACCCCACTCTCCTGGATGGAGATCATGTCTGCTGAGGAGGTCCGCTTCCCAGTTGTCTACTCCTGGAATGAAGATTGCTGACAGCGCCAATGCGTGTTTTTCTGCCCAGAGGATGATTCTAGTTACCTCTGACAGCGCAGCTCTGCTCTTCGTTCCACCCTGTCGGTTTATGTAAGCCACTGTTGTTACTTTGTCCACCTGCATTTGAATGGCCCGATTACTCAGAAGAAGGGCCGCTTGGAGAAGACCGTTGTAGACAGCTCTTAGTTCCAGAATGCTTACTGGCAGGCCGGCTTCCAGACTTGACCACCGTCCTTGGAAGGTTTCCCCTTGAGTGACTGCACTCCAGCGCCGGATACTTGCATCCGTGGTTATAAGGATCCAGTCCTTAATCCCGAACCTGAGGCCCTTCAGAAGGTGAGGTATTTGTAGCCACCAAAGGAGTGAAATCCTGGCCTATGGTGACAGACGTATTCTCTGGTGCATGTGTAGATGGGATCCCAACCACTTGTCCAGGAGATCCAGTTGGAAGGATCGAGCATGAAACCTCCCATACTGCAGAGCCTCGTAAGAGGCCACCATCTTTCTCAGAAGGTGAATGCACTGATGAACCAACACCCGGGCTGGCCTCAGGACATCCCGGACCATTGTTTGTATCACCAACGCTTTTTCCTCCGAAAGAAACACCTTCTGCACTTCCGTGTTGAGAATCATTCCCAGAAAGGACAACCTCCTGGTTGGCTCCAAATGTGATTTTGGGATATTCAGGATCCAACCATGTTCCCTGGTAAGCTGGGTCGTGAGAGCTATTGACCGTAACAGCTTCTCCTTGGACGATGCCTTTATCAGAAGGTCATCCAGATATATAATTATGTTCACCCCCTGCCTGCGGAGGAGAACCATCATTTCCGCCATCACCTTGGTGAATACCCGAGGTGCTATGGAGAGGCCGTATGGCAGGGCCTGGAACTGAAAATGACAGTCCAACAGTGCGAATCAGAGATAAGCTTGATGCGGCAGCCAAATAGGAATGTGGAGGTACGCATCCTTGATATCCAGGGATACAAGGAATTCCCCATCTTCCAGACCTGATATCACCGCCCTTAGCGACTCCATTTTGAACTTGATCTCTCTCAGAAAGGGGTTTAGTGATTTTAAGTTCAGAATGGGCCTGACCGAACCATCCGGTTTCAGTACCACGAAAAAAAAGGTTTGAATAGTAACCAGTGTTTTGCATTTGAGGAGGGACTGGTACAATGACCTGTGTCTCCACCAACTTCTGGATGGCTCCCTGTAGGGTAGTCCTATCTGCTGGCAAAGCTAGCAAGCCCAATTTGAAGAACCGATGAGGAGGGAGATCTTGAAATTCCAGCCGGTATCCCTGGGACACAATATCTAGTACCCAGGGATCCAGGCCAGACGACACCCAGACGTGACTGAAATGTCTTAGTCTCGCCCCCACCCGTCCTACCTCCAGGCTGCGCTGTCCACCGTCATGCTGAGGACTTTGGCGCCCCTAAAGCAGGCTTCTGTTCCTGGGAACCCGCCGCAGCAGGTTTCTTGGATTTTGGACGGCCCCCTCTAAAGAAGGTGTTGGACGGTTTGGCCTTTCTTGGTTTAGTAACCCGAAAGGACTGAGATGCAGGTGAAGATAAAGGTTTATTCATAGCAGGAGCTACTGAGGAAAGAAAAGGGGACTTACCTGCTGTAGCCGTGGAGATCCACGCATCCAACGCTTCCCCAAAGAGAGCCTGACCTGTGTAGGGTAGGGTCTCCACACCTCTCCTGGATTCTGCGTCAGACCACTGGCGCAGCCACAGTCCTCGACGAGCTGAGAAGGACATGTAAGAAATTCCTGCAGCCATTGAGCCCAGGTCTTTCATGGATTCCACCATGAAACCTGCAAAATCCTGAACGTTATGGAGAAACAATTCAATGTCACTCTTATCGAACGTATCCAAATCCTCAAGTAACGTGCCTGAACACTTTACTATAGCTTTGGAAATCCATGCACAGGCAATAGTGGGCATAGTATCACCCCTGAAGCCGTGTATATGGATTTGAGCGTAGTATCAATTTTGCGATCAGCCGTCTCCTTTAAGGCGGTAGATCCTGGAACAGGTAAAACCACCTTTTTCGAGAATCTGGATACTATGGGTGAGTTTTCCCATTTCTTTCTATCCTCCTTAGGGAAGAGGAAAGCAACCAGAACCTTCCTAGGGATCTGGAATTTTTTTCTCAGGATTTTCCCATGCTTTTTCAAAAATAGCATTTAATTCTTTGGACGCAGGGAAGGTTAGCGAGGCTTTCTTACTGTCAGTGAAGTAAGCCTCCTCAACCTGTTCAGGTGTTTTATCAGTAATATTCAACACATCTCTAATAGCCTCTATCATCAACTTCACCCCTTTTGCAAGAGATGCAGCCCCCCTGAGCACGTCCCCATCACCGTCTGCGGTGTCAGAATCGGTATCCGTGTCGTCTTGCATGATCTGGGCAAGAGCACGTTTGTGGGAACCCACAGAGGGGGGTCCTGAGGTAATAGAACCAGACCAAACTGCCATAGAATTCTGTAAAACCTGAGTTGCAGATTCATTCTGAGCAACCCTAGCAGAAATCTGAGTAGTCATAGTTTTGATAGAGGATAACCACTCAGGCTCCCTTGCTGGTATCTGCGCTATAACAGTACAATCCTAATTACATGGAATGAGATCATACTGAGAGGACATATCCTCAGCTGCATATGACACAGAGTCCCTGGACATAGCTAACTGGAGACCCCAAATACTCCACACACACACAGGGTAGGTTAGACAAAGTTTCCCCCCTGAGAATGGCAAGAGAGACAGAGTTCAGAGAAAACCCACACACAGCGCTGTTATATATAAAGGACACCCCTTATCAGTGCCCACTGTGTACTGTAATAGTTACACAGATCTAATTCACCACCTCCCCCCTTTCTACAACCCCCTGGTACCGCACAGGATAGCTGGAGTTGCTTGGAGGGACAGCTCTGTCAGCGTCTGTGTTCAGGAACTGCAGGCAGGAAAATGGCGCTGAACGCTGCTGGGTCCGCTCTGAGGAGAAGCTCCGCCCCTTGAAGATGGAGTGTCTTCCCGCACAAATTCTTTATACTGGCCTGAGGACTCCGTCGCAAGGCGAGCGGGGGATTCCGTCCCTTGTGAGTGTCTGAGTACGAAGGATTCTGACGCTAGCCTGGGGATTCAGTCTCTGGTTAGTGTCTGTGACCAGTGTAGGGTATTAAGACGCTGGCTCAGGATGCCCCTCAAAACGCCAACACTGTGTGCCGCTGAGCCTTCCCGGAGCGCAGCTGCTCAGAGCTGCGCTCCTACCCTTGTGCCGCCATATCTCGCCTCTTCTGATCTTCTGGCTCTGTAAGGGGGTGGTGGCATGCTGCCGGGGTGAGCGAACCCATGTGGCGGGGAACGTTCGATTCCCTCAGGAGCTCAGGGTCCTGTCAGCGGAGATAGTGGCTCAGACCCTGCAGGGCAGACACTACTCCCCCCCTTAGTCCCACGAAGCAGGGAGGCTGTTGCCAGCAGCCTCCCTGTAAAATAATAAACTCTAAAATAAACTTTTCTAAAGATGCTCTGCAGAGCTCCCCTAGCTGTGACCGGCTCCTCCGGGCACATTTTCTAAACTGGGTCTGGTAGGAGTGGCATAGAGGGAGGAGCCAGCCCACACTCTCAAACTCTTAAAGTGCCAATGGCTCCTAGTGGACATGTCTATACCCCCATGGTACTAATGTGGACCTCAGCATCCTCTAGGACGTAAGAGAAAGTTGGTTGGGTGCTTGTTTTTTTCCTGTCTAAAAACAGACACCCAACTGACTTTTTTAAAACAATTGAATCTCCCCCAGTATCTCTTATCTCTGCTATTCACAGCAAATAAAAGATCCCTTTTCGGTCTGATTTATCAATACATTCATGGCGGTACCACTGATAGTAGCATTCATGCAAAATTATGTGTGTGGCAATGACAATAGTGGGTATAGTTTATTGCAATGTAAGGCTTTAAGACAATGGGGGTAATTCCAAGTTGATCGCAGCAGGATTTTTGTTAGCAGTTGGGCAAAACCATGTGCACTGCAGGGGAGGCAGATATAAAGTGCAGAAAGAGTTAGATTTGGGAGGGGTTATTTTGTTTCTGTGCAGGGTAAATACTGGCTGCTTTATTTTTACACTGCAAATTAGATTGCACATTGAACACACCCCACCCAAATCTAACTCTCTCTGCACATGTTAAATCTGCCTCCCCTGCAGTGCACATGGTTTTGCCCAACTGCTAACAAAAATCCGCTCATCTCTGATCAAAGCGCACCAAATTTTCAGGAGTTTATACCGCTGCACCTGTGTATAATGCCCAGATGTACCCTTTGACTCATATATTGTGTGTAAATCTGGCTCTGGGGCCAGCTAGTGCCTCCTAAGCCATTTAGCTCACCGCACGTCCCTGCCCCAATGCACATAGTTTAAATAACAATAGCCTATGGTGGGTATTCAATTAGCTACGGCATTTTCAAAGCTATCGAATTTACCCCCCTGCGTATTCAGGTGTAGGCTATTTTGGCCAATGGGGGTAATTCCAAGTTGATCGCAGCAGGAAATTTTTTAGCAGTTGGGCAAAACCATGGTGGTCATTCCGAGTTGTTCGCTCGCAAGCTGCTTTTAGCAGCTTTGCACAAGCTAAGCCGCCGCCTACTGGGAGTGAATCTTAGCTTATTAAAATTGCGAACGAAAGATTCGCAATATTGCGATAAGACATCTCTGTGCAGTTTCTGAGTAACTCGAGACTTACTCGGCATCTGCGATCAGTTCAGTGCTTGTCGTTCCTGGTTTGACGTCACAAACACACCCAGCGTTCGCCCAGACACTCCTCCGTTTCTCCAGCCACTCCCGCGTTTTTCCCAGAAACGGTAGCGTTTTTTCACACACACCCATAAAACGGCCAGTTTCCGCCCAGAAACACCCACTTCCTGTCAATCACATTACGATCACCAGAACGAGGAAAAAACCGTGAGTAAAATTCCTAACTACATAGCAAATTTACTTGGCGCAGTCGCAGTGCGAACATTGCGCATGCGCACTAAGCGGAAAATCGCTGCGATGCAAAGAAATTTACCGAGCGAACAACTCGGAATGACCCCCCATGTGCACTGCAGGGGGGGCAGATATAACATTTGCAGAGAGAGTTAGATTTGGGTGGGTTATTTTGTTTCTGTGCAGGGTAAATACTGGCTGCTTTATTTTTACACTGCAATTTAGATTGCAGATTTAACTCACCACACCCACATCTAACTCTCTCTCTGCACATGTTATATCTGCCTCCACTGCAGTGCACATGGGCCCTCATTCCGAGTTGTTCGCTCGCAAGCGGATTTTAGCAGATTTGCTCATGCTAAGCCGCCGCCTACTGGGAGTGAATCTTAGCATCTTAAAAATGCGAACGATGTATTTGCAATATTGCGATTACACACCTCGTAGCAGTTTCTGAGTAGCTCCACACTTACTCGGCATCTGCGATCAGTTCAGTGCTTGTCGTCCCTGGTTTGACGTCACAAACACACCCAGCGTTCGCCCAGACACTCCTCCGTTTTTCCGGCCACTCCTGCGTTTTTTCCGGAAACGGTAGCGTTTTTTCCCACACGCCCATAAAACGGCCTGTTTCCGCCCAGTAACACCCATTTCCTGTCAATCACATTACGATCGCCAGAACGATGAAAAAGCCGTGAGTAAAATTACTAAGTGCATAGCAAATTTACTTGGCGCAGTCGCAGTGCGGACATTGCGCATGCGCATTAAGCGGAAAATCGCTGCGATGCGAAGATTTTTACAGAGCGAACAACTCGGAATGAGGGCCATGGTTTTGCCCAACTGCTAACAAAGTTACTGCTGCGATCAACTCAGAATTACCCCCCATTCCCTTTCACTTCTTTTTTCTTTTTTGTGAAAAGGCATTGGCGAAAAACGGCCCGCGTTTTTGCCGGCACAGGTGCAAAAACAGGTGGATTGGCCAATCCACGTGTTTTTCACTCCTGACGAATGTTTCACCTAGGCAAAAAACATCCCTGCTATTGCATAGGGCGAATCCCCATTCGCCCTAAAAAATAGCAAAAAGTGATTTGTTTTGCCACGAAAAAACGGCACTTATTGAATACCCCCCTATCCATGAATATAGTATTTTCATACAGTATATGCCATCATATGGAACAAAAGATGTGGCACTTTATCAATAGTAATACTAAAGTATTAAAATCAGGACAAAACAGAATGTCTTCCTCTTTACTAGGGAGAGGCAGGGAAGCAGCTGTCATCATGTGATGCTGAAACTTTCTCCACTAACATGACAGCGTGAAGTGGATTTTAATAAAAGAGGAGCCTGTAAAGCCAGTCAACACTTTAAACGGGTGGTCTTCAGTATGCCGACTGCGCTGCGCTCGCCACGCTATGCGCGCCACGCTATTTTATTCTCCCTCCAGGGGGGTCGTGGACCCCCACGAGGGAGAATAAGTGTCGGTATGCCGGCTGTCGGGATCCCGGCGCCGGTATACTGTGCGCCGGGATCCCGACAGCCGGCATACCGACACTTATTCTCCCTCGTGGGGGGCCACGACCCCCCTGGAGGGAGAATAAAATAGCGTGGCGAGCGCAGCGAGCCCGCAAGGGGCTCATTTGCGCTCGCCACACAGTCGGTAAGCCGGCGGTCGGGCTCCCGGCGCCGGTATGCTGGTCGCCGGGAGCCCGACCACCGGCATACCATAGTGAACCCCTTTAAACCCAGCTGCACCAATTTCTACAGTCACAGCAACCACTAGTGCATCTGTCCACTGTAGCAGCCTCTTCAGGCCCCCACACTGCAGGTGGGAAGGGTTTCAGTTTACTAATCACGGTACTGCTGACTCAATATGACAACTCATCACACAGTCACACACTCCGGGAAAGGTGATAAATCACTTGGCACATATAGTAAATAGCAGTATAACTGAAAAGTAGTAGGTGACATAATACATGTTTAATCTCTAATAGGGGGTATAAATTAAAGACTAATGTAACCAACCACAGGATGAAGAAAATCCAATGATGATCCATCATTGTGACAATGGGTCTTATTCAAAGGAGCATGCAATTCTCATCACAATTGCGTTTTTTTCCCCACACTGGCCATGTTGAACTATGCACATGCCCAGCCGCCAGGTTGTGTATAGAAGACGCCACATCGGTCCTCTGAGCGGGTGGTCTTCAGTATGCCGACTGTCGGGATCCCGGCGCACAGTATACCGGCGCCGGAATCCCGACAGCCGACATACGACACTTTTTCTCCCTCGTGGGGGTCCACGACCCCCCTGGAGGGAGAATAAAATAGCGTGCCGCGCGTAGCGCGCCACCGTGCCCGCAGCGTGGTGAGCGCAATGAGCTCGCAAGGGGCTCATTTGCGCTCACCACGCTACCGGTATGCCGGTGGTCGGGCTCCCGGCGCCGGTATGCTGGTCGCCGGGAGCCCGGCCGCCGGCATACCATACTACACCCCTCTGACTCTGAGCAAGCCTGAGGATCCCCAGAATGTCTGCCTGAGCTAAGACACTGGGACCAGTGAATTTGTGTTAGAAGACTCAGTTGCTGGCAGATACACACCCTTAAAATGGTCACAGCACGCCTGCATTTTTGTCGCCACCCCCAGTTACCTCCCCTAACGGCCGCCATCTGTCAATCACTATGCAATTTTATCCTGTCTGCAACCATCATACGAGACCATTGCTGCACATGCGCAGGACTTAGATGCATGCGCAGTATTAAAACCATGGTCTGCTGCGTCCGAATTGACATTGTGTTCAATCAGGCGCAATATTACAGTGTATCTGTAGATGAAGATTAACTGAACAAGGGTATACTGTACAATAATGATATAAGAAGAAAACAGAAACAGCAATGACTGATAACAACTGAAATGAGCAATATCTGATTATAGTTAATTGGATGAACAATAGTAACAAATGTAAATACACAGTCAGGAGATCTTTAAATTAACAAAAACACTATTTTATTATAGTTTAGGATTCTATAATAAGGCTTTAAACATTATAACAGTTATACTCTTTGAGAAAACCTAAGGTTACGTGTGCTTTAAAAGAGATAAATTATGCCTAAGGATGCTCAGCATGAAATATAAGAAAATGAATACATGAGATATGGATGAAATTGAAAATCCAACTCTATTAGTAGGGTCATATACAGTATTACCTCTTTTATAGTCAACTATTTTTTATTTTTTTTATATAGTTTGGAGAATCTAAATAATGCTTTTGGGATATATTATTTAGTTATAAATTCAGTTAATAAAGTTTATCTAAAAGTTTATCTATTTTCAAAAAGAGCATTTAGCATATACTTACTGATAGAGATGAGCGGGTTCGGATCCCTGAGATCTGAACCTTACCGAACCTCCCTACCCGAGCCCGTATCCGAGTCAGGCGGGAAAACGTCATTGTCCCACTGTTGGATTCTCGCGGGATTTGGATTTGGATTCCATATAAGGAGCCGCGCAATCCCGCCATTTTCACTCCGGCATTGGAGAGTGTAGAGAGAGGACGTGTCTCTGTTCTCTCAGTGTCCTCAGTGTCCGTGTCTTGTGCTGCATCTGTCCAGTCACAGTGGTTGTGTCCTCTTGCTGCCATATGTACAGTGCTGCTGTATAGGGTGCTGTGTTGTGCTGCATCAGTTCAGTGGTGGTGTAATGTGCTGCATCAGTCCTGTGACAGTGGTATCCTCTGCTGCCATATTTTTCCAGTGCTGCTGTATAGGGTGCTGTGTTGTACTGCATCAGTTCGGTGGTGGTGTATTGTCCTGCATCAGATCAGTGGTAGTGTCCTGTGCATCAGCCATCAGTCATTCCAGTAACCAGTCACAGTGGTATCCTCTGCTGCCATATGTCCAGTGCTGCTGTATAATAATAACTCCCTTACAGTGTTGCTGTGTTGTCCTGCATCAGACCACTGGTAGTGTCCTGTGCATCAGCCATAAGTCATTCCAGTGACCAGTCACAGCGGTATCCTCTGCTGCCATATGTCCAGTGCTGTTGTATAATAATAACCAGTCCCTTACAGTGTTGCTGTGTTGTCCTGCATCAGACCAGTGGTAGTGTCCTGTTCATCAGCCATCAGTCATTCCAGTGACCGGTCACAGTGGTATCCTCTGCTCCGATATGTCCAGTGCTGCTGTATAATAATAAGTCCCTTACAGTGTTGCTGTGTTGTCCTGCATCAGACCAGTGGTAGTGTCCTGTGCATCAGCCATTAGTCATTCCAGTGACCAGTCACAGTGGTATCCTCTGCTGCCATATGTCCAGTGCTGCTGTATAATAATAACAAGCCCCTTACAGTGTTGCTGTGTTGTCCTTCATCAGACCAGTGGTAGTGTCCTGTGCATCAGCCATTAGTCATTCCAGTGACCAGTCACAGTGGTATCCTCTGCTGCCATATGTCCAGTGCTGCTGTATAATAATAATAACAACAAGTCCCTTACAGTGTTGCTGTGTTGTCCTGCATTAGACCAGTGGTTGTGTCCTGTGCATCAGCCATCAGTCATTCCAGTGACCAGTCACAGTGGTATCCTCTGCTGCCATATGTCCAGTGCTGATGTATAATAATAATAATAATAATAATAATAATAACAAGTCCCTTACAGTGTTGCTGTGTTGTCCTGCATCAGACAAGTGGTAGTATCCTGTGCTTCAGCCATTAGTCATTCCAGAGACCAGTCACAGTAGTATCCTCTACAGCCATGTGCCCAGTGCTGCTGTATAATAATAAGTCCCTTACAGTGTTGCTGTGTTGACCTGCATCAAACCAATGGTAGTGTCCTGTGCATCAGCCATCAGTCATTCCAGTGACCAGTCACAGTGGTATCCTCTGCCACCATATTTCCAGTGCTGCTGTATAATAATAAAAATTTCCTTACAGTGTTGCTGTGTTGTCTTGCATCAGACCAGTGGTAGTGTCCTGTGCATCAGTCATTCCAGTGACCAGTCACAGTGGTATCCTCTGCTGCCATATGTCCAGTGCTGCTGTATAATAATAAAAAGTCCCTTACAGTGTTGCTGTGTTGTCCTGCATCAGACCAGTGGTAGTGTCCTGTTCATCAGCCATCAGTCATTCCAGTGACCAGTCACAGTGGTATCCTTTGCTCCCATATGTCCAGTGCTTCTGTATAATAATAAAATGTTCCTTACAGTGTTGCTGTGTTGTCTTGCATCAGACCAGTGGTAGTGTCCTGTGCATCAGCCATCAGTCATTACAGTGACCAGACCGAGTGGTATCCTCTGCTGCCATATGTCGAGTGCTGCTGTATAATAACAACAAGTCCCTTACAGTGTTGCTGTGTCATCCTGCACCAGACCAGTGGTAGTGTCCTGTGCATCAGCCATCAGTCATTCCGGTGACCAGTCACAGTGGTATCCTCTATTGCCATATGTCCAGTGCTGCTGTATAATAATAAGTCCCTTACAGTGTTGCTGTGTTGTCCTGCGTCAGACCAGTGGTAGTGTTCTGTGCATCAGCCATCAGTCATTCCAGTGATGAGTCACCGTGGTATCCTCTGCTGACAAATGTCCAGTGCTGCTATACAATAATAACAAGTCCCTTACAGTGTTGCTTTGTTGTCCTGCATCAGACCAGTGGTAGTGTTCTGTGCATCAGCCATCAGTCACTCCAATGACCAGTTACAGTGGTATCCTCTGCTGCCATATGTCCAGTGCTGCTGTATAATAATAACAACATGTCCCTTACAGTGTTGCTGTGTTGTCCTGCATCAGACCAGTGGTAGTGTCCTGTGCATCAGCAATCAGTCACTCCAGTGGCCAGTCACAGTGGTATCCTCTGCTGACATATGTCCAGTGCTGCTGTATAATAATAATAATAATAATAATAATAACAACAACAAGGCCCTTACAGTGTTGCTGTGTTGTCCTGCATCAGACAAGTGGTACTGTCCTGTGCATCAGCCATTAGTCATTCCAGTGACGAGTCACAGTGGTATCCTCTACAGCCATGTGTCCAGTGCTGCTGTATAATAATAAGTCCCTTACAGTGTTGCTGTGTTGTACTGCATCAAACCAATGGTAGTGTCCTGTGCATCAGCCATCAGTCATTGCAGTGACCAGTCACAGTGGTATCCTCTGCTACCATATTTCCAGTGCTGCTGTATAATAATAATAAGTCCCTTATAGTGTTGCTGTGTTGTCCTGCATCAGACCAGTGGTAGTGTCCTGTGCATCAGTCATTCCAGTGACCAGTCACAGTGGTATCCTCTGCTGCCATATGTCCAGTGCTGCTGTATAATAATAAGTCCCTTACAGTGTTGCTGTGTTGTACTGCATCAAACCAATGGTAGTGTCCTGTGCATCAGCCATCAGTCATTGCAGTGACCAGTCACAGTGGTATCCTCTGCTACCATATTTCCAGTGCTGCTGTATAATAATAATAAGTCCCTTATAGTGTTGCTGTGTTGTCCTGCATCAGACCAGTGGTAGTGTCCTGTGCATCAGTCATTCCAGTGACCAGTCACAGTGGTATCCTCTGCTGCCATATGTCCAGTGCTGCTGTATAATAATAAGTCCCTTACAGTGTTGCTGTGTGGACCTGCATCAAACTAATGGTAGTGTCCTGTGCATCAGCCATCAGTCATTCCAGTGACCAGTCACAGTGGTATCCTCTGCTACCATATTTCCAGTGCTGCTGTATAATAATAATAAGTCCCTTATAGTGTTGCTGTGTTGTCCTGCATCAGACCAGTGGTAGTGTCCTGTGCATCAGTCATTCCAGTGACCAGTCACAGTGGTATCCTCTGCTGCCATATGTCCAGTGCTGCTGTATAATAATAAGTCCCTTACAGTGTTGCTGTGTGGACCTGCATCAAACTAATGGTAGTGTCCTGTGCATCAGCCATCAGTCATTCCAGTGACCAGTCACAGTGGTATCCTCTGCTACCATATGTCCAGTGCTGCTGTATAATAATAACAAGTCCCTTACAGTGTTGCTGTGTTGTCCTGCATTAGGCCAGTGGTTGTGTCCTGTGCATCAGCCATCAGTCATTCCAGTGACCAGTCACAGTGGTATCCTCTGCTGCCATATGTCCAGTGCTGCTGTATAATAATAATAATAATAATAATAATAATAATAACATGTCCCTTACAGTGTTGCTTTGTTGTCCTGCATCAGGCCAGTGGCAGTGTCCTGTGCATCAGCAATCAGTCATTCCAGTGGCCAGTCACAGTGGTATCCTCTGCTGACATATGTCCAGTGCTGCTGTATAATAATAATAATAACAACAAGTCCCTTACAGTGTTGCTGTGTTGTCCTGCATCAGACAAGTGGTACTGTCCTGTGCATCAGCCATTAGTCATTCCAGTGACGTGTCACAGTGGTATCCTCTACAGCCATGTGTCCAGTGCTGCTGTATAATAATAAGTACCTTACAGTGTTGCTGTGTTGTCCTGCATCAAACCAATGGTAGTGTCCTGTGCATCAGCCATCAGTCATTGCAGTGACCAGTCACAGTGGTATCCTCTGCTACCATATTTCCAGTGCTGCTGTATAATAATAATAATAATAATAATAATAATAACAAGTCCCTTATAGTGTTGCTGTGTTGTCCTGCATCAGACCAGTGGTAGTGTCCTGTGCATCAGTCATTCCAGTGACCAGTCACAGTGGTATCCTCTGCTGCCATATGGCCAGTGCTGCTGTATACTAATAAGTCCCTTACAGTGTTGCTGTGTTGACCTGCATCAAACCAATGGTAGTGTCCTGTGCATCAGCCATCAGTCATTCCAGTGACCAGTCACAGTGGTATCCTCTGCTATCATATTTCCAGTGCTGCTGTTTAATAATAAAAAGTTCCTTACAGTGTTTCTGTGTTGTCTTGCATCAGACCAGTGGTAGTGTCCTGTGCATCAGCCATCAGTCATTCCAGTGACCAGACAGAGTGGTATCCTCTGCTGCCATATGTCGAGTGCTGCTGTATAATAACAACAAGTCCCTTACAGTGTTGCTGTGTCATCCTGCACCAGACCAGTGGTAGTGTCCTGTGCATCAGCCATCAGTCATTCCAGTGACCAGTCACAGTGGTATCCTCTGCTGCCATATGTCCAGTGCTGCTGTATAATAATAAGTCCCTTACAGTGTTGCTGTGTTGTCCTGCGTCAGACCAGTGGTAGTGTTCTGTGCATCAGCCATCAGTCATTCCAGTGATGAGTCACAGTGGTATCCTCTGCTGACATATGTCCAGTGCTGCTATACAATAATAACAAGTCCCTTACAGTGTTGCTTTGTTGTCCTGCATCAGATCAGTGGTAGTGTCCTGTGCATCAGCCCTCAGTCACTCCAGTGACCAGTCACAGTGGTATCCTCTGCTGCCATATGTCCAGTGCTGCTGTATAACAATAACATGTCCCTTACAGTGTTGCTGTGTTGTCCTGCATCAGACCAGTGGTAGTGTCCTGTGCATCAGCAATCAGTCATTCCAGTGGCCAGTCACAGTGGTATCCTCTGCTGACATATGTCCAGTGCTGCTGTATAATAATAATAATAATAATAATAATAACAACAACAAGTCCCTTACAGTGTTGCTCTGTTGTCCTGCATCAGACAAGAGGTACTGTCCTGTGCATCAGCCATTAGTCATTCCAGTGACGAGTCACAGTGGTATCCTCTACAGACATGTGTCCAGTGCTGCTGTATAATAATAAGTCCCTTACAGTGTTGCTGTGTTGTCCTGCATCAAACCAATGGTAGTGTCCTGTGCATCAGCCATCAGTCATTGCAGTGACCAGTCACAGTGGTATCCTCTGCTGCCATATTTCCAGTGCTGCTGTATATTAATAACAAGTCCCTTACAGTGTTGCTGTGTTGTCCTGCATCAAACCAGTGGTAGTGTCCTGTTCATCAGCCATCAGTCATTCCAGTGACCAGTCACAGTGGTATCCTCTGCTCCCATATGTCCAGTGCTGCTGTATAATAATAAGTCTCTTACAGTGTTGCTGTGTTGTCCTGCATCAGACCAGTGGTAGTGTCCTGTGCATCAGCCATTAGCCATTCCAGTGACCAGTCACAGTGGTATCCTCTGCTCCCATATGTCCAGTGCTGCTGTATAATAATAAAAGTCCCTTACAGTGTTGCTGTGTTGTCCTGCATCAGACCAATGGTAGTGTCCTGTGCATCAACCATCAGTCATTCCAGTGACCAGCCAGAGTGGTATCCTCTGCTGCCATATGTCCAGTGCTGCTGTATAATAATAACAAGTCCCTTACAGTGTTGCTGTGTTGTCCTGCATTAGACCAGTGGTTGTGTCCTGTGCATCAGCCATCAGTCATTCCAATGACCAGTCACAGCAGTATCCTCTGCTGCCATATGTCCAGTGCTGCTGTATAATAATAATAATAACAAGTCCCTTACAGTGTTGCTGTGTTATCCTGCATCAGACAAGTGGTAGTATCCTGTGCATCAGCCATTAGTCATTCCAGTGATCAGTCACAGTAGTATCCTCTACAGCCATGTGCCCAGTGCTGCTGTATAATAATAAGTCCCTTACAGTGTTGCTGTGTTGACCTGCATCAAACCAATGGTAGTGTCCTGTGCATCAGCCATCAGTCATTGCAGTGACCAGTCATAGTGGTATCCTTGCTACCATATTTCCAGTGCTGCTGTATAATAATCACAAGTCCCTTACAGTGTTCCTGTGTTGTCCTGCATCAAACCAGTGGTAGTGTCCTGTTCATCAGCCATCAGTCATTCCAGTGTCCAGTCACAGTGGTATCCTCTGCTCCGATATGTCCAGTGCTGCTGTATAATATTAAGTCCCTTACAGTGTTCCTGTGTTGTCCTGCATCAAACCAGTGGTAGTGTCTTGTACATCAGCCATCAGTCATTCCAGTGACCAGTCACAGTGGTATCCTCTGCTCCCATATGTCCAGTGCTGCTGTATAATAAAAAGTTCCTTACAGTGTTGCTGTGTTGTCCTGCATCAGACCAGTGGTTGTGCCCTGTGCATCAGCCATCAGTCATTCCAGTGACCAGACACAGTAGTATCCTCTACAGCCATGTGCCCAGTGCTGCTGTATAATAATAAGTCCCTTACAGTGTTGCTGTGTTGTCCTGCATCAAACCAATGGTAGTGTCCTGTGCATCAGCCATCAGTCATTGCAGTGACCAGTCACAGTGGTATCCTCTGCTACCATATTTCCAGTGCTGCTGTATAATAATAATAACAAGTCCCTTACAGTGTTGCTGTGTTGTCCTGCATCAGACAAGTGGTAGTGTCCTGTGCATCAGCCATTAGTCATTCCAGTGATCAGTCACAGTAGTATCCTCTACAGCCATGTGCCCAGTGCTGCTGTATAAAAATAAGTCCCTTACAGTGTTGCTGTGTTGTCCTGCATCAAACCAGTGGTAGTGTCCTGTTCATCAGCCATCAGTCATTCCAGTGACCAGTCACAGTGGTATCCTCTGCTACCATATGTCCAGTGCTGCTGTATAATAATAAGTCCCTTACAGTGTTCCTGTGTTGTCCTGCATCAAACCAGTGGTAGTGTCCTGTTCATCAGCCATCAGTCATTCCAGTGACAAGTCACAGTGGTATCCTCTGCTCTGATATGTCCAGTGCTGCTGTATAATAATAAGTCCCTTACAGTGTTCCTGTGTTGTCCTGCATCAAACTAGTGGTAGTGTCTTGTTCATCAGCCATCAGTCATTCCAGTGACCAGTCACAGTGGTATCCTCTGCTCCCATATGTCCAGTGCTGCTGTATAATAAAAAGTTCCTTACAGTGTTGCTGTGTTGTCCTGCATCAGACCAGTGGTAGTGCCCTGTGCATCAGTCATCAGTCATTCCAGTGACCAGACACAGTAGTATCCTCTACAGCCATGTGCCCAGTGCTGCTGTATAATAATAAGTCCCTTACAGTGTTGCTGTGTTGTCCTGCATCAAACCAATGGTAGTGTCCTGTGCATCAGCCATCAGTCATTGCAGTGACCAGTCACAGTGGTATCCTCTGCTACCATATTTCCAGTGCTGCTGTATAATAATAATAACAAGTCCCTTACAGTGTTGCTGTGTTGTCCTGCATCAGACAAGTGGTAGTGTCCTGTGCATCAGCCATTAGTCATTCCAGTGATCAGTCACAGTAGTATCCTCTACAGCCATGTGCCCAGTGCTGCTGTATAAAAATAAGTCCCTTACAGTGTTGCTGTGTTGTCCTGCATCAAACCAGTGGTAGTGTCCTGTTCATCAGCCATCAGTCATTCCAGTGACCAGTCACAGTGGTATCCTCTGCTACCATATGTCCAGTGCTGCTGTATAATAATAAGTCCCTTACAGTGTTCCTGTGTTGTCCTGCATCAAACCAGTGGTAGTGTCCTGTTCATCAGCCATCAGTCATTCCAGTGACAAGTCACAGTGGTATCCTCTGCTCTGATATGTCCAGTGCTGCTGTATAATAATAAGTCCCTTACAGTGTTCCTGTGTTGTCCTGCATCAAACTAGT
Organism: Pseudophryne corroboree; assembly: GCF_028390025.1. Taxonomy (NCBI): domain Eukaryota; kingdom Metazoa; phylum Chordata; class Amphibia; order Anura; family Myobatrachidae; genus Pseudophryne; species Pseudophryne corroboree. Next base: position 177,713,420 of record NC_086454.1, on the reverse strand, counting down.
GGTAGTGTCTTGTTCATCAGCCATCAGTCATTCCAGTGACCAGTCACAGTGGTATCCTCTGCTCCCATATGTCCAGTGCTGCTGTATAATAAAAAGTTCCTTACAGTGTTGCTGTGTTGTCCTGCATCAGACCAGTGGTAGTGCCCTGTGCATCAGTCATCAGTCATTCCAGTGACCAGACACAGTAGTATCCTCTACAGCCATGTGCCCAGTGCTGCTGTATAATAATAAGTCCCTTACAGTGTTGCTGTGTTGTCCTGCATCAAACCAATGGTAGTGTCCTGTGCATCAGCCATCAGTCATTGCAGTGACCAGTCACAGTGGTATCCTCTGCTACCATATTTCCAATGCTGCTGTATAATAATAATAACAAGTCCCTTACAGTGTTGCTGTGTTGTCCTGCATCAGACAAGTGGTAGTGTCCTGTGCATCAGCCATTAGTCATTCCAGTGATCAGTCACAGTAGTATCCTCTACAGCCATGTGCCCAGTGCTGCTGTATAAAAATAAGTCCCTTACAGTGTTGCTGTGTTGTCCTGCATCAAACCAGTGGTAGTGTCCTGTTCATCAGCCATCAGTCATTCCAGTGACCAGTCACAGTGGTATCCTCTGCTACCATATGTCCAGTGCTGCTGTATAATAATAAGTCCCTTACAGTGTTCCTGTGTTGTCCTGCATCAAACCAGTGGTAGTGTCCTGTAGAGATGAGCGGGTTCGGTTTCTCTGAATCCGAACCCGCCAGAACTTCATGTTTTTTTTCACGGGTCCGAGCGACTCGGATCTTCCCGCCTTGCTCGGTTAACCCGAGCGCGCCCGAACGTCATCATGACGCTGTCGGATTCTCGCGAGGCTCGGATTCTATCGCGAGACTCGGATTCTATATAAGGAGCCGCGCGTCGCCGCCATTTTCACACGTGCATTGAGATTGATAGGGAGAGGACGTGGCTGGCGTCCTCTCCGTTTAGACACTTGATTTACTAATTTTGGGGAGCATTAGGAGTACTCAGTAGTGTACAGTGCAGAGTTTTGCTGATAGTGACCAGTGACCACCACTTTTATTTATAATCCGTTCTCTGCCTGAAAAAAGCGATACACAGCACACAGTGACTCAGTCACATACCATATCTGTGTGCACTGCTCAGGCTCAGGCCAGTGTGCTGCATCATCTATATATATTATATATCTGTCTGACTGCTCAGCTCACACAGCTTATAATTGTGGGGGAGACTGGGGAGCACTACTGCAGTGCCAGTTATAGGTTATAGCAGGAGCCAGGAGTACATAATATTATATTAAAATTAAACAGTGCACACTTTTGCTGCAGGAGTGCCACTGCCAGTGTGACTAGTGACCAGTGACCTGACCACCAGTATATAATATTAGTAGTATACTATCTCTTTATCAACCAGTCTATATTAGCAGCAGACACAGTACAGTGCGGTAGTTCACGGCTGTGGCTACCTCTGTGTCGGCACTCGGCAGCCCGTCCATAATTGTATATACCAGTGACCTAACCGTGGTTTTTTTTTCTTTCTTTATACATACATACTAGTTACGAGTATACTATCTCTTTATCAACCAGTCTATATATTAGCAGCAGACACAGTACAGTGCGGTAGTTCACGGCTGTGGCTACCTCTGTGTCGGCACTCGGCAGCCCGTCCATAATTGTATATACCACCTAACCGTGGTTTTTTTTTCTTTCTTTATACATACATACTAGTTACGAGTATACTATCTCTTTATCAACCAGTCTATATATTAGCAGCAGACACAGTACAGTGCGGTAGTTCACGGCTGTGGCTACCTCTGTGTCGGCACTCGGCAGCCCGTCCATAATTGTATACTAGTATCCAATCCATCCATCTCCATTGTTTACCTGAGGTGCCTTTTAGTTGTGCCTATTAAAATATGGAGAACAAAAATGTTGAGGTTCCAAAATTAGGGAAAGATCAAGATCCACTTCCACCTCGTGCTGAAGCTGCTGCCACTAGTCATGGCCGAGACGATGAAATGCCAGCAACGTCGTCTGCCAAGGCCGATGCCCAATGTCATAGTACAGAGCATGTCAAATCCAAAACACCAAATATCAGTAAAAAAAGGACTCCAAAACCTAAAATAAAATTGTCGGAGGAGAAGCGTAAACTTGCCAATATGCCATTTACCACACGGAGTGGCAAGGAACGGCTGAGGCCCTGGCCTATGTTCATGGCTAGTGGTTCAGGTTTTTTGGAAGGGACATCCTGCGTGACACTGCAGTGCCACTCCTAGATGGGCCCGGTGTTTGTGTCGGCCACTAGGGTCGCTAATCTTACTCACACAGCTACCTCATTGCGCCTCTTTTTTTCTTTGCGTCATGTGCTGTTTGGGGAGGGTTTTTTGGAAGGGACATCCTGCGTGACACTGCAGTGCCACTCCTAGATGGGCCCGGTGTTTGTGTCGGCCACTAGGGTCGCTTATCTTACTCACACAGCGACCTCGGTGCAAATTTTAGGACTAAAAATAATATTGTGAGGTGTGAGGTATTCAGAATAGACTGAAAATGAGTGTAAATTATGGTTTTTGAGGTTAATAATACTTTGGGATCAAAATGACCCCCAAATTCTATGATTTAAGCTGTTTTTTAGTGTTTTTTGAAAAAAACACCCGAATCCAAAACACACCCGAATCCGACAAAAAAAATTCGGTGAGGTTTTGCCAAAACGCGTTCGAACCCAAAACACGGCCGCGGAACCGAACCCAAAACCAAAACACAAAACCCGAAAAATTTCAGGCGCTCATCTCTAGTGTCCTGTTCATCAGCCATCAGTCATTCCAGTGACCAGTCACAGTGGTATCCTCTGCTCTGATATGTCCAGTGCTGCTGTATAATAATAAGTCCCTTACAGTGTTCCTGTGTTGTCCTGCATCAAACTAGTGGTAGTGTCTTGTTCATCAGCCATCAGTCATTCCAGTGACCAGTCACAGTGGTATCCTCTGCTCCCATATGTCCAGTGCTGCTGTATAATAAAAAGTTCCTTACAGTGTTGCTGTGTTGTCCTGCATCAGACCAGTGGTAGTGCCCTGTGCATCAGTCATCAGTCATTCCAGTGACCAGACACAGTAGTATCCTCTACAGCCATGTGCCCAGTGCTGCTGTATAATAATAAGTCCCTTACAGTGTTGCTGTGTTGTCCTGCATCAAACCAATGGTAGTGTCCTGTGCATCAGCCATCAGTCATTGCAGTGACCAGTCACAGTGGTATCCTCTGCTACCATATTTCCAGTGCTGCTGTATAATAATAATAACAAGTCCCTTACAGTGTTGCTGTGTTGTCCTGCATCAGACAAGTGGTAGTGTCCTGTGCATCAGCCATTAGTCATTCCATTGATCAGTCACAGTAGTATCCTCTACAGCCATGTGCCCAGTGCTGCTGTATAAAAATAAGTCCCTTACAGTGTTGCTGTGTTGACCTGCATCAAACCAATGGTAGTATCCTGTGCATCAGCCATCAGTCATTGCAGTGACCAGTCACAGTGGTATCCTCTGCTACCATATTTCCAGTGCTGCTGTATAATAATAACAAGACCCTTGCAGTGTTGCTGTGTTGTCCTGCATCAGACCAGTGGTAGTGTCCTGTGCATCAGCCATCAGTCATTCCAGTGACTAGTCACAGTGGTATCCTTTGCTGCCATATGTCCAGTTCTGTTGTATAAATCACCCATGACTTTATTCCGACGAACTTAACATTTATAACTAGCTAGCTTATCACTAAGAAATAAACACACGGACACCAACTGCTAGATTTAAAAGGTCAAACAGATATTTATTGTTTGGTGACCTGTCGTTTAAACTAAGAATATTGGAGGATGGCAAGAAAAAGGCGCTATCAACTCACCAGCACCAGTCAACTATAATAAACCATAAAATAGGAGGGGCCTCACAACCGCCTCCTTAACATAACCTGCACTGCGCAGGCTCACCCCCCTTACTTTAGCAGAGCCGTGGACGAACCCGCACGGGAATATCCGTAGTCCACCCGCAAGGGGAGGGCATACTCGCTGTTCATTCAAAAGGGGGTGCCCCACAGTGACCACTTATGTAACTATTTGACCGCTGGCTGGTAGCGACTTTCCGCCCATCTGGCTATCAAAGCCTGCTGAGAAATGGAATTAGAGGCCCGAAAAGCGAGCCTCAAGCAACCTTATAGGGAGGGTGGGAGGGCATCCAAGAAAAACTGGCAAGAGGAAGATGGCTGCCAAAACCCTGAACTATATACCCCTGTGCAAACTCCTCCTACCTATCCCTAATAGGCACCCATCTGTCACCTGACCACCACTGTCAATCACTAAGGCTAGCCCTGCCTATCCTCAACACATGTCAGAAAAATTCAGGGAGTTTATGTGGCTTCGAGCCTATGCGGATCTCTGCCTGCCTAAATCACCCATGACTTTATTCCGACGAACTTAACATTTATAACTAGCTAGCTTATCACTAAGAAATAAACACACGGACACCAACTGCTAGATTTAAAAGGTCAAACAGATATTTATTGTTTGGTGACCTGTCGTTTAAACTAAGAATATTGGAGGATGGCAAGAAAAAGGCGCTACCAACTCACCAGCACCAGTCAACTATAATAAACCATAAAATAGGAGGCGCCTCACAACCGCCTCCTTAACATAACCTGCACTGCGCAGGCTCACCCCCCTTACTTTAGCAGAGCCGTGGACGAACCCGCACGGGAACATCCGTAGTCCACCCGCAAGGGGAGGGCATACTCGCTGTTCATTCAAAAGGGGGTGCCCCACAGTGACCACTTATGTAACTATTTGACCGCTGGCTGGTAGCGACTTTCCGCCACAACAAGGATTTTAACAAAAAAACGCAGACCGCCATCCACCAACAACAGGAGAAGAGATTCAACCGGACAGTACTCTAAAAATACTGTCCAAGAACACACCAATACCCGCAGGGGAAAATAAGAATTTACTTACCGATAATTCTATTTCTCATAGTCCGTAGTGGATGCTGGGGACTCCGAAAGGACCATGGGGAATAGCGGCTCCGCAGGAGACTGGGCACAAAAGTAAAAAGCTTTAGGACTACCTGGTGTGCACTGGCTCCTCCCCCTATGACCCTCCTCCAAGCCTCAGTTAGGATACTGTGCCCGGACGAGCGTACACAATAAGGAAGGATTTTGAATCCCGGGTAAGACTCTTACCAGCCACACCAATCACACCGTACAACTTGTGATCTGAACCCAGTTAACAGCATGATAACAGAAGGAGCCTCTGAAAAGATGGCTCACAACAACAATAACCCGATTTTTGTAACAATAACTATGTACAAGTAATGCAGACAATCCGCACTTGGGATGGGCGCCCAGCATCCACTACGGACTATGAGAAATAGAATTATCGGTAAGTAAATTCTTATTTTCTCTAACGTCCTAGTGGATGCTGGGGACTCCGAAAGGACCATGGGGATTATACCAAAGCTCCCAAACGGGCGGGAGAGTGCGGATGACTCTGCAGCACCGAATGAGAGAACTCCAGGTCCTCCTCAGCCAGGGTATCAAATTTGTAGAATTTAGCAAACGTGTTTGCCCCTGACCAAGTAGCTGCTCGGCAAAGTTGTAAAGCCGAGACCCCTCGGGCAGCCGCCCAAGATGAGCCCACTTTCCTTGTGGAATGGGCTTTTACAGATTTTGGCTGTGGCAGGCCTGCCACAGAATGTGCAAGCTGAATTGTACTACAAATCCAACGAGCAATAGTCTGCTTAGAAGCAGGAGCACCCAGCTTGTTGGGTGCATACAGGATAAACAGCGAGTCAGATTTTCTGACTCCAGCCGTCCTGGAAACATATATTTTCAGGGCCCTGACTACGTCCAGTAACTTGGAATCCTCCAAGTCCCTAGTAGCCGCAGGCACCACAATAGGCTGGTTTAAGTGAAATGCTGAAACCACCTTAGGGAGAAATTGAGGACGAGTCCTCAATTCTGCCCTGTCCGTATGAAAAATTAGGTAAGGGCTTTTATAGGATAAAGCCGCCAATTCTGAAACACGCCTGGCTGAAGCCAGGGCTAACAGCATTACCACTTTCCATGTGAGATATTTTAAGTCCACAGTGGTGAGTGGTTCAAACCAATGTGATTTTAGGAACCCCAAAACTACATTGAGATCCCAAGGTGCCACTGGAGGCACAAAAGGAGGCTGTATATGCAGTACTCCCTTGACAAACGTCTGAACTTCAGGAACAGAAGCTAGTTCTTTTTGGAAGAATATTGACAGGGCCGAAATTTGAACCTTAATGGACCCTAATTTTAGGCCCATAGACAGTCCTGTTTGCAGGAAATGCAGGAATCGACCCAGTTGAAATTCCTCTGTAGGGGCCTTCCTGGCCTCGCACCACGCAACATATTTTCGCCAAATACGGTGATAATGTTGTACGGTCACATCCTTCCTGGCTTTGATCAGGGTAGGGATGACTTCATCCGGAATGCCTTTTTCCTTCAGGATCCGGCGTTCAACCGCCATGCCGTCAAACGCAGCCGCGGTAAGTCTTGGAACAGACATGGTCCCTGCTGGAGCAGGTCCTTTCTTAGAGGTAGAGGCCACGGGTCTTCCGTGAGCATCTCTTGAATTTCCGGGTACCAAGTCCTTCTTGGCCAATCCGGAGCCACGAGTATAGTCTTTACTCCTCTCCTTCTTATGATTCTCAGTACTTTTGGTATGAGAGGAAGAGGAGGGAACACATACACTGACTGGTACACCCACGGTGTTACCAGAGCGTCCACAGCTATTGCCTGAGGGTCCCTTGACCTGGCGCAATATCTGTCCAGTTTTTTGTTGAGGCGGGACGCCATCATGTCTACCTTTGGTTTTTCCCAACGGTTCACAATCATGTGGAAGACTTCTGGGTGAAGTCCCTACTCCCCCGGGTGAAGATCGTGTCTGCTGAGGAAGTCTGCTTCCCAGTTGTCCACTCCCGGAATGAACACTGCTGACAGTGCTATCACATGATTTTCTGCCCAGCGAAGAATCCTTGCCACTTCCGTCATTGCCCTCCTGCTTCTTGTGCCGCCCTGTCTGTTTACGTGGGCGACTGCCGTGATGTTGTCCGACTGGATCAACACCGGCTGACCCTGAAGCAGAGGTCTTGCCAGACTTAGGGCATTGTAAATGGCCCTGAGTTCCAGGATATTTATGTGAAGTGACGTTTCCATTAGAGATGAGCGGGTTCGGTTTCTCTGAATCCGAACCCGCCAGAACTTCATGTTTTTTTTCACGGGTCCGAGCGACTCGGATCTTCCCGCCTTGCTCGGTTAACCCGAGCGCGCCCGAACGTCATCATGACGCTGTCGGATTCTCGCGAGGCTCGGATTCTATCGCGAGACTCGGATTCTATATAAGGAGCCGCGCGTCGCCGCCATTTTCACACGTGCATTGAGATTGATAGGGAGAGGACGTGGCTGGCGTCCTCTCCATTTAGATTATAAGAGACTGAGAGAGATTTACTGGAGCTGACTAGGAGGAGTACTGTTACTGTAGAAGTGTAGAGACTGAGTGGAGAGAGTTTACTAGTGAGGACAGTGCAGTTTACTTTATAATCCGTTCTCTGCCTGAAAAAAGCGATACACAGCACACAGTGACTCAGTCACATACCATATCAGTGTGCACTGCTCAGGCTCAGGCCAGTGTGCTGCATCATCTATTATCTATATATAATATTATATATATCTGTCTGACTGCTCAGCTCACACAGCTTATAATTGTGGGGGAGACTGGGGAGCACTACTGCAGTGCCAGTTATAGGTTATAGCAGGAGCCAGGAGTACATAATATATTATATAGTGAGTGACCACCAGACACACAGTGCAGTTTATTTAATATATCCGTTCTCTGCCTGAAAAAAGCGATACACACAGTGACTCAGTCAGTCACATACCATATCTGTGTGCACTGCTCAGGCTCAGGCCAGTGTGCTGCATCATCTATTATCTATATATAATATTATATATATCTGTCTGACTGCTCAGCTCACACAGCTTATAATTGTGGGGGAGACTGGGGAGCACTACTGCAGTGCCAGTTATAGGTTATAGCAGGAGCCAGGAGTACATAATATATTATATAGTGAGTGACCACCAGACACACAGTGCAGTTTATTTAATATATCCGTTCTCTGCCTGAAAAAAGCGATACACACAGTGACTCAGTCAGTCACATACCATATCTGTGTGCACTGCTCAGGCTCAGGCCAGTGTGCTGCATCATCTATATATATTATATATCTGTCTGACTGCTCAGCTCACACAGCTTATAATTGTGGGGGAGACTGGGGAGCACTACTGCAGTGCCAGTTATAGGTTATAGCAGGAGCCAGGAGTACATATTATATTAAAATTAAACAGTGCACACTTTTGCTGCAGGAGTGCCACTGCCAGTGTGACTGACCAGTGACCTGACCACACTGACCACCAGTATAGTTAGTAGTATACTTATATTGTGATTGCCTGAAAAAGTTAAACACTCGTCGTGTGACTTCACTTGTGTGTTTTTTTTTTTTTTTATTCTATAAAAATAAAACTCATTCTGCTGACAGACAGTGTCCAGCAGGTCCGTCATTATATAATATATAATATATACCTGTCCGGCTGCAGTAGTGATATATATATATTTTTTATATCATTTATCATCCAGTCGCAGCAGACACAGTACGGTAGTTCACGGCTGTGGCTACCTCTGTGTCTCTGCACTCGGCAGGCAGTCCGTCCATAATTGTAATACCACCTAACCGTGGATTTTTTTCATTCTTCTTTATACATACATAGTTACATAGACATCTTCTCTTTATCAACCAGTCTATATTAGCTGCAGACACAGTACAGTACGGTAGTTCACGGCTGTGGCTACCTCTGTGTCTGCACTCGGCAGGCAGTCCGTCCATAATTGTATACCACCTAACCGTGGATTTTTTTCAGTCTTCTTTATACATACATAGTTACATAGACATCTTCTCTTTATCAACCAGTCTATATTAGCTGCAGACACAGTACAGTACGGTAGTTCACGGCTGTGGCTACCTCTGTGTCTGCAGTCGGCAGGCAGTCCATAATTGTATACTAGTATCCATCTCCATTGTTTACCTGAGGTGCCTTTTAGTTGTGCCTATTAAAATATGGAGAACAAAAATGTTGAGGTTCCAAAATTAGGGAAAGATCAAGATCCACTTCCACCTCGTGCTGAAGCTGCTGCCACTAGTCATGGCCGAGACGATGAAATGCCAGCAACGTCGTCTGCCAAGGCCGATGCCCAATGTCATAGTACAGAGCATGTCAAATCCAAAACACCAAATATCAGAAAAAAAAGGACTCCAAAACCTAAAATAAAATTGTCGGAGGAGAAGCGTAAACTTGCCAATATGCCATTTACCACACGGAGTGGCAAGGAACGGCTGAGGCCCTGGCCTATGTTCATGGCTAGTGGTTCAGCTTCACATGAGGATGGAAGCACTCAGCCTCTCGCTAGAAAAATGAAAAGACTCAAGCTGGCAAAAGCAGCACAGCAAAGAACTGTGCATTCTTCGAAATCCCAAATCCACAAGGAGAGTCCAATTGTGTCGGTTGCGATGCCTGACCTTCCCAACACTGGACGTGAAGAGCATGCGCCTTCCACCATTTGCACGCCCACTGCAAGTGCTGGAAGGAGCACCCGCAGTCCAGTTCCTGATAGTCAGATTGAAGATGTCAGTGTTGAAGTACACCAGGATGAGGAGGATATGGGTGTTGCTGGCGCTGGGGAGGAAATTGACCAGGAGGATTCTGATGGTGAGGTGGTTTGTTTAAGTCAGGCACCCGGGGAGACACCTGTTGTCCGTGGGAGGAATATGGCCGTTGACATGCCAGGTGAAAATACCAAAAAAATCAGCTCTTCGGTGTGGAGGTATTTCACCAGAAATGCGGACAACAGGTGTCAAGCCGTGTGTTCCCTTTGTCAAGCTGTAATAAGTAGGGGTAAGGACGTTAACCACCTCGGAACATCCTCCCTTATACGTCACCTGCAGCGCATTCATAATAAGTCAGTGACAAGTTCAAAAACTTTGGGTGACAGCGGAAGCAGTCCACTGACCAGTAAATCCCTTCCTCTTGTAACCAAGCTCACGCAAACCACCCCACCAACTCCCTCAGTGTCAATTTCCTCCTTCCCCAGGAATGCCAATAGTCCTGCAGGCCATGTCACTGGCAATTCTGACGAGTCCTCTCCTGCCTGGGATTCCTCCGATGCATCCTTGCGTGTAACGCCTACTGCTGCTGGCGCTGCTGTTGTTGCCGCTGGGAGTCGATGGTCATCCCAGAGGGGAAGTCGTAAGCCCACTTGTACTACTTCCAGTAAGCAATTGACTGTTCAACAGTCCTTTGCGAGGAAGATGAAATATCACAGCAGTCATCCTACTGCAAAGCGGATAACTGAGGCCTTGACAACTATGTTGGTGTTAGACGTGCGTCCGGTATCCGCCGTTAGTTCACAGGGAACTAGACAATTTATTGAGGCAGTGTGCCCCCGTTACCAAATACCATCTAGGTTCCACTTCTCTAGGCAGGCGATACCGAGAATGTACACGGACGTCAGAAAAAGACTCACCAGTGTCCTAAAAAATGCAGTTGTACCCAATGTCCACTTAACCACGGACATGTGGACAAGTGGAGCAGGGCAGGGTCAGGACTATATGACTGTGACAGCCCACTGGGTAGATGTATGGACTCCCGCCGCAAGAACAGCAGCGGCGGCACCAGTAGCAGCATCTCGCAAACGCCAACTCTTTCCTAGGCAGGCTACGCTTTGTATTACCGCTTTCCAGAATACGCACACAGCTGAAAACCTCTTACGGCAACTGAGGAAGATCATCGCGGAATGGCTTACCCCAATTGGACTCTCCTGTGGATTTGTGGCATCGGACAACGCCAGCAATATTGTGTGTGCATTAAATATGGGCAAATTCCAGCACGTCCCATGTTTTGCACATACCTTGAATTTGGTGGTGCAGAATTTTTTAAAAAACGACAGGGGCGTGCAAGAGATGCTGTCGGTGGCCAGAAAAATTGCGGGACACTTTCGGCGTACAGGCACCACGTACAGAAGACTGGAGCACCACCAAAAACTACTGAACCTGCCCTGCCATCATCTGAAGCAAGAAGTGGTAACGAGGTGGAATTCAACCCTCTATATGCTTCAGAGGTTGGAGGAGCAGCAAAAGGCCATTCAAGCCTATACAATTGAGCACGATATAGGAGGTGGAATGCACCTGTCTCAAGTGCAGTGGAGAATGATTTCAACGTTGTGCAAGGTTCTGATGCCCTTTGAACTTGCCACACGTGAAGTCAGTTCAGACACTGCCAGCCTGAGTCAGGTCATTCCCCTCATCAGGCTTTTGCAGAAGAAGCTGGAGGCATTGAAGAAGGAGCTAAAAGGGAGCGATTCCGCTAGGCATGTGGGACTTGTGGATGCAGCCCTTAATTCGCTTAACAAGGATTCACGGGTGGTCAATCTGTTGAAATCAGAGCACTACATTTTGGCCAACGTGCTCGATCCTAGATTTAAAGCCTACCTTGGATCTCTCTTTCCGGCAGACACAGGTCTGCTGGGGTTGAAAGACCTGCTGGTGACAAAATTGTCAAGTCAAGCGGAACGCGACCTGTCAACATCTCCTCCTTCACATTCTCCCGCAACTGGGGGTGCGAGGAAAAGGCTCAGAATTCCGAGCCCACCCGCTGGCGGTGATGCAGGGCAGTCTGGAGCGACTGCTGATGCTGACATCTGGTCCGGACTGAAGGACCTGACAACGATTACGGACATGTCGTCTACTGTCACTGCATATGATTCTCTCAACATTGATAGAATGGTGGAGGATTATATGAGTGACCGCATCCAAGTAGGCACGTCACACAGTCCGTACTTATACTGGCAGGAAAAAGAGGCAATTTGGAGGCCCTTGCACAAACTGGCTTTATTCTACCTAAGTTGCCCTCCCACAAGTGTGTACTCCGAAAGAGTGTTTAGTGCCGCCGCTCACCTTGTCAGCAATCGGCGTACGAGGTTACATCCAGAAAATGTGGAGAAGATGATGTTCATTAAAATGAATTATAATCAATTCCTCCGCGGAGACATTGACCAGCAGCAATTGCCTCCACAAAGTACACAGGGAGCTGAGATGGTGGATTCCAGTGGGGACGAATTGATAATCTGTGAGGAGGGGGATGTACACGGTGATATATCGGAGGGTGAAGATGAGGTGGACATCTTGCCTCTGTAGAGCCAGTTTGTGCAAGGAGAGATTAATTGCTTCTTTTTTGGGGGGGGTCCAAACCAACCCGTCATATCAGTCACAGTCGTGTGGCAGACCCTGTCACTGAAATGATGGGTTGGTTAAAGTGTGCATGTCCTGTTTTGTTTATACAACATAAGGGTGGGTGGGAGGGCCCAAGGACAATTCCATCTTGCACCTCTTTTTTCTTTTCTTTTTCTTTGCATCATGTGCTGATTGGGGAGGGTTTTTTGGAAGGGACATCCTGCGTGACACTGCAGTGCCACTCCTAGATGGGCCCGGTGTTTGTGTCGGCCACTAGGGTCGCTAATCTTACTCACACAGTCAGCTACCTCATTGCGCCTCTTTTTTTCTTTGCGTCATGTGCTGTTTGGGGAGGGTTTTTTGGAAGGGACATCCTGCGTGACACTGCAGTGCCACTCCTAGATGGGCCCGGTGTTTGTGTCGGCCACTAGGGTCGCTAATCTTACTCACACAGCTACCTCATTGCGCCTCTTTTTTTCTTTGCGTCATGTGCTGTTTGGGGAGGGTTTTTTGGAAGGGCCATCCTGCGTGACACTGCAGTGCCACTCCTAGATGGGCCCGGTGTTTGTGTCGGCCACTAGGGTCGCTAATCTTACTCACACAGCTACCTCATTGCGCCTCTTTTTTTCTTTGCGTCATGTGCTGTTTGGGGAGGGTTTTTTGGAAGGGACATCCTGCGTGACACTGCAGTGCCACTCCTAGATGGGCCCGGTGTTTGTGTCGGCCACTAGGGTCGCTAATCTTACTCACACAGCTACCTCATTGCGCCTCTTTTTTTCTTTGTGTCATGTGCTGTTTGGGGAGGGTTTTTTGGAAGGGCCATCCTGCGTGACACTGCAGTGCCACTCCTAGATGGGCCCGGTGTTTGTGTTGGCCACTAGGGTCGCTAATCTTACTCACACAGCTACCTCATTGCGCCTCTTTTTTTCTTTGCGTCATGTGCTGTTTGGGGAGGGTTTTTTGGAAGGGACATCCTGCGTGACACTGCAGTGCCACTCCTAGATGGGCCCGGTGTTTGTGTCGGCCACTAGGGTCGCTTATCTTACTCACACAGCGACCTCGGTGCAAATTTTAGGACTAAAAATAATATTGTGAGGTGTGAGGTATTCAGAATAGACTGAAAATGAGTGTAAATTATGGTTTTTGAGGTTAATAATACTTTGGGATCAAAATGACCCCCAAATTCTATGATTTAAGCTGTTTTTTAGTGTTTTTTGAAAAAAACACCCGAATCCAAAACACACCCGAATCTGACAAAAAAAATTCGGTGAGGTTTTGCCAAAACGCGTTCGAACCCAAAACACGGCCGCGGAACCGAACCCAAAACCAAAACACAAAACCCGAAAAATTTCAGGCGCTCATCTCTAGTTTCCATGCTTGACCACAAGCCCTGGAAATTTCTTCCCTGTGTGACTGCTCCCCAGCCCCTCAGGCTGGTATCCGTGGTCACCAGGACCCAATCCTGAATGCCGAATCTGCGGCCCTCTAGGAGATGAGCACTCTGTAACCACCACAGGAGAGACACCCTTGTCCTTGAAGACAGGGTTATCCGCTGATGCATTTGAAGATGCGATCCGGACCATTTGTCCAGCAGATCCCACTGAAAAGTTCTTGCGTGGAATCTGCCGAATGGAATCGCTTCGTAAGAAGCCACCATCTTTCCCAGGACCCTTGTGCATTGATGTACTGACACTTGGCCTGGTCTTAGGAGGTTCCTGACTAGGTCGGATAACTCCCTGGCTTTCTCTTCCGGGAGAAACACCTTTTTCTGTACTGTGTCCAGAATCATTCCTAGGAACAGCAGACGTGTCGTCGGAATCAGCTGCGATTTTGGAATATTTAGAATCCATCCGTGCTGTCGTAGTACTACTTGAGATAGTGCTACTCCGACCTCTAACTGTTCTCTGGACCTTGCCCTTATCAGGAGATCGTCCAAGTAAGGGATAATTAAGATGCCTTTTCTTCGAAGAAGAATCATCATTTCGGCCATTACCTTGGTAAAGACCCGGGGTGCCGTGGACAATCCAAACGGCAGCGTCTGAAACTGATAGTGACAGTTCTGTACCACAAACCTGAGGTACCCTTGGTAAGAAGGGCAAATTGGGACATGGAGGTAAGCATCCTTGATGTCCAGAGACACCATATAGTCCCCTTCTTCCAGGTTCGCTATCACTGCTCTGAGTGACTCCATCTTGAACTTGAACCTTTTTATGTAAGTGTTCAAGGATTTCAGATTTAAAATGGGTCTCACCGAGCCGTCCGGCTTCGGTACCACAAACAGCGTGGAATAATACCCCTTTCCCTGTTGTAGGAGGGGTACCTTGATTATCACTTGCTGGGAATACAGCTTGTGAATGGCTTCCAATACCGCCTCCCTGTCGGGGGGAGACGTTGGTAAAGCAGACTTCAGGAACCGGCGAGGGGGAGACGTCTCGAATTCCAATTTGTACCCCTGAGATACTACCTGCAGGATCCAGGGGTCCACTTGCGAGTGAGCCCACTGCGCGCTGAAATTCTTGAGACGGGCCCCCACCGTCTTGCCTGAGTCCGCTTGTAAGGCCCCAGCGTCATGCTGAGGACTTGGCAGAAGCGGGGGAGGGCTTCTGTTCGTGGGAAGAGGCTGTCTGCTGCAGTCTTTTTCCCCTTCCTCTGCCCCGGGGCAGACATGAGTGGCCTTTTGCCCGCTTGCCCTTATGGGGACGAAAGGACTGAGCCTGAAAAGACGGTATCTTTTTCTGCTGTGAGGTGACTTGGGGTAAAAAGGTGGATTTCCCAGCCGTTGCCGTGGCCACCAGGTCCGATAGACCGACCCCAAATAACTCCTCCCCTTTATACGGCAATACTTCCATATGCCGTTTGGAATCCGCATCACCTGACCACTGTCGCGTCCATAACCCTCTTCTGGCAGAAATGGACATCGCACTTACTCTTGATGCCAGAGTGCAAATATCCCTCTGTGCATCACGCATATATAGAAATGCATCCTTTAAATGCTCTATAGTCAATAATATATTGTCCCTGTCCAGGGTATCAATATTTTCAGTCAGGGAATCCGACCAAGCCACCCCAGCACTGCACATCCAGGCTGAGGCGATTGCTGGTCGCAGTATAATACCAGTATGTGTGTATATACTTTTTAGGATATTTTCCAGCTTCCTATCAGCTGGTTCCTTGAGGGCGGCCGTATCAGGAGACGGTAACGCCACTTGTTTTGATAAGCGTGTGAGCGCCTTATCCACTGTAGGGGGTGTTTCCCAACGCGCCCTAACCTCTGGCGGGAAAGGGTATAATGCCAATAATTTTTTAGAAATTAGCAGTTTTTTATCGGGGGAAACCCACGCTTCATCACACACCTCATTTAATTCATCTGATTCAGGAAAAACTACGGGTAGTTTTTTCACACCCCACATAATACCCTATTTTGTGGTACTTGTAGTATCAGAAATGTTCAAAACCTCCTTCATTGCCGTGATCATGTAACGTGTGGCCCTACTGGAAAATACGTTTGTTTCCTCACCGTCGACACTGGAGTCAGTGTCCGTGTCAGTGTCTGTATCGACCTGAGGTAACGGGCGTTTTATAGCCCCTGACGGTGTTTGAGACGCCTGTACAGGTATTAACTGATTTGCCGGCTGTCTCATGTCGTCAACAGTCTTTTGTAAAGTGCCGACACTATCACGTAATTCTTTCCATAAGACCATCCAGTCAGGTGTCGACTCCCTAGGGGGTGACATCACTAACACAGGCAATTGCTCCGCCTCCACACCATTTTCCTCCTCATACATGTCGACACAGCGTACCGACACACAGCACACACACACAGGGAATGCTCTGATAGAGGACAGGACCCCACTAGCCCTTTGGGGAGACAGAGGGAGAGTTTGCCAGCACACACCAGAGCGCTATATATATATACAGGGATAACCTTATATAAGTGTTTTTCCCTAATATAGCTGCTGTATATATTAATATGCCAATTTAGTGCCCCCCCTCTCTTGTTTTACCCTGTTTCTGGAGTGCAGGACTGCAGGGGAGAGTCAGGGAGCCTTCCTCCAACGGAGCTGTGAGGAAAAAATGGCGCCAGTGTGCTGAGGAGATAGGCTCCGCCCCCTTCACGGCGGCCTTTCTCCCACTTTTTAATGGAAAAATTGGCAGGGGTTAAATGCATCCATATAGCCCAGGAGCTATATGTGATGTATTTTTTGCCAAAAAAAGGTTTTTTATTGCGTCTCAGGGCGCCCCCCCCCAGCGCCCTGCACCCTCAGTGACCGGAGTGTGAAGTGTGCTGAGAGCAATGGCGCACAGCTGCGGTGCTGTGCGCTACCTTATTGAAGACAGGACGTCTTCTGCCGCCGATTTTCCGGACCTCTTCACTCTTCTGGCTCTGTAAGGGGGCCGGCGGCGCGGCTCCGGGACCCATCCATGGCTGGGCCTGTGATCGTCCCTCTGGAGCTAATGTCCAGTAGCCTAAGAAGCCCAATCCACTCTGCACGCAGGTGAGTTCGCTTCTTCTCCCCTTAGTCCCTCGGTGCAGTGAGCCTGTTGCCAGCAGGTCTCACTGAAAATAAAAAACCTACTTTAAACTTTTACACTAAGCAGCTCAGGAGAGCCCCTTAGCCTGCACCCGTCTCGTTCGGGCACAAAAATCTAACTGAGGCTTGGAGGAGGGTCATAGGGGGAGGAGCCAGTGCTCACCAGGTAGTCCTAAAGCTTTTTACTTTTGTGCCCAGTCTCCTGCGGAGCCGCTATTCCCCATGGTCCTTTCGGAGTCCCCAGCATCCACTAGGACGTTAGAGAAAGGTGAATACCATCTTCCCTATAAAACTGCACATTGTGCAGCACCAAAAGCGGATGCCTAACCACTAAACCTCCTATTGCCTGCACGTATACTGACACTGCGGAATTAACTTTCTTCCTAGCTTTTTCTATAGCGGAGAAACGAATGGCACCCCGCCAATGGAAACGGGGCACTATGTCGGACCACACCACTATCACCCGTGGCCAAGATGCCCGTAACGCCACTAAGTCCGCTTTGATACTCAAGATGAGATCAATGCCTTTGACCCTCCCCATATCATTCCCCCCGAGGTGAATGACAACCCAGCCGGGCCGCCCCCACCTCCGCTCATGGCGAAACAGCAAGCGAAGTAAACCCATCCAACGTAAACCTCTAACTCCTAACCATCTAACTACCTTGTCCCCAAATAGTTCGCCCGTTCGTCCTGCCATTGGATGCCTCTCCGCCCAAAAAATAAAAGAATGGCCAATGAGCCAAATCTGATCCGAGATGTCCAAAGTAGCTGCAAAAAGAAAATTCCTTACCGTCAGACATTATAAAGATCAAAACAAATTAACTTAAACATGCAAGCAAGAACCCGAGTGAAGGAGAAAACTCAAAAAACCTCCCGTGAACCGTGTGTGAATGCCAATTGTAATTCGGTCCCCTCGGAGGAAAATTTAAAAATTCACTTCACACCCTCCATTTCTGAACGCTAGCCGTTCAAAAACCGACGAGTAAAACACGTTTCCGGGTTCGCGCAACAGGCGCAATAACAACAATACTTAACGGATCCTTATACTAGGCGCAAGCCTAGCCAACTGAATACCGGTTGCCCAAACCCAAACGGTATCCTGCCCGCAGGGGCAAGACCCACTCACCGGGGAGGGCCTTAGTCAACGATTCTCCACAGGAAGGGCGGCACCAATAGACCCCCAACCTCCGCATCAGGTACCAGCTCCCTAAACTTGTCGAACTCAAAACGCGACAGTGCGTCAGCAATTCTGTTGTCAACCCCTGGGACATGCGCAGCCGTGAAATGAATGTTATGCCTTAAGCACTTGAGCACAAGATAACGCAACAAGCGCAGAGCCTCAGGAGAGGACGAGCGCTGGTTATTAACGGCGTGCACGACGCCCAGATTGTCGCAGCGAAATACAATACTCCGATCCGACAAGCTGGGTGCCCACAACTCAACCGCCACTATCAAGGGGAATAACTCCAGCAGGAGCAAGTTCTTTGTAAACCCTCGGGCCACCCATGCTGTGGGCCAAGGCGCGGCGCACCACTGTGTTCTGAAAAAAGCCCCAAAGCCCGAACCACCAGAAGCGTCGGTGAAAAGTTGTAACGCAGCGTTGGAACAGCGTTTCGCTGGCCACAACACCTCCCGGTTAAAAGAAACCAAGAAAGTGGACCAGGTTCTCAAGTCCTCCCTGACCTCGCGCGAAATATAAACCGTATGGTGAGGTTTCCGTACCCCCGCTATGGATCTCTCAAGTTTACGGCAGAAAACCCAGCCCATGGGTATGATCCTGCACGCAAACTTAAATGACCCGAGCAACGACTGAACCCGTTGTAGTCTGACCCTGCGCGAGAGGAGGCACTGCTTTATGAGACCCAACAATTTGAGCACCCTATCGGCCGGAAGCCGGCAACAGCCGGCTTCCGAATCGATTTCAATGCCCAAGTAACTGAGGCATGCCGTGGGCCCCTCGGTCAAATCCGAGGCCACGGGAACGCCCAGGCGACCGAATAAACTCTGAGCTAAACCCAGTACATCCCCGAACGCCGACCCCACCCTTGGACCCACAAAGAGAAAATCGTCTAGGTAGTGGGCGACCCCCGGGTGGCCGGAGGCCGACACTATGCACCAATGCAAAAATGAGCAGAATTTCTCAAAATAGGCACAAGAAATGGAACACCCCATGGGCAAGCACCTGTCTACATAATACCCACCCCTTAACCTGAAACCAAGGAAACGCAGGGAGTCGGGGTGGATGGGCAGGAGGCGGAAAGCGGACTCAATGTCCAGCTTGGCCATGAGGGCGCCGGGACCCGCCCTTTGGACTAACCGCAGGGCCTCATCAAACGATTGATATCGCACCCTGCAAGCTTCCTCCGGGATGGAGTCGTTGACCGAGCCGCCACGGGGGTGTGACAAATGCTGGATGAGGCGGAATTTACCCTGAGCTTTCTTGGGGACCACCCCTAACGGTGAAATGCACAGCCGGGGCAGGGGAGGGGACGGGAAAGGGCCGCACATGCGCCCCAAATCGATTTCCGCCCGAACCTTACGGGCGACCACGGAGGGGAAATCTCGTGCGGATTTTAAATTGCGCCTGGAGACCACGAGGACCGAATCCAGGATGGGAAGCCTGAAACCGCTACGAAAACCTTCCAACAAAAACAACCCCGAAGTGACGTCGGGGTAACTGCCCAACCATTTAGCCAATTCGGGGACGTTGATGGGGGAAAACGCCTTACTTTCCACTTCCGGTCACCTCGGCAGCATCAGAGGGTCTGGACCCGGAAGGGGACTGGCAATCTTTGGCCGGGTGCCCCCCGCCGCACGCCTTGCAGGAGTGGCGAAAACGGCAGTTAGCCCCCCGGGAACACTTGCCCTCGTTGAAGGCAAAGCATTTCCCTTTATTCCCCGTGGGCGGGCTCGGCCAGACATTTAAACCTGGCTTACCGCCCTGGGCTTCATAAAGGGGCCTATTCTGATGAGTGACCTCTAACCAAACTTCCACGTCCTTGAAACCCAAGGGTAGTGTCGGGTTACCGTCTTGGTTACGACGGAATTTCTCATCGTAATCCCTCCACGCGTAACCCTTGGATGTCAAGTACATTTCATGCACCAGGTACAAATACTTGACCGTGTTGTGATATTCCTTAGGCCTCGTCTCGGCATAGCACGCCGTGAACACTAAAAACCCCCGGAGCCACTGGTGAAAATTGCGAAATGCATTCTCGCCAATGCCACCAACCTTCTTGGCCTTATCGAAAGCCTTCCGCATGTCATCCGTAAGGGTGAACATGTCGACGTATTTACCTTTCTTAATCTGCTCCCTCATCCGTTTACGTAAACCCCTGGTGACCGCAGTGTTAGCGCAGTGCACCATTTCCGTAAAACGCGGAGGGTCAGGCGTGGCTGCCGCAGCTGCGCCCTTAGCCTTCCTCTCTTTCTTGTGCAAGCGATGCGCAATGAGCCTAGCTAACTTACGCGGGCGCCTGGGGGACCCGGAAGACCTAGTATCAGAAGAGGAGCTGGAAGAAGAGCTATCAGAAGAAGGATTAACTGTCTCACCCGTTCCCGGAGGACCCCCCGCGTCCACTGCTGCGATGGCGGGGCCGGATGGAACCTCTTCAGGGACCCGAGATCCCCCCGTCTCCACATGTTCAGCCTGCTTCGCCGCTCCTGTCTGTGCCTCGCTGGATGTTGCTGTCGTCGTGGCCCCCGACAATCCGGCCGGGGGAGAGACCCCCCTCGCCGTACCTGCACCTGTTGGGGAAACAGAAGGGGGGGGGAGGGGATGCACAAAAGCAGCCACCTCCGGGGGGGGAACCGGAGGCAGCGGGGGAGGGGGAGCCGCAAGTGGGGGCCGCGAACCGAGTGCGGGCAAGCCCGGTGTCGCGACGCCCGTCATTTCAAACGCAGCGCCAGACGCTGGAGGCACTGTGCCCGGGGAAGTAAAACCAGCGTGCCAAGTGGACGGAGCCTGTGAAAACGGCGATGCCCAGTAAGGCGTCTGGCCGAGGGCCCCTGGGGTAAAACCACTGGAGTAAGAACCCCCCCATTGCGCAAAACCCGGACCACTCGGCGTGGGCCATGAGGTCACCGATCCCTGCGCGTGCGTAAACGCCGCCGGCAAATAAGTGGATGAAAAGGGGGCAGGAACCCCGCGGAATGCGGGTGCCGCCCCGGAAGTTATGACTGGGAGCTGCAATGACCCCGACCAGGCCACTGACACCGAAGCCGCCGGAAGGAAACCCGCGGACGAAGCCGTATACATGCCGCCCCGGTACCCGAATGGAGCGGCCAAGGAACTTGGTCCTGACCCCATCTGGTGCACCAGGAGCTGGCCAGCAGACGGCGTCGGCTCGCTAGGCCACAGGCCACTCACAGGCGGCAGCAGTATCTGGGACACCGGGAGCGCCCCGGGGTAAATCCCAGATGTCTGCCCACTGACGTCCGACACCCCGCTGCACCCCACGATATTGGCACCTATGGAAACGGTGGGGGGAAACAGAGCCTGCGCATGCTCAAACGCAGGCCCCGCACCCCCCGTTGTCCCTGGACCAGAAGGCAGGGACACTACATCCTGCACCAGCCAGGCACCCGCAGGGGAGCTGGCCGGTGAAAGCCCCGTCATTCCCCTCCTCACCGCTGATTCGCGGCACCCACCCGCCGGGTCACGTGACCCGCCAATCGCGGCCGTGTGGAGAGGCGTACTAACGCCTGTGGAGGCCGGAGCCCCGGCGCGCGCGGCTCTGCCGCTGCGCCGGGCTCCGGGAACGGCCGACGCTGGGAAAGCACCGCCGCCCGTGGAGAGCAGGACCCTGTCTCCGGCGGGCGGCGAAGCAGAGGGGGGGGGGCGCGCGCACCAGCG
Source organism: Pseudophryne corroboree (assembly GCF_028390025.1). Classification (NCBI taxonomy): domain Eukaryota; kingdom Metazoa; phylum Chordata; class Amphibia; order Anura; family Myobatrachidae; genus Pseudophryne; species Pseudophryne corroboree. Next base: position 177,691,703 of record NC_086454.1, on the reverse strand, counting down.
GCCGGCGATAGCCCGCCGCCGCGAGCGGTCGGGAGGCCTCAGCCAGGCGGCGGGAGGGGGGGGGGGCGCTGATCTTCTGGGACGGGGCATGCTGCAGCAAAACAGTGTGGATAACACCTAAAGCGTACACTGGCTGTAATATAAAGGGAGGGAGCAATAGTATATGCAGTATTTAAAAGAGGGGAAATAACTGACAAAATGCTGACAGTATGCCTTACCCTCATCCAAGAAAAACTGGCAAGAGGAAGATGGCTGCCAAAACCCTGAACTATATACCCCTGTGCAAACTTCTCCTACCTATCCCTAATAGGCACCCATCTGTCACCTGACCACCACTGTCAATCACTAAGGCTAGCCCTGTCTATCCTCAACACAAGTCAGAAAAATTCAGGGAGTTTATGTGGCTTCGAGCCTATGCGGATCTCTGCCTGCCTAATAATAAAAAGTCCCTTACAGTGTTGCTTTGTTGTCCTGCATCAGACCAGTGGTAGTGTCCTGTGCATCAGCCATCAGTCACTCCAGTGATCAGTCACAGTGGTATCCTCTGCTGCCATATGTCCAGTGCTGCTGTATAATAATAACATGTCCCTTACAGTGTTGCTGTGTTGTCCTGCATCAGACCAGTGGTAGTGTCCTGTGCATCAGCAATCAGTCATTCCAGTGACCAGTCACAGTGGTATCTTCTGCCGACATATGTCAAGTGCTGCTGTATAATAATAATAATAATAATAATAATAATAATAATAATAATAACAAGTCCTTTACAGTGTTGCTGTGTTGTCCTGCATCAGACAAGTGGTAGTGTCCTGTGCATCAGCCATTAGTCATTCCAGTGACGAGTCACAGTGGTATCCTCTACAGCCATGTTTCCAGTGCTGCTGTATAATAATAAGTCCCTTACAGTGTTGCTGTGTTGTCCTGCATCAAACCAATGGTAGTGTCCTGTGCATCAGCCATCAGTCATTGCAGTGACCAGTCACAGTGGTATCCTCTGCTACCATATTTCCAGTACTGCTGTATAATAATAATAACAAGTCCCTTATAGTGTTGCTGTGTTGTCCTGCATCAGACCAGTGGTAGTGTCCTGTGCATCAGTCATTCCAGTGACCAGTCACAGTGGTATCCTCTGCTGCCATATGTCCAGTGCTGCTGTTTAATAATAAATCCCTTACAGTGTTCCTGTGTTGTCTTGAATCAAACCAGTGGTAGTGTCCTGTTCATCAGCCATCAGTCATTCCAGTGACCAGTCACAGTGGTATCCTCTGCTCCCATATGTCCAGTGCTGCTGTATAATAATAAGTCCCTTACAGTGTTCCTGTGTTGTCCTGCATCAAACCAGTGGTAGTGTCCTGTGCATCAGCCATCAGTCATTCCAGTAACCAGTCAGAGTGGTATCCTCTGCTGCCATATGTCCAGTGCTGCTGTATAATAATAACAAGTCCCTTACAGTTTTGCTGTGTTGTCCTGCATTAGACCAGTAGTTGTGTCCTGTGCATCAGCCATCAGTCATTCCAGTGACCAGTCACAGTGGTATCCTCTGCTGCCATATGTCCAGTGCTGCTGTATAATAATAATAATAATAATAATAATAATAATAATAATAATAATAATAATAACAAGTCCCTTACAGTGTTGCTGTGTTGTCCTGCATCAGACCAGTGGTAGTGTCCTGTGCATCAGCCATTAGTCATTCCAGTGACCAGTCACAGTGGTATCCTCTGCTGCCATATGTCCAGTGCTGCTGTATAATAATAACAACAAGCCTCTTACAGTGTTGCTGTGTTGTCCTGCATCAGACCAGTGGTAGTGTCCTGTGCATCAGCCATCAGTCATTCCAGTAACCAGTCAGAGTGGTATCCTCTGCTGCCATATGTCCAGTGCTGCTGTATAATAATAACAACAAGTCCCTTACAGTTTTGCTGTGTTGTCCTGCATTAGACCAGTGGTTGTGTCCTGTGCATCAGCCATCAGTCATTCCAGTGACCAGTCACAGTGGTATCCTCTGCTGCCATATGTCCAGTGCTGCTGTATAATAATAATAATAATAATAATAATAATAATAATAACAAGTCCCTTACAGTGTTGCTGTGTTGTCCTGCATCAGACAAGTGGTAGTATCCTGTGCATCAGCCATTAGTCATTCCAGAGACCAGTCACAGCAGTATCCTCTACAGCCATGTGCCCAGTGCTGCTGTATAATAATAAGTCCCTTACAGTGTTGCTGTGTTGACCTGCATCAAACCAATGGTAGTGTCCTGTGCATCAGCCATCAGTCATTCCAGTGACCAGTCACAGTGGTATCCTCTGCTGCCATATGTCCAGTGCTGCTGTATAATAATAAAAAGTCCCTTACAGTGTTGCTGTGTTGTCCTGCATCAAACCAGTGGTAGTGTCCTGTGCATCAGCCATCAGTCATTCCAGTGACCTGTCACAGTGGTATCCTTTGCTCCCATATGTCCAGTGCTTCTGTATTATAATAAAAAGTTCCTTACAGTGTTGCTGTGTTGTCTTGCATCAGATCAGTGGTAGTGTCCTGTGCATCAGCCATCAGTCATTCCAGTGACCAGTCACTGTGGTATCCTCTATTGCCATATGTCCAGTGCTGCTGTATAATAAGTCCCTTACAGTGTTGCTGTGTTGTCCTGCATCAGACCAGTCGTAGTGTTCTGTGCATCAGCCATCAGTTATTCGAGTGATGAGTCACCGTGGTATCCTCTGCTGACATATGTCCAGTGCTGCTATACAATAATAACAAGTCCCTTACAGTGTTGCTTTGTTGTCCTGCATCAGACCAGTGGTAGTGTCCTGTGCATCAGCCATCAGTCACTCCAGTGACCAGTCACAGTGGTATCCTCTGCTGCCATATATCCAGTGCTGCTGTATAATAATAACAACATGTCCCTTACAGTGTTGCTGTGTTGTCCTGCATCAGACCAGGGGTAGTGTCCTGTGCATCAGCAATCAGTCATTCCAGTGGCCAGTCACAGTGGTATCATCTGCTGACATATGTCCAGTGCTGCTGTATAATAATAATTATAATAATAATAATAATAATAACAACAAGGCCCTTACAGTGTTGCTGTGTTGTCATGCATCAGACAAATGGTACTGTCCTGTGCATCAGCCATTAGTCATTCCAGTGACGAGTCACAGTGGTATCCTCTACAGCCATGTGTCCAGTGCTGCTGTATAATAATAAGTCCCTAACAGTGTTGCTGTTTTGTCATGCATCAAACCAATGGTAGAGTCCTGTGCATCAGCCATCAGTCATTGCAGTGACCAGTCACAGTGGTATCCTCTGCTACCATATTTCCAGTGCTGCTGTATAATAATAATAATAATAATAATAAGTCCCTTATAGTGTTGCTGCGTTGTCCTGCATCAGACCAGTGGTTGTGTCCTGTGCATCAGCCATCAGTCATTCCAGTGACCAGTCACAGTGGTATCCTCTGCTGCCATATGTCCAGTGCTGCTGTATAATAATAATAAAAATAATAATAATAACATGTCCCTTACAGTGTTGCTGTGTTGTCCTGCATCAGACCAGTGGTAGTGTCCTGTGCATCAGCAATCAGTCATTCCAGTGGCCAGTCACAGTGGTATCCTCTGCTGACATATGTCCAGTGCTGCTGTATAATAATAATAATAATAATAATAACAAGTCCCTTATAGTGTTGCTGTGTTGTCCTGCATCAAACCAGTGGTAGTGTCCTGTGCATCAGTCATTCCAGTGACCAGTCACAGTGGTATCCTCTGCTGCCATATATCCAGTGCTGCTGTATAATAATAACATGTCCCTTACAGTGTTGCTGTGTTGTCCTGCATCAGACCAGGGGTAGTGTCCTGTGCATCAGCAATCAGTCATTCCAGTGGCCAGTCACAGTGGTATCATCTGCTACCATATTTCCAGTGCTGCTGTATAATAATAAAAAGTTCCTTACAGTGTTGCTGTGTTGTCTTGCATCAGACCAGTGGTAGTGTCCTGTGCATCAGCCATCAGTCATTCCAGTGACCAGACAGAGTGGTATCCTCTTCTGCCATATGTCGAGTGCTGCTGTATAATAACAACAAGTCCATTACAGTGTTGCTGTGTCATCCTGCACCAGACCAGTGGTAGTGTCCTGTGCATCAGCCATCAGTCATTCCAGTGACCAGACAGAGTGGTATCCTCTTCTGCCATATGTCGAGTGCTGCTGTATAATAACAACAAGTCCCTTACAGTGTTGCTGTGTCATCATGCACCAGACCAGTGGTAGTGTCCTGTGCATCAGCCATCAGTCATTCCAGTGACCAGTCACAGTGGTATCCTCTGCTGCCATATGTCCAGTGCTGATGTATAATAATAAGTCCCTTACAGTGTTGCTGTGTTGTCCTGCGTCAGACCAGTGGTAGTGTTCTGTGCATCAGCCATCAGTCATTCCAGTGATGAGTCACAGTGGTATCCTCTGCTGACATATGTCCAGTGCTGCTATACCATAATAACAAGTCCCTTACAGTGTTGCTTTGTTGTCCTGCATCAGACCAGTGGTAGTGTCCTGTGCATCAGCCCTCAGTCACTCCAGTGACCAGTCACAGTGGTATCCTCTGCTGCCATATGTCCAGTGCTGCTGTATAATAATAACATGTCCCTTACAGTGTTGCTGTGTTGTCCTGCATCAGACCAGTGGTAGTGTCCTGTGCATCAGCAATCAGTCATTCCAGTGGCCAGTCACAGTGGTATCCTCTGCTGACATATGTCCAGTGCTGCTGTATAATAATAATAATAATAATAATAATAATAATAACAACAAGCCCCTTACAGTGTTGCTCTGTTGTCCTGCATCAGACAAGAGGTACTGTCCTGTGCATCAGCCATTAGTCATTCCAGTGACGAGTCACAGTGGTATCCTCTACAGCCATGTGTCCAGTGCTGCTGTATAATAATAAGTCCCTTACAGTGTTGCTGTGTTGTCCTGCATCAAACCAATGGTAGTGTCCTGTGCATCAGCCATAAGTCATTGCAGTGACCTGTCACAGTGGTATCCTCTGCTACCATATTTCCAGTGCTGCTATATAATAATAATAAGTCCCTTATAGTGTTGCTGTGTTGTCCTGCATCAGACCAGTGGTAGTGTCCTGTGCATCAGTCATTCCAGTGACCAGTCACAGTGGTATCCTCTGCTGCCATATGTCCAGTGCTGCTGTATAATAATAAGTCCCTTACAGTGTTGCTGTGTCATCCTGCACCAGACCAGTGGTAGTGTCCTGTGCATCAGCCATCAGTCATTCCAGTGACCAGTCACAGTGGTATCCTCTGCTGCCTTATGTCCAGTGCTGCTGTATAATAATAAGTCCCTTACAGTGTTGCTGTGTTGTCCTGCGTCAGACCAGTGGTTGTGTTCTGTGCATCAGCCATCAGTCATTCCAGTGATGAGTCACAGTGGTATCCTCTGCTGACATATGTCCAGTGCTGCTATACCATAATAACAAGTCCCTTACAGTGTTGCTTTGTTCTCCTGCATCAGACCAGTGGTAGTGTCCTGTGCATCAGCCCTCAGTCACTCCAGTGACCAGTCACAGTGGTATCCTCTGCTGCCATATGTCCAGTGCTGCTGTATAATAATAACATGTCCCTTACAGTGTTGCTGTGTTGTCCTGCATCAGACCAGTGGTAGTGTCCTGTGCATCAGCAATCAGTCATTCCAGTGGCCAGTCACAGTGGTATCCTCTGCTGACATATGTCCAGTGCTGCTGTATAATAATAATAATAATAATAATAATAACAACAACAAGTCACTTACAGTGTTGCTCTGTTGTCCTGCATCAGACAAGAGGTACTGTCCTGTGCATCAGCCATTAGTCATTCCAGTGACGAGTCACAGTGGTATCCTCTACAGCCATGTGTCCAGTGCTGCTGTATAATAATAAGTCCCTTACAGTGTTGCTGTGTTGTCCTGCATCAAACCAATGGTAGTGTCCTGTGCATCAGCCATAAGTCATTGCAGTGACCAGTCACAGTGGTATCCTCTGCTACCATATTTCCAGTGCTGCTATATAATAATAATAAGTCCCTTAAAGTGTTGCTGTGTTGTCCTGCATCAGACCAGTGGTAGTGTCCTGTGCATCAGTCATTCCAGTGACTAGTCACAGTGGTATCCTCTGCTGCCATATGTCCAGTGCTGCTGTATAATAATAAGTCCCTTACAGTGTTGCTGTGTTGTCCTGCATCAAACCAGTGGTAATGTCCTGTTCATCAGCCATCGGTCATTCCAGTGACCAGTCACAGTGGTATCCTCTGCTCCCACATGTCCAGTGCTGCTGTATAATAATAAGTCCCTTACAGTGTTCCTGTGTTGTCCTGCATCAAACCAGTGGTAGTATCCTGTTCATCAGCCATCAGTCATTCCAGTGACCAGTCACAGCGGTATCCTCTGCTCCCATATGTCCAGTGCTGCTGTATAATAATAAGTCTCTTACAGTGTTGCTGTGTTGAGCTGCATCAGACCAGTGGTAGTGTCCTGTGCATCAGCCATTAGCCATTCCAGTGACCAGTCACAGTGGTATCCTCTGCTGCCATATGCCCAGTGCTGCTGTATTATAATAACAAGCCCCTAACAGTGTTGCTGTGTTGACCTGCATCAGACCAGTGGTAGTGTCCTGTGCATCAGCCATCAGTCATTCCAGTGACGAGACAGAGTGGTATCCTCTGCTACCATATGTCCAGTGCTTCTGTATATTAATAACATGTCCCTTACAGTGTTGCTGTGTTGTCCTGCATTAGACCAGTGGTAGTGTCCTGTGCATCAGCAATCAGTCATTCCAGCGACCAGTCACAGTGGTATCCTCTGCTCCCATATGTCCAGTGCTGCTGTATAATAATAACAAGTCCCTTACAGTGTTGCTGTGTTGTCCTGCATCAGACCAATGGTAGTGTCTTGTGCATCAACCATCAGTCATTCCAGTGACCAGACAGAGTGGTATCCTCTGCTGCCATATGTCCAGTGCTGCTGTATAATAATAACAAGTCCCCTACAGTGTTGCTGTGTTGTCCTGCATTAGACCAGTGGTTGTGCCTGTGCATCAGCCATCAGTCATGCCAGTGACCAGTCACAGCAGTATCCTCTGCTGCCATATGTCCAGTGCTGCTGTATAATAATAATAACTAGTCCCTTACAGTGTTGCTGTGTTGTCCTGCATCAGACAAGTGGTAGTATCCTGTGCATCAGCCATTAGTCATTCCAGTGACGAGTCACAGTGGTATCCTCTACAGCCATGTGTCCAGTGCTGCTGTATAATAATAAGTCCCTTACAGTGTTGCTGTGTTGTCCTGCATCAAACCAATGGTAGTGTCCTGTGCATCAGCCATAAGTCATTGCAGTGACCAGTCACAGTGGTAACCTCTGCTACCATATTTCCAGTCCTGCTATATAATAATAATAAGTCCCTTAAAGTGTTGCTGTGTTGTCCTGCATCAGACCAGTGGTAGTGTCCTGTGCATCAGTCATTCCAGTGACTAGTCACAGTGGTATCCTCTGCTGCCATATGTCCAGTGCTGCTGTATAATAATAAGTCCCTTACAGTGTTGCTGTGTTGTCCTGCATCAAACCAGTGGTAATGTCCTGTTCATCAGCCATCGGTCATTCCAGTGACCAGTCACAGTGGTATCCTCTGCTCCCACATGTCCAGTGCTGCTGTATAATAATAAGTCCCTTACAGTGTTCCTGTGTTGTCCTGCATCAAACCAGTGGTAGTATCCTGTTCATCAGCCATCAGTCATTCCAGTGACCAGTCACAGCGGTATCCTCTGCTCCCATATGTCCAGTGCTGCTGTATAATAATAAGTCTCTTACAGTGTTGCTGTGTTGAGCTGCATCAGACCAGTGGTAGTGTCCTGTGCATCAGCCATTAGCCATTCCAGTGACCAGTCACAGTGGTATCCTCTGCTGCCATATGCCCAGTGCTGCTGTATTATAATAACAAGCCCCTAACAGTGTTGCTGTGTTGACCTGCATCAGACCAGTGGTAGTGTCCTGTGCATCAGCCATCAGTCATTCCAGTGACGAGACAGAGTGGTATCCTCTGCTACCATATGTCCAGTGCTTCTGTATATTAATAACATGTCCCTTACAGTGTTGCTGTGTTGTCCTGCATTAGACCAGTGGTAGTGTCCTGTGCATCAGCAATCAGTCATTCCAGCGACCAGTCACAGTGGTATCCTCTGCTCCCATATGTCCAGTGCTGCTGAATAATAATAACAAGTCCCTTACAGTGTTGCTGTGTTGTCCTGCATCAGACCAATGGTAGTGTCTTGTGCATCAACCATCAGTCATTCCAATGACCAGACAGAGTGGTATCCTCTGCTGCCATATGTCCAGTGCTGCTGTATAATAATAACAAGTCCCCTACAGTGTTGCTGTGTTGTCCTGCATTAGACCAGTGGTTGTGCCTGTGCATCAGCCATCAGTCATGCCAGTGACCAGTCACAGCAGTATCCTCTGCTGCCATATGTCCAGTGCTGCTGTATAATAATAATAACTAGTCCCTTACAGTGTTGCTGTGTTGTCCTGCATCAGACAAGTGGTAGTATCCTGTGCATCAGCCATTAGTCATTCCAGTGATCAGTCACAGTAGTATCCTCTACAGCCATGTGCCCAGTGCTGCTGTATAATAATAAGTCCCTTACAGTGTTGCTGTGTTGACCTGCATCAAACCAATGGTAGTGTCTTGTGCATTAGCCATCAGTCATTGCAATGACCAGTCACAGTGGTATCCTTGCTACCATATTTCCAGTGCTGCTGTATAATAATAACAACAAGTCTTTTACAGTGTTGCTGTGTTGTTCTGCATCAGACCAGTGGTAGTGTCCTGTGCATCAGCCATCAGTCATTCCAGTGACCAATCACAGTGGTATCCTCTGCTGCCATATGTCCAGTGCTGCTGTATAATAATAAGTCCCTTACAGTGTTCCTGCGTTGTCCTGCATTAGACCAGTGGTTGTGTCCTGTGCATCAGCCATCAGTCATTCCAGTGACCAGTCACAGTGGTATCCTCTGTTCCGATATGTCCAGTGCCGCTGTATAATAATAAGTCCCTTACAGTGTTCCTGTGTTGTCCTGCATTAAACCAGTGGTAGTGTCTTGTAGAGATGAGCGGGTTCGGTTTCTCTGAATCCGAACCCGCCAGAACTTCATGTTTTTTTTCACGGGTCCGAGCGACTCGGATCTTCCCGCCTTGCTCGGTTAACCCGAGCGCGCCCGAACGTCATCATGACGCTGTCGGATTCTCGCGAGGCTCGGATTCTATCGCGAGACTCGGATTCTATATAAGGAGCCGCGCGTCGCCGCCATTTTCACACGTGCATTGAGATTGATAGGGAGAGGACGTGGCTGGCGTCCTCTCCGTTTAGAATAGATTAGAGAGACACTTGATTTACTAATTTTGGGGAGCATTAGGAGTACTCAGTACAGTGCAGAGTTTTGCTGATAGTGACCACCAGTTTTATTTATAATCCGTTCTCTGCCTGAAAAAAGCGATACACAGCACACAGTGACTCAGTCACATACCATATCTGTGTGCACTGCTCAGGCTCAGGCCAGTGTGCTGCATCATCTATTATCTATATATAATATTATATATATCTGTCTGACTGCTCAGCTCACACAGCTTATAATTGTGGGGGAGACTGGGGAGCACTACTGCAGTGCCAGTTATAGGTTATAGCAGGAGCCAGGAGTACATAATATATTATATAGTGAGTGACCACCAGACACACAGTGCAGTTTATTTAATATATCCGTTCTCTGCCTGAAAAAAGCGATACACACAGTGACTCAGTCAGTCACATACCATATCTGTGTGCACTGCTCAGGCTCAGGCCAGTGTGCTGCATCATCTATATATATTATATATCTGTCTGACTGCTCAGCTCACACAGCTTATAATTGTGGGGGAGACTGGGGAGCACTACTGCAGTGCCAGTTATAGGTTATAGCAGGAGCCAGGAGTACATAATATTATATTAAAATTAAACAGTGCACACTTTTGCTGCAGGAGTGCCACTGCCAGTGTGACTAGTGACCAGTGACCTGACCACCAGTATATATAATATTAGTAGTATACTATCTCTTTATCAACCAGTCTATATATTAGCAGCAGACACAGTACAGTGCGGTAGTTCACGGCTGTGGCTACCTCTGTGTCGGCACTCGGCAGCCCGTCCATAATTGTATATACCACCTAACCGTGGTTTTTTTTTCTTTCTTTATACATACATACTAGTTACGAGTATACTATCTCTTTATCAACCAGTCTATATTAGCAGCAGACACAGTACAGTGCGGTAGTTCACGGCTGTGGCTACCTCTGTGTCGGCACTCGGCAGCCCGTCCATAATTGTATATACCACCTAACCGTGGTTTTTTTTTCTTTCTTTATACATACATACTAGTTACGAGTATACTATCTCTTTATCAACCAGTCTATATATTAGCAGCAGACACAGTACAGTGCGGTAGTTCACGGCTGTGGCTACCTCTGTGTCGGCACTCGGCAGCCCGTCCATAATTGTATACTAGTATCCAATCCATCCATCTCCATTGTTTACCTGAGGTGCCTTTTAGTTGTGCCTATTAAAATATGGAGAACAAAAATGTTGAGGTTCCAAAATTAGGGAAAGATCAAGATCCACTTCCACCTCGTGCTGAAGCTGCTGCCACTAGTCATGGCCGAGACGATGAAATGCCAGCAACGTCGTCTGCCAAGGCCGATGCCCAATGTCATAGTACAGAGCATGTCAAATCCAAAACACCAAATATCAGTAAAAAAAGGACTCCAAAACCTAAAATAAAATTGTCGGAGGAGAAGCGTAAACTTGCCAATATGCCATTTACCACACGGAGTGGCAAGGAACGGCTGAGGCCCTGGCCTATGTTCATGGCTAGTGGTTCAGCTTCACATGAGGATGGAAGCACTCAGCCTCTCGCTAGAAAAATGAAAAGACTCAAGCTGGCAAAAGCAGCACAGCAAAGAACTGTGCATTCTTCGAAATCCCAAATCCACAAGGAGAGTCCAATTGTGTCGGTTGCGATGCCTGACCTTCCCAACACTGGACGTGAAGAGCATGCGCCTTCCACAATTTGCACGCCCCCTGCAAGTGCTGGAAGGAGCACCCGCAGTCCAGTTCCTGATAGTCAGATTGAAGATGTCAGTGTTGAAGTACACCAGGATGAGGAGGATATGGGTGTTGCTGGCGCTGGGGAGGAAATTGACCAGGAGGATTCTGATGGTGAGGTGGTTTGTTTAAGTCAGGCACCCGGGGAGACACCTGTTGTCCGTGGGAGGAATATGGCCGTTGACATGCCAGGTGAAAATACCAAAAAAATCAGCTCTTCGGTGTGGAGGTATTTCACCAGAAATGCGGACAACAGGTGTCAAGCCGTGTGTTCCCTTTGTCAAGCTGTAATAAGTAGGGGTAAGGACGTTAACCACCTCGGAACATCCTCCCTTATACGTCACCTGCAGCGCATTCATAATAAGTCAGTGACAAGTTCAAAAACTTTGGGTGACAGCGGAAGCAGTCCACTGACCAGTAAATCCCTTCCTCTTGTAACCAAGCTCACGCAAACCACCCCACCAACTCCCTCAGTGTCAATTTCCTCCTTCCCCAGGAATGCCAATAGTCCTGCAGGCCATGTCACTGGCAATTCTGACGAGTCCTCTCCTGCCTGGGATTCCTCCGATGCATCCTTGCGTGTAACGCCTACTGCTGCTGGCGCTGCTGTTGTTGCCGCTGGGAGTCGATGGTCATCCCAGAGGGGAAGTCGTAAGCCCACTTGTACTACTTCCAGTAAGCAATTGACTGTTCAACAGTCCTTTGCGAGGAAGATGAAATATCACAGCAGTCATCCTACTGCAAAGCGGATAACTGTGGCCTTGGCATCCTGGGTGGTGAGAAACGTGGTTCCGGTATCCATCATTACTGCAGAGCCAACTAGAGACTTGTTGGAGGTACTGTGTCCCCGGTACCAAATACCATCTAGGTTCCATTTCTCTAGGCAGGCGATACCGAAAATGTACACAGACCTCAGAAAAAGAGTCACCAGTGTCCTAAAAAATGCAGCTGTACCCAATGTCCACTTAACCACGGACATGTGGACAAGTGGAGCAGGGCAGGGTCAGGACTATATGACTGTGACAGCCCACTGGGTAGATGTATGGACTCCCGCCGCAAGAACAGCAGCGGCGGCACCAGTAGCAGCATCTCGCAAACGCCAACTCTTTCCTAGGCAGGCTACGCTTTGTATCACCGGTTTCCAGAATACGCACACAGCTGAAAACCTCTTACGGCAACTGAGGAAGATCATCGCGGAATGGCTTACCCCAATTGGACTCTCCTGTGGATTTGTGGCATCGGACAACGCCAGCAATATTGTGTGTGCATTAAATATGGGCAAATTCCAGCACGTCCCATGTTTTGCACATACCTTGAATTTGGTGGTGCAGAATTTTTTAAAAAACGACAGGGGCGTGCAAGAGATGCTGTCGGTGGCCAGAAGAATTGCGGGACACTTTCGGCGTACAGGCACCACGTACAGAAGACTGGAGCACCACCAAAAACTACTGAACCTGCCCTGCCATCATCTGAAGCAAGAAGTGGTAACGAGGTGGAATTCAACCCTCTATATGCTTCAGAGGTTGGAGGAGCAGCAAAAGGCCATTCAAGCCTATACAATTGAGCACGATATAGTAGGTGGAATGCACCTGTCTCAGGCGCAGTGGAGAATGATTTCAACGTTGTGCAAGGTTCTGATGCCCTTTGAACTTGCCACACGTGAAGTCAGTTCAGACACTGCCAGCCTGAGTCAGGTCATTCCCCTCATCAGGCTTTTGCAGAAGAAGCTGGAGGCATTGAAGAAGGAGCTAAAAGGGAGCGATTCCGCTAGGCATGTGGGACTTGTGGATGCAGCCCTTAATTCGCTTAACAAGGATTCACGGGTGGTCAATCTGTTGAAATCAGAGCACTACATTTTGGCCACCGTGCTCGATCCTAGATTTAAAGCCTACCTTGGATCTCTCTTTCCGGCAGACACAGGTCTGCTGGGGTTGAAAGACCTGCTGGTGACAAAATTGTCAAGTCAAGCGGAACGCGACCTGTCAACATCTCCTCCTTCACATTCTCCCGCAACTGGGGGTGCGAGGAAAAGGCTCAGAATTCCGAGCCCACCCGCTGGCGGTGATGCAGGGCAGTCTGGAGCGACTGCTGATGCTGACATCTGGTCCGGACTGAAGGACCTGACAACGATTACGGACATGTCGTCTACTGTCACTGCATATGATTCTCTCAACATTGATAGAATGGTGGAGGATTATATGAGTGACCGCATCCAAGTAGGCACGTCACACAGTCCGTACTTATACTGGCAGGAAAAAGAGGCAATTTGGAGGCCCATGCACAAACTGGCTTTATTCTACCTAAGTTGCCCTCCCACAAGTGTGTACTCCGAAAGAGTGTTTAGTGCCGCCGCTCACCTTGTCAGCAATCGGCGTACGAGGTTACATCCAGAAAATGTGGAGAAGATGATGTTCATTAAAATGAATTATAATCAATTCCTCCGCGGAGACATTGACCAGCAGCAATTGCCTCCACAAAGTACACAGGGAGCTGAGATGGTGGATTCCAGTGGGGACGAATTGATAATCTGTGAGGAGGGGGATGTACACGGTGATATATCGGAGGGTGAAGATGAGGTGGACATCTTGCCTCTGTAGAGCCAGTTTGTGCAAGGAGAGATTAATTGCTTCTTTTTTGGGGGGGGTCCAAACCAACCCGTCATATCAGTCACAGTCGTGTGGCAGACCCTGTCACTGAAATGATGGGTTGGTTAAAGTGTGCATGTCCTGTTTTGTTTATACAACATAAGGGTGGGTGGGAGGGCCCAAGGACAATTCCATCTTGCACCTCTTTTTTCTTTTCTTTTTCTTTGCATCATGTGCTGATTGGGGAGGGTTTTTTGGAAGGGACATCCTGCGTGACACTGCAGTGCCACTCCTAGATGGGCCCGGTGTTTGTGTCGGCCACTAGGGTCGCTAATCTTACTCACACAGTCAGCTACCTCATTGCGCCTCTTTTTTTCTTTGCGTCATGTGCTGTTTGGGGAGGGTTTTTTGGAAGGGACATCCTGCGTGACACTGCAGTGCCACTCCTAGATGGGCCCGGTGTTTGTGTCGGCCACTAGGGTCGCTAATCTTACTCACACAGCTACCTCATTGCGCCTCTTTTTTTCTTTGCGTCATGTGCTGTTTGGGGAGGGTTTTTTGGAAGGGACATCCTGCGTGACACTGCAGTGCCACTCCTAGATGGGCCCGGTGTTTGTGTCGGCCACTAGGGTCGCTAATCTTACTCACACAGCTACCTCATTGCGCCTCTTTTTTTCTTTGCGTCATGTGCTGTTTGGGGAGGGTTTTTTGGAAGGGCCATCCTGCGTGACACTGCAGTGCCACTCCTAGATGGGCCCGGTGTTTGTGTCGGCCACTAGGGTCGCTAATCTTACTCACACAGCTACCTCATTGCGCCTCTTTTTTTCTTTGCGTCATGTGCTGTTTGGGGAGGGTTTTTTGGAAGGGACATCCTGCGTGACACTGCAGTGCCACTCCTAGATGGGCCCGGTGTTTGTGTCGGCCACTAGGGTCGCTTATCTTACTCACACAGCGACCTCGGTGCAAATTTTAGGACTAAAAATAATATTGTGAGGTGTGAGGTATTCAGAATAGACTGAAAATGAGTGTAAATTATGGTTTTTGAGGTTAATAATACTTTGGGATCAAAATGACCCCCAAATTCTATGATTTAAGCTGTTTTTTAGTGTTTTTTGAAAAAAACACCCGAATCCAAAACACACCCGAATCCGACAAAAAAAATTCGGTGAGGTTTTGCCAAAACGCGTTCGAACCCAAAACACGGCCGCGGAACCGAACCCAAAACCAAAACACAAAACCCGAAAAATTTCAGGCGCTCATCTCTAGTGTCTTGTTCATCAGCCATCAGTCATTCCAGTGACCAGTCACAGTGGTATCCTCTGCTCCCATATGTCCAGTGCTGCTGTATAATAAAAAGTTCCTTACAGTGTTGCTGTGTTGTCCTGCATCAGACCAGTGGTAGTGCCCTGTGCATCAGCCATCAGTCATTCCAGTGACCAGACACAGTAGTATCCTCTACAGCCATGTGCCCAGTGCTGCTATATAATAATAAGTCCCTTACAGTGTTGCTGTGTTGATGTGCATCAAACCAATGGTAGTGTCATGTGCATCAGCCATCAGTCATTGCAGTGACCAGTCACAGTGGTATCCTCTGCTACCATATTTCCAGTGCTGCTGTATAATAATAATAATAACAAGTCCCTTACAGTGTTGCTGTTTTGTCCTGCATCAGACAAGTGGTAATATCCTGTGCATCGGCCATTAGTCATTCCAGTGATCAGTCACAGTAGTATCCTCTACAGCCATGTGCCCAGTGCTGCTGTATAATAATAAGTCCCTAACAGTGTTGCTGTGTTGACCTGCATCAAACCAATGGTAGTGTCCTGTCCATCAGCCATCAGTCATTGCAGTGACCAGTCACAGTGGTATCCTCTGCTACTATATTTCCAGTGCTGCTGTATAATAATAACAAATCCCTTGCAGTGTTGCTGTGTTGTCCTGCATCAGACCAGTGGTAGTGTCCTGTGCATCAGCCATTCCAGTGACCAGTCACAGTGGTATCCTCTGCTGCCATATGTCCAGTGCTGCTGTGTAATAATAAAAAGTCCCTTACAGTGTTGCTGTGTTGTCCTGCATCAAACCAGTGGTAGTGTCCTGTTCATCAGCCATCAGTCATTCCAGTGACCAGTCACAGTGGTATCCTCTGCTCCGATATGTCCAGTGCTGCTGTATAATAAAAAGTTCCTTACAGTGTTGCTGTGTTGTCCTGCATCAGACCAGTGGTAGTGCCCTGTGCATCAGCCATCAGTCATTCCAGTGACCAGACACAGTAGTATCCTCTACAGCCATGTGCCCAGTGCTGCTATATAATAATAAGTCCCTTACAGTGTTGCTGTGTTGACGAGCATCAAACCAATGGTAGTGTCATGTGCATCAGCAATCAGTCATTGCAGTGACCAGTCACAGTGGTATCCTCTGCTACCATATTTCCAGTGCTGCTGTATAATAATAATAATAATAATAATAATAATAATAATAATAATAATAACAAGTCCCTTACAGTGTTGCTGTGTTGTCCTGCATCAGACAAGTGGTAGTATCCTGTGCATTGGCCATTAGTCATTCCAGTGATCAGTCACAGTAGTATCCTCTACAGCCATGTGCCCAGTGCTGCTGTATAATAATAAGTCCCTTACAGTGTTGCTGTGTTGACCTGCATCAAACCAGTGGTAGTGTACTGTCCATCAGCCATCAGTCATTGCAGTGACCAGTCACAGTGGTATCCTCTGCTACCATATTTCCAGTGCTGCTGTGTAATAATAAAAAGTCCCTTACAGTGTTGCTGTGTTGTCCTGCATCAAACCAGTGGTAGTGTCCTGTTCATCAGCCATCAGTCATTCCAGTGACCAGTCACAGTGGTATCCTTTGCTCCCATATGTCCAGTTCTGTTGTATAATAATAAAAAGTCCCTTACAGTGTTGCTTTGTTGTCCTGCATCAGACCAGTGGTAGTGTCCTGTGCATCAGCCATTCCAGTGACCAGTCACAGTGGTATCCTCTGCTGCCATATGTCCAGTGCTGCTGTGTAATAATAAAAAGTCCCTTACAGTGTTGCTGTGTTGTCCTGCATCAAACCAGTGGTAGTGTCCTGTTCATCAGCCATCAGTCATTCCAGTGACCAGTCACAGTGGTATCCTTTGCTCCCATATGTCCAGTTCTGTTGTATAATAATAAAAAGTCCCTTACAGTGTTGCTTTGTTGTCCTGCATCAGACCAGTGGTAGTGTCCTGTGCATCAGCCATTAGTTATTCCAGTGAACAGTCACAGTGGTATCCTCTGCTCCCATATGTCCAGTGCTGCTGTATAATAATAATAAGTCTCTTACAGTGTTGCTGTGTTGTCCTGCATCAGACAAGTGGTAGTATCCTGTGCATTGGCCATTAGTCATTCCAGTGATCAGTCACAGTAGTATCCTCTACAGCCATGTGCCCAGTGCTGCTGTATAATAATAAGTCCCTTACAGTGTTGCTGTGTTGACCAGCATCAAAACAGTGGTAGTGTCCTGTCCATCAGCCATCAGTCATTGCAGTGACCAGTCACAGTGGTATCCTCTGCTACCATATTTCCAGTGCTGCTGTGTAATAATAAAAAGTCCCTTACAGTGTTGCTGTGTTGTCCTGCATCAAACCAGTGGTAGTGTCCTGTTCATCAGCCATCAGTCATTCCAGTGACCAGTCACAGTGGTATCCTTTGCTCCCATATGTCCAGTTCTGTTGTATAATAATAAAAAGTCCCTTACAGTGTTGCTTTGTTGTCCTGCATCAGACCAGTGGTAGTGTCCTGTGCATCAGCCATTCCAGTGACCAGTCACAGTGGTATCCTCTGCTGCCATATGTCCAGTGCTGCTGTGTAATAATAAAAAGTCCCTTACAGTGTTGCTGTGTTGTCCTGCATCAAACCAGTGGTAGTGTCCTGTTCGTCAGCCATCAGTCATTCCAGTGACCAGTCACAGTGGTGTCCTTTGCTCCCATATGTCCAGTTCTGTTGTATAATAATAAAAAGTCCCTTACAGTGTTGCTTTGTTGTCCTGCATCAGACCAGTGGTAGTGTCCTGTGCATCAGCCATTCCAGTGACCAGTCACAGTGGTATCCTCTGCTGCCATATGTCCAGTGCTGCTGTGTAATAATAAAAAGTCCCTTACAGTGTTGCTGTGTTGTCCTGCATCAAACCAGTGGTAGTGTCCTGTTCATCAGCCATCAGTCATTCCAGTGACCAGTCACAGTGGTATCCTTTGCTCCCATATGTCCAGTTCTGTTGTATAATAATAAAAAGTCCCTTACAGTGTTGCTTTGTTGTCCTGCATCAGACCAGTGGTAGTGTCCTGTGCATCAGCCATTCCAGTGACCAGTCACAGTGGTATCCTCTGCTGCCATATGTCCAGTGCTGCTGTGTAATAATAAAAAGTCCCTTACAGTGTTCCTGTGTTGTCCTGCATCAAACCAGTGGTAGTGTCCTGTGCATCAGCCATTAGTTATTCCAGTGAACAGTCACAGTGGTATCCTCTGCTCCCATATGTCCAGTGCTGCTGTATAATAATAATAAGTCTCTTACAGTGTTGCTGTGTTGTCCTGCATCAGACAAGTGGTAGTATCCTGTGCATTGGCCATTAGTCATTCCAGTGATCAGTCACAGTAGTATCCTCTACAGCCATGTGCCCAGTGCTGCTGTATAATAATAAGTCCCTTACAGTGTTGCTGTGTTGACCTGCATCAAACCAGTGGTAGTGTCCTGTCCATCAGCCATCAGTCATTGCAGTGACCAGTCACAGTGGTATCCTCTGCTACCATATTTCCAGTGCTGCTGTGTAATAATAAAAAGTCCCTTACAGTGTTGCTGTGTTGTCCTGCATCAAACCAGTGGTAGTGTCCTGTTCATCAGCCATCAGTCATTCCAGTGACCAGTCACAGTGGTATCCTTTGCTCCCATATGTCCAGTTCTGTTGTATAATAATAAAAAGTCCCTTACAGTGTTGCTTTGTTGTCCTGCATCAGACCAGTGGTAGTGTCCTGTGCATCAGCCATTCCAGTGACCAGTCACAGTGGTATCCTCTGCTGCCATATGTCCAGTGCTGCTGTGTAATAATAAAAAGTCCCTTACAGTGTTCCTGTGTTGTCCTGCATCAAACCAGTGGTAGTGTCTTGTTCATCAGCCATCAGTCATTCCAGTGACCAGTCACAGTGGTATCCTCTGCTCCGATATGTCCAGTGCTGCTGTATAATAAAAAGTTCCTTACAGTGTTGCTGTGTTGTCCTGCATCAGACCAGTGGTAGTGCCCTGTGCATCAGCCATCAGTCATTCCAGTGACCAGACACAGTAGTATCCTCTACAGCCATGTGCCCAGTGCTGCTATATAATAATAAGTCCCTTACAGTGTTGCTGTGTTGACGTGCATCAAACCAATGGTAGTGTCATGTGCATCAGCCATCAGTCATTGCAGTGACCAGTCACAGTGGTATCCTCTGCTACCATATTTCCAGTGCTGCTGTATAATAATAATAATAATAATAATAATAACAAGTCCCTTACAGTGTTGCTGTGTTGTCCTGCATCAGACAAGTGGTAGTATCCTGTGCATTGGCCATTAGTCATTCCAGTGATCAGTCACAGTAGTATCCTCTACAGCCATGTGCCCAGTGCTGCTGTATAATAATAAGTCCCTTACAGTGTTGCTGTGTTGACCTGCATCAAACCAGTGGTAGTGTACTGTCCATCAGCCATCAGTCATTGCAGTGACCAGTCACAGTGGTATCCTCTGCTACCATATTTCCAGTGCTGCTGTGTAATAATAAAAAGTCCCTTACAGTGTTGCTGTGTTGTCCTGCATCAAACCAGTGGTAGTGTCCTGTTCATCAGCCATCAGTCATTCCAGTGACCAGTCACAGTGGTATCCTTTGCTCCCATATGTCCAGTTCTGTTGTATAATAATAAAAAGTCCCTTACAGTGTTGCTTTGTTGTCCTGCATCAGACCAGTGGTAGTGTCCTGTGCATCAGCCATTCCAGTGACCAGTCACAGTGGTATCCTCTGCTGCCATATGTCCAGTGCTGCTGTGTAATAATAAAAAGTCCCTTACAGTGTTGCTGTGTTGTCCTGCATCAAACCAGTGGTAGTGTCCTGTTCATCAGCCATCAGTCATTCCAGTGACCAGTCACAGTGGTATCCTTTGCTCCCATATGTCCAGTTCTGTTGTATAATAATAAAAAGTCCCTTACAGTGTTGCTTTGTTGTCCTGCATCAGACCAGTGGTAGTGTCCTGTGCATCAGCCATTAGTTATTCCAGTGAACAGTCACAGTGGTATCCTCTGCTCCCATATGTCCAGTGCTGCTGTATAATAATAATAAGTCTCTTACAGTGTTGCTGTGTTGTCCTGCATCAGACAAGTGGTAGTATCCTGTGCATTGGCCATTAGTCATTCCAGTGATCAGTCACAGTAGTATCCTCTACAGCCATGTGCCCAGTGCTGCTGTATAATAATAAGTCCCTTACAGTGTTGCTGTGTTGACCTGCATCAAACCAGTGGTAGTGTCCTGTCCATCAGCCATCAGTCATTGCAGTGACCAGTCACAGTGGTATCCTCTGCTACCATATTTCCAGTGCTGCTGTGTAATAATAAAAAGTCCCTTACAGTGTTGCTGTGTTGTCCTGCATCAAACCAGTGGTAGTGTCCTGTTCATCAGCCATCAGTCATTCCAGTGACCAGTCACAGTGGTATCCTTTGCTCCCATATGTCCAGTTCTGTTGTATAATAATAAAAAGTCCCTTACAGTGTTGCTTTGTTGTCCTGCATCAGACCAGTGGTAGTGTCCTGTGCATCAGCCATTAGTTATTCCAGTGAACAGTCACAGTGGTATCCTCTGCTCCCATATGTCCAGTGCTGCTGTATAATAATAATAAGTCTCTTACAGTGTTGCTGTGTTGTCCTGCATCAGACAAGTGGTAGTATCCTGTGCATTGGCCATTAGTCATTCCAGTGATCAGTCACAGTAGTATCCTCTACAGCCATGTGCCCAGTGCTGCTGTATAATAATAAGTCCCTTACAGTGTTGCTGTGTTGACCTGCATCAAACCAGTGGTAGTGTCCTGTCCATCAGCCATCAGTCATTGCAGTGACCAGTCACAGTGGTATCCTCTGCTACCATATTTCCAGTGCTGCTGTGTAATAATAAAAAGTCCCTTACAGTGTTGCTGTGTTGTCCTGCATCAAACCAGTGGTAGTGTCCTGTTCATCAGCCATCAGTCATTCCAGTGACCAGTCACAGTGGTATCCTTTGCTCCCATATGTCCAGTTCTGTTGTATAATAATAAAAAGTCCCTTACAGTGTTGCTTTGTTGTCCTGCATCAGACCAGTGGTAGTGTCCTGTGCATCAGCCATTCCAGTGACCAGTCACAGTGGTATCCTCTGCTGCCATATGTCCAGTGCTGCTGTGTAATAATAAAAAGTCCCTTACAGTGTTGCTGTGTTGTCCTGCATCAAACCAGTGGTAGTGTCCTGTTCATCAGCCATCAGTCATTCCAGTGACCAGTCACAGTGGTATCCTTTGCTCCCATATGTCCAGTTCTGTTGTATAATAATAAAAAGTCCCTTACAGTGTTGCTTTGTTGTCCTGCATCAGACCAGTGGTAGTGTCCTGTGCATCAGCCATTAGTTATTCCAGTGAACAGTCACAGTGGTATCCTCTGCTCCCATATGTCCAGTGCTGCTGTATAATAATAATAAGTCTCTTACAGTGTTGCTGTGTTGTCCTGCATTAGACAAGTGGTAGTATCCTGTGCATTGGCCATTAGTCATTCCAGTGATCAGTCACAGTAGTATCCTCTACAGCCATGTGCCCAGTGCTGCTGTATAATAATAAGTCCCTTACAGTGTTGCTGTGTTGACCTGCATCAAACCAGTGGTAGTGTCCTGTCCATCAGCCATCAGTCATTGCAGTGACCAGTCACAGTGGTATCCTCTGCTACCATATTTCCAGTGCTGCTGTGTAATAATAAAAAGTCCCTTACAGTGTTGCTGTGTTGTCCTGCATCAAACCAGTGGTAGTGTCCTGTTCATCAGCCATCAGTCATTCCAGTGACCAGTCACAGTGGTATCCTCTGCTCCCATATGTCCAGTTCTGTTGTATAATAATAAAAAGTCCCTTACAGTGTTGCTTTGTTGTCCTGCATCAGACCAGTGGTAGTGTCCTGTGCATCAGCCATTCCAGTGACCAGTCACAGTGGTATCCTCTGCTGCCATATGTCCAGTGCTGCTGTGTAATAATAAAAAGTCCCTTACAGTGTTGCTGTGTTGTCCTGCATCAGACCAGTGGTAGTGTCCTGTTCATCAGCCATCAGTCATTCCAGTGACCAGTCACAGTGGTATCCTTTGCTCCCATATGTCCAGTTCTGTTGTATAATAATAAAAAGTCCCTTACAGTGTTGCTTTGTTGTCCTGCATCAGACCAGTGGTAGTGTCCTGTGCATCAGCCATCAGTCACTCCAGTGACCAGTCACAGTGGTATCCTCTGCTGCCATATGTCCAGTGCTGCTGTATAATAATAACATGTCCCTTACAGTGTTGCTGTGTTGTCCTGCATCAGACCAGTGGTAGTGTCCTGTGCATCAGCAATCAGTCATTCCAGTGGCCAGTCACAGTGGTATCCTCTGCTGACATATGTCCGTGCTGCTGTATAATAATAAAAAGTCCCTTACAGTGTTGCTTTGTTGTCCTGCATCAGACAAGTGTTAGTGTCCTGTGCATCAGCCATTAGTCATTCCAGTGACGAGTCACAGTGGTATCCTCTACAGCCATGTGTCCAGTGCTGCTGTATAATAATAAGTCCCTTACAGTGTTGCTGTGTTGTCCTGCATCAAACCAATGGTAGTGTCCTGTGCATCAGCCATCAGTCATTGCAGTGACCAGTCACAGTGGTATCCTCTGCTCCCATATGTCCAGTGCTGCTGTATAATAATAAGTCCCTTACAGTGTTCCTGTGTTGTCTTGAATCAAACCAGTGGTAGTGTCCTTTTCATCAGCCATTCCAGTGACCAGTCACAGTGGTATCCTCTGCTCCCATATGTCCAGTGCTGCTGTATAATAATAAGTCCCTTACAGTGTTCCTGTGTTGTCCTGCATCAAACCAGTGGTAGTGTCCTGTTCATAAGCCATCAGTCATTCCAGTGACAAGTCACAGTGGTATCCTCTGCTCCCATATGTCCAGTGCTGCTGTATAATAATAAGTCCCTTACAGTGTTGCTGTGTTGTCCTGCATCAGACCAGTGGTAGTGTCCTGTGCATCAGCCATTAGTTATTCCAGTGAGCAGTCACAGTGGTATCCTCTGCTCCCATATGTCCAGTGCTGCTGTATAATAATAATAAGTCTCTTACAGTGTTGCTGTGTTGTCCTGCATCAGACCAGTGGTAGTGTCCTGTGCATCAGCCATTAGTTATTCCAGTGAACAGTCACAGTGGTATCCTCTGCTCCCATATGTCCAGTGCTGCTGTATAATAATAATAAGTCCCTTACAGTGTTGCTGTGTTGTCCTGCATCAGACCTGTGGTAGTGTCCTGTGCATCAGCCATTAGTCAATCCAGTGACTGACCAGTCACAGTGGTATCCTCTACTGCCATATGTCCAGTGCTGCTGTATAATAATAACAACAAGTCCCTTACAGTGTTGCTGTGTTGTCCTGCATCAGACCAATGGTAGTGTCCTGTGCATCAACCATCAGTCATTCCAGTGACCAGTCATAGCCGTATCCTCTGCTGCCATATGTCCAGTGCTATTGTATAATAATAACCAGTCCCTTACAGTGTTGCTGTGATGTACTGCATTAGACCAGTGGTAGTGTCCTGTGCATCAGCCATCAGTCATTCCAGTGACCAGTCACAGTGGTATCCTCTGCTCTCATATGTCCAGTGCTGCTGTATAATAATAACAAGTCCCTTACAGTGTTGCTGTGTTGTCCTGCATCAGACCAGTGGTAGTGTCCTGTGCATCAGCCATTAGTCAATCCAGTGACCGACCAGTCACAGTGGTATCCTCTGCTGCCATATGTCCAGTGCTGCTGTATAATAATAACAAGCCCCTTACAGTGTTGCTGTGTTGTCCTGCATGAGACCAGTGGTAGTGTCCTGTGCATCAGCCATCAGTCATTCCAGTAACCAGTCAGAGTGGTATCCTCTGCTGCCATATTTCCAGTGCTGCTGTATAATAATAATAACAACAAGTCCCTTACAGTGTTGCTGTGTTGTCCTGCATTAGACCAGTGGTTGTGTCCTGTGCATCAGCCATCAGTCATTCCAGTGACCAGTCACAGTGGTATCCTCTGCTGCCATATGTCCAGTGCTGCTGTATAATAATAATAATAATAATAATAATAATAATAACAACAAGTCCCTTACAGTGTTGCTGTGTTGTCCTGCATCAGACAAGTGGTAGTATCCTGTGCATCAGCCATTAGTCATTCCAGTGATCAGTCACAGTAGTATCCTCTACATGTCACAACTGAGGGCCTGAGCTGACGGGAGGCAGCCTCAGTTGTAGGGGCTGAGATGTACCGGAACCTGGGAGGTTGTATCAGACCCCTGGACATGTAAGTAACATGAATAATAACTGCCCGAAGGCGTGACCACGACAACTTGGATAAAAGTCAATGATGTTTATTATGACAACTCCGCAACACAGCAGCAGTAAAAGAAAACGTAAAAGTCAGCAAAGAATAAATACAGTTCCTGGGTACTACAGGATGGCAGGAGCCACAGGGCACTGGTAGTGTGAGATAGTTCTTATAATCTTCTAGATGGAAAGTCCTTACCAGGCCCAACTGTAGCAATGGAGATAACCCAGGATTGTACCAGCTGGTGTTCCAGGAAAAGCTGGGTTGCTGAAGATAAAACGGCTGCTGTGGATACTGGCTGGAACCAGACTGTTGTTAGCACGGAGTGGATACTGGCTGGAACCAGTTAAATAATAAATGAACTTGGGAGCGATGAAATATGAGCTGAAATGTAGAACTTGAGAGCGGAGAAATAATAATACCGGTGGAGAGTGGTAAAGTGTAGAAAGGACACCGGCCCTTTAAGAGAAGCTGTACTCTGCTGGAAGCTGGGCTGGAAGCAGGTAATGTTGTAGCTGGAAACAGATGAATCCACAATGGATTGGAGAGTCAGGCTACACCGCAGGTGGAATGCTGGTGCGGGTCTCTATGGTGGAAGTCTTGAGACAGGAGCTGGAACCTGGAAGACAATCACAGGAGAGAGACAAACAGGAACTAGGTTTGACAACCAAAGCACTGACGCCTTCCTTGCTCAGGCACAGTGTATTTATACCTGCAGCAAGGAAGGGATTGGCTAGGCAATTATGCAGATTAACAATACTGACAACAGATTGGAGGAAATGATCAGCTGACAGAATCCAAGATGGCTGCGCCCATGCAGACACTTGGAGGGAAGTTTGGTTTGTAATCCATGTGGTAATGAAAACAGTAATGGCGGCGCCGGCCACTGGAGACAGGAGACGCCAGGCTGACAAGTGCACATCCAACCACGCGGACACAGCGGAGGCCGCGGCTGACGTAATCGCCACTCTGACACTCTGCATGCAGAAGCTCAGGGACGGCGGCGGAGGCCGCGGGAGACGCCATACCAGAAGTAATAAGGCGTTACTGTGACAGCGTCTCAGAGAGACAGGAGAGGATGCAGGAATGTGAACATTAGGATAACAGATGGGATCAGGTCCTGGAGCGCTGAGCCAGCCTTAGGAGGCATCTGATGGGTAAGAAATGGCGTCAAGATACCCGGATCATGACAGAACCCCCCCCCCCTTTAGGAGTGGCCCCAGGACACTTCTTTGGCTTTTGAGGAAACTTGGAATGGAATCTCCGGACCAAGGCAGGAGCATGGACATCAGAAGCATTGGTCCATGAACGTTCCTCAGGGCCGTAACCCTTCCAGTCAATAAGATACTGTAGTTGACCGTAACGGTGACGTGAGTCCAGTATCTTGGCCACTTCATACTCAACGCCTCGTTGAGTTTGGACTTTCGGAGTTGGAGGAAGTGAGGAATGAAACCGATTCAAGATCAGCGGTTTCAACAGGGAAACATGGAATGTCCTGGGTATTTTTAAGAAGGGAGGCAACTGAAGTCTGTAAGCAACAGGATTGATGACTTGTTCAATCTTGAAAGGACCGATATAGCGAGGTGCAAACTTCATACTGGGAACTCTTAACCTCAAATTCTTCGTGGATAACCATACCCGATCACCCACCTTGAGAGCAGGAACTGCTCGACGCTTCTTATCCGCAAACTTCTTGTACCTGAACGATGCCTTGAGCAGAGCTGATCGTACGCTCTTCCAGATATTGGCAAACTGATGCAAGGTGATATCCACTGCGGGAACAGAAGTTGCTGGAAGCGGTTGGAACTCAGGGACTTTAGGGTGGAATCCAAAGTTAGTGAAGAATGGTGTTGAAGCAGATGAAGAATGATACTGGTTGTTATGACAGAACTCGGCCCAGGGAAGTAATTGAACCCAGTCATCTTGAGAGGAGGACACATAGATGCGGAGGAAGGCCTCCAAGTCCTGATTCACCCTCTCGGTTTGACCATTGGTCTGAGGATGGTAAGCCGTGGAAAACTTTAGCTTGACTTGAAGGACTTGACATAAACTTCGCCAGAATTTGGCTGTGAATTGAACTCCTCGATCTGAGATAATTTCTTCAGGAAGACCGTGGAGTCGGAAGATCTCTTGTATGAATACTTGAGCCAACTTGGAAGCTGACGGAAGACCGGTGAGAGGAATGAAGTGTGCCATCTTGGTGAACCGGTCAACTACCACCCAGATGGTATTGAACTTGTTGCACATGGATAAATCTGTAATAAAATCCATCGACAAATGGGTCCAAGGTCGACGGGGAACAGATAGTGGAACCAGTTGCCCCGCAGGCGACTGGCGGGATACCTTATGTTGAGCACACTTTGGGCAAGATGCAATAAACTCCAAGACGTCCTTTTTCAGAGTTGGCCACCAATAGGACCTAGAGATAAACTCCAGGGTTTTTTGGATACCTGTATGTCCGGCAAAACGGGAAGCATGGGCCCAATGCATGAGCTTCTTCCTTAGCATCGGTTTCACAAAACTTTTCCCTGATGGGGGCGTAGAGTCCATCCCTACCGTGGAGAATGCCAACGGATTTATAATAGGATGCTTGTCTGAAGACTCTGACTCATTTTCTTGCTCCCATGAGCGGGAAAGGGCATCGGCCTTGCGATTCTGATAGCCCGGACAGAACTGGAGTTTAAAGTCGAACCTGGAAAAGAAAAGTGCCCATCTGGCCTGACGAGGGTTGAGACATTGTGCGCCTTTCAGATATAAATGGTTCTTGTGGTCTGTAAGTATGGTAATTGAATGAGAAGCTCCCTCCAACAGATACCTCCACTCTTCTAGAGCGAGCTTGATGGCTAGCAACTCCTGGTCGCCAATGGCATAGTTGCGCTCAGCTGGGGAGAACTTCCGGGAGAAGAAACTGCAAGGGTGTAAATGGCCATCTTTAGCCCTCTGAGATAACACCGCTCCTACTCCAACGGAGGAGGCATCCACCTCTAAGATGAAAGGAGAGTCGATGTCAGGCTGTTTCAGAACAGGCGCAGAGATGAACCTTTGTTTTAAAAGATGAAATGCTTGCATGGCTTCTTCAGACCACTTGGACGGGTTAGCACCCTTCTTAGTGAAAGCAGTAATAGGCGCCACAATGGTGGAAAAGTCTCGTATAAACTTTCGGTAATAGTTGGCGAACCCTAAGAACCTCTGGACCCCTTTGAGGGTTAAGGGTACCGGCCAATTTTGGATTGCTTGTAGTTTCTCAGGAACCATCTCTAGTCCGGAACCGGACACAATGTACCCTAGAAACGGAATGGACTTGACTTCAAAGACGCATTTCTCTAATTTGCAATAGAGATGATTGACACGGAGACGGGACAGAACCTCTTTAACCCAAAAACGATGTTCCTCTAAAACGTTGGCAAAAATGAGGATATCGTCTAGATAGACCACGACATGACGGTATAGAATGTCTCTAAAGATCTCATTGACAAAATGCTGGAAGACAGCTGGAGCATTGCTCAATCCGAAGGGCATGACGAGGTACTCATAATGTCCGTCACGGGTGTTAAAGGCGGTCTTCCACTCGTCACCCTCACGGATCCGGATGAGATTGTATGCACCTCTCAAGTCCAGCTTTGTAAAGATGGTAGCTCCGCTAACTCTGTCAAAGAGCTCAGTAATCAGGGGTAAAGGATAACGGTTCTTGATGGTAATGTCGTTCAAACCTCTGTAGTCGATGCACGGCCGCAGACCACCATCTTTCTTTTTTACAAAAAAGAAGCCTGCGCCGGCTGGAGAAGAAGAAGGTCGAATGAACCCCTTTGCTAGGTTCTCTTTAATATATTCCTCCATAGAATGCGTCTCAGGCAGAGACAACGGATAAGTTCGGCCTCGAGGTGGAACCTTCCCTGGAACGAGATCAATCGGGCTGTCCCATTCTCTATGAGGAGGAAGGATATCAGCAGAAGCTTTACTGAACACATCCGTGAAATCTTGATATGGAGGAGGTGGAACATCAGACGACCTGGGGGAGGAAGAACAGACAGGCAATACTTTAAACAAACATGTCTCAGCACAGGAGGAACCCCATGCCAGGATTTGCATAGTCGTCCAGTCAATTGTAGGATTGTGAAGACGGAGCCATGGAAGGCCCAGGACCACAGGATGTGTGGCTCTTGGAATCACTAAAAAAGAAATAAGTTCGGAATGAAGAACTCCCACTCTCAGACGAACTGGTAGAGTCCTTAAAGAAATAACTGCATCAAAAATTTTGCTGCCATCCACGGCAGTTAAAGAAATGGACGAAGGAAGTCTCTCGGTGGGTAGGGACCACCGTTTAACATAGGCTTCGGTAATAAAGTTCCCAGCTGCTCCGGAATCAAGGAGGGCAATGACGTTCCGATAACGTTGAGCAACTTGAAGCGAGACTGGGAGATTACAATCTTGAGGAGATGGAGAGGAAATCATTACTCCTAGCCGGCCCTCTCCTTGGCGAGCTAGGATTTGGAGTTTCCCGGACGTTTGGGACAGGCATTAATGGTGTGAGACGGAGCTGCACAATACAGACAGAGAGACTCGGAGAGACGTCTTCGGCGCTCAGCAGGTGTTAAACGGGAACGGCCAATTTGCATGGGCTCATCTTTAGTTGGTGACAGTTGGCGAGGAGGAGGAGCAGAAGATTTTGGAGCAGATGATCTTCCACGCTCAGTTGCTCTCTCTCTGAAACGTAAATCAACTTTCGTGCAGAGTGAGATTAGCTCATCTAACTTAGAGGGTAAGTCTCTGGTAGCTAACTCATCTTTAATACGCCCAGATAAGCCATGCCAGAATGCAGCATACAGGGCCTCGTCGTTCCATGCCAGTTCGGATGCCAGGATCTGGAACTGTATCAGATATTGTCCTACAGTACATGACCCCTGGCGTAAACGGAGAATCTCGGATGAAGCTGAGGTTACCCGGCCTGGCTCGTCGAAGATGCGCCTGAATGTTGAGACGAATGCAGTGTAAGAAGATAGCAGGGTGTCGGACCTCTCCCATAACGGTGATGCCCAATCAAGGGCTGAGCCACTGAGAAGAGAAATAATGTAGGCAATTTTTGTACGGTCACTAGGAAAATTGCCAGGTTGTAGCTCAAACTGAATCTCACACTGGTTGAGAAATCCCCTGCAGAATCTTGGAGATCCGTCAAATTTTGCTGGCGTTGGAAGATGAAGACGTGGAGCAGAAATGGGTAAGGTGGGTGGGGTTATAACTGGAGTCACTGTGGTTGACGCACCAGAAGCGCCTGATCCACGGAGAGTTGTCTGAATCCCATCCAGCCGAGTAGAGAGATCCTGGAGACAGCGGATGATGTGGCCCTGTGCAGCCTCCTGATGTTCTAGTCGGGCTGCCAGTTCTTGCATCGGCCTGGCCGCTTGATCCTGGTCTCCGGCTGGATTCATTTGGTCAGTGCTTACTGTCACAACTGAGGGCCTGAGCTGACGGGAGGCAGCCTCAGTTGTAGGGGCTGAGATGTACCGGAACCTGGGAGGTTGTATCAGACCCCTGGACATGTAAGTAACATGAATAATAACTGCCCGAAGGCGTGACCACGACAACTTGGATAAAAGTCAATGATGTTTATTATGACAACTCCGCAACACAGCAGCAGTAAAAGAAAACGTAAAAGTCAGCAAAGAATAAATACAGTTCCTGGGTACTACAGGATGGCAGGAGCCACAGGGCACTGGTAGTGTGAGATAGTTCTTATAATCTTCTAGATGGAAAGTCCTTACCAGGCCCAACTGTAGCAATGGAGATAACCCAGGATTGTACCAGCTGGTGTTCCAGGAAAAGCTGGGTTGCTGAAGATAAAATGGCTGCTGTGGATACTGGCTGGAACCAGACTGTTGTTAGCACGGAGTGGATACTGGCTGGAACCAGTTAAATAATAAATGAACTTGGGAGCGATGAAATATGAGCTGAAATGTAGAACTTGAGAGCGGAGAAATAATAATACCGGTGGAGAGTGGTAAAGTGTAGAAAGGACACCGGCCCTTTAAGAGAAGCTGTACTCTGCTGGAAGCTGGGCTGGAAGCAGGTAATGTTGTAGCTGGAAACAGATGAATCCACAATGGATTGGAGAGTCAGGCTACACCGCAGGTGGAATGCTGGTGCGGGTCTCTATGGTGGAAGTCTTGAGACAGGAGCTGGAACCTGGAAGACAATCACAGGAGAGAGACAAACAGGAACTAGGTTTGACAACCAAAGCACTGACGCCTTCCTTGCTCAGGCACAGTGTATTTATACCTGCAGCAAGGAAGGGATTGGCTAGGCAATTATGCAGATTAACAATACTGACAACAGATTGGAGGAAATGATCAGCTGACAGAATCCAAGATGGCTGCGCCCATGCAGACACTTGGAGGGAAGTTTGGTTTGTAATCCATGTGGTAATGAAAACAGTAATGGCGGCGCCGGCCACTGGAGACAGGAGACGCCAGGCTGACAAGTGCACATCCAACCACGCGGACACAGCGGAGGCCGCGGCTGACGTAATCGCCACTCTGACACTCTGCATGCAGAAGCTCAGGGACGGCGGCGGAGGCCGCGGGAGACGCCATGCCAGATGTAATAAGGCGTTACTGTGACAGCGTCTCAGAGAGACAGGAGAGGATGCAGGAATGTGAACATTAGGATAACAGATGGGATCCGGTCCTGGAGCGCTGAGCCAGCCTTAGGAGGCATCTGATGGGTAAGAAATGGCGTCCAGATACCCGGATCGTGACACTACAGCCATGTGCCCAGTGCTGCTGTATAATAATAAGTCCCTTACAGTGTTGCTGTGTTGACCTGCATCAAACCAATGGTAGTGTCCTGTGCATCAGCCATCAGTCATTGATTGCAGTGACCAGTCACAGTGTTATCCTCTGCTACCATATTTCCGGTGCTGCTGTATAATAATAACAAGTCCCTTACAGTGTTCCTGTGTTGTCCTGCATCAAACCAGTGGTAGTGTCCTGTGCATCAGCCATCAGTCATTCCAGTGATGAGTCACAGTGGTATCCTCTGCTGACATATGTCCAAGCCTGTTATACAATAATAACAAGTCCCTTACAGTGTTGCTTTGTTGTCCTGCATCAGACCAGTGGTAGTGTCCTGTGCATCAGCCATCAGTCACTCCAGTGACCAGTCACAGTGGTATCCTCTGCTGCCATATGTCCAGTGCTGCTGTATAATAATAACATGTCCCTTACAGTGTTGCTGTGTTGTCCTGCATCAGACCAGTGGTAGTGTCCTGTGCATCAGCAATCAGTCATTCCAGTGGCCAGTCACAGTGGTATCCTCTGCTGACATATGTCCAGTGCTGCTGTATAATAATAACAATAACAAGTCCCTTACAGTGTTGCTGTGTTGTCCTGCATCAGACAAGTGTTAGTGTCCTGTGCATCAGCCATTAGTGATTCCAGTGACGAGTCACAGTGGTATCCTCTACAGCCATGTGTCCAGTGCTGCTGTATAATAATAAGTCCCTTACAGTGTTGCTGTGTTGTCCTGCATCAAACCAATGGTAGTGTCCTGTGCATCAGCCATCAGTCATTGCAGTGACCAGTCACAGTGGTATCCTCTGCTACCATATTTCCAGTGCTGCTGTATAATAATAATAATAATAATAATAATAATAATAATAACAACAAGTCCCTTATAGTGTTGCTGTGTTGTCCTGCATCAGACCAGTGGTAGTATCCTGCGCATCAGTCATTCCAGTGACAAGTCACAGTGGTATCCTCTGCTGCCATATGTCCAGTGCTGCTGTATAATAATAAGTCCCTTACAGTGTTCCTGTGTTGTCCTGAATCAAACCAGTGGTAGTGTCCTGTTCATCAGCCATTCCAGTGACCAGTCACAGTGGTATCCTCTGCTCCCATATGTCCAGTGCTGCTGTATAATAATAAGTCCCTTACAGTGTTCCTGTGTTGTCCTGCATCAAACTAGTGGTAGTGTCTTGTTCATAAGCCATCAGTCATTCCAGTGACCAGTCACATTGGTATCCTCTGCTCCCATATGTCCAGTGCTGCTGTATAATAATAAGTCTCTTACAGTGTTGCTGTGTTGTCCTGCATCAGACCAGTGGTAGTGTCCTGTGCATCAGCCATTAGTCATTCCAGTGACCAGTCACAGTGGTATCCTCTGCTCCCATATGTCCAGTGCTGCTGTATAATAATAAGTCTCTTACAGTGTTGCTGTGTTGTCCTGCATCAGACCAGTGGTAGTGTCCTGTGCATCAGCCATCAGTCATTCCAGTGACCAGTCACAGTGGTATCCTCTGCTCCCATATGTCCAGTGCTGCTGTATAATAATAACAAGTCCCTTACAGTGTTGCTGTGTTGTCCTGCATCAGACCAGTGGTAGTGTCCTGTGCATCAGCCATTAGTCAATCCAGTGACTGACCAGTCACAGTGGTATCCTCTGCTGCCATATGTCCAGTGCTGCTGTATAATAATAATAATAACAACAAGTCCCTTACAGTGTTGCTGTGTTGTCCTGCATCAGACCAATGGTAGTGACCTGTGCATCAACCATCAGTCATTCCAGTGACCAGTCACAGTGGTATCCTCTGCTCCCATATGTCCAGTGCTGCTGTATAATAATAACAAGTCCCTTACAGTGTTGCTGTGTTGTCCTGCATCAGACCAGTGGTAGTGTCCTGTGCATCAGCCATTAGTCAATCCAGTGACCGACCAGTCACAGTGGTATCCTCTGCTGCCATATGTCCAGTGCTGCTGTATAATAATAACAAGTACCTTACAGTGTTGCTGTGTTGTCCTGCATCAGACCAGTGGTAGTGTCCTGTTCATCAGCCATTAGTCATTCCAGTGACCAGTCACAGTGGTATCCTCTGCTGCCATATGTCCAGTGCTGCTGTATAATAATAACAAGCCCCTTACAGTGTTGCTGTGTTGTCCTGCATCAAACCAGTGGTAGTGTCCTGTGCATCAGCCATCAGTCATTCCAGTAACCAGTCAGAGTGGTATCCTCTGCTGCCATATTTCCAGTGCTGCTGTATAATAACAAGTCCCTTACAGTGTTGCTGTGTTGTCCTGCATTAGACCAGTGGTTGTGTCCTGTGCATCAGCCATCAGTCATTCCAGTGACCAGTCACAGTGGTATCCTCTGCTGCCATATGTCCAGTGCTGCTGTATAATAATAATAATAATAACAACAAGTCCCTTACAGTGTTGCTGTGTTGTCCTGCATCAGACAAGTGGTAGTATCCTGTGCATCAGCCATTAGTCATTCCAGTGATCAGTCACAGTAGTATCCTCTACAGCCATGTGCTCAGTGCTGCTGTATAATAATAAGTCCCTTACAGTGTTGCTGTGTTGACCTGCATCAAACCAATGGTAGTGTCCTGTGCATCAGCCATCAGTCATTGCAGTGACCAGTCACAGTGGTATCCTCTTCTACCATATTTCCGGTGCTGCTGTATAATAATAACAAGTCCCTTACAGTGTTCCTGTGTTGTCCTGCATCAAACCAGTGGTAGTGTCCTGTGCATCAGCCATCAGTCATTCCAGTGATGAGTCACAGTGGTATCCTCTGCTGACATATGTCCAGTGCTGATGTATAATAATAACATGTCCCTTACAGTGTTGCTGTGTTGTCCTGCATCAGACCAGTGGTAGTGTCCTGTGCATCAGCAATCAGTCATTCCAGTGGCCAGTCACAGTGGTATCCTCTGCTGATATATGTCCAGTGCTGCTGTATAATAATAACAACAAGTCCCTTTCAGTGTTGCTGTGTTGTCCTGCATTAGACCAGTGGTAGTGTGCCACATATTGTTATATAACTCCAGAAAAATAATGGAGAACAAAAATTTTGAGGATAAAATAGGGAAAGATCCAGAACTACTTCCTCCTAGTGCTGAAGCTACTGCCACTAGTCATGACATAGACGATGAAATGCCATCAATGTCGTCTACCAAAGCCGATGCCCAATGTCATAGTAGAGGGCATGTAAAATTCAAAAAGCCAAAGTTCAGTAAAAAGACCCAAAAAAAGAAATTTAAATTGTCTGAGGAGAAACGTAAACATGCCAATATGCCATTTACGTCACAGAGTGGCAAGGAACGGCTAAGGCCCTGGCCTATGTTCATAACTAGTGGTTCAGCTTCACATGACAATGGAAGCCCTCATCCTCCCGCTAGAAAAATTAAAAGAGTTAAGCTTGAAAAAGTTCAGAAAAGAACTGTGCATTCTGAGAGGGCATCACAGATCCCCAAGGAGAGTTCAAGTGTGTCGGTGATTGCGATGCCTGACCTTCCCAACACTGGACGGGAAGAGGTGGCTCCTTCCACCATTTGCACGCCCCCTGCAAGTGCTGGAAGGAGCACCCACAGTCCAGTTTCTGATATTCAAATTGAAGATGTCACTGTTGAAGTACACCAGGATGAGGATATGGGTGTTGCTGGCGATGAGGAGGAAGTTGACGATGAGGATTCTGATGGTGATGTGGTTTGTTTAAATGAGGCACCATGGGAAACACCTGTTGTCCATGGGATGAAGAAGCCTATTGTAATGCCTGGGCAAAATACTAAGAAAGCCACCTCTTCGGTGTGGAATTATTTCTCGACAAATCCGGACAACAGGTGTCAAGCCGTGTGTTGCCTCTGTCAATCTGTAATGTGTAGGGGTAAGGATGTTAACCACCTAGGAACATCCTCCTAAATCCCTTCTTCCTCTTGTACCCAAGCTCCTGCAAGCCACACCACCAACTCCCTCAACGTCAACTTCCTCCTCAGCCATGAACGTCAGTAGTCCTGCAGGCCATGTCCCTGGCAAGACTGACGAGTCCTCTCCTAACCGGAATTCCTCAGGAGGATCTTTAAGTGGTACGCCTACTGCTGCTGTTGCTGCTGCCGCTGTTGTTGTTGCTGCTGGGATTTGATCATCATCCCAGAGGGGAAGTCAGAAGACCACTTGTACTACTTCAACTAAGCAATTGACTGTCCAACAGTCTTTTGTGAGGAAGATGAAATATGACAGGAGTCATCCTGTTGCAAAGCAGATAATTGAGGCCTTGACACTTCTGTTGGTGTTAGACATGCGTCCGGTATCCACCATTAGTGCAGTGGGATTTAGACAATTGATGAAGGTATTGTGTCCCTGGTACCAAATCCCATCTAGGTTCCACTGCACTAGGCAGACGATACAGAGAATGTATAGAGACGTCAGAAAAAGTGTTGCCAGTGTCCTAAAAAATGCGGTTGTATCCAGTGTCCACTTAACCATGGACATGTGGACAAGTGGAACAGGGCAGATTAAGGACTATATGACTGTGACAGCCCACTGGGTAGATGTATTGCCTCCCGCAGCAACAACAGCAGCAACGGCACCAGTAGCAACATCTCGCAAATCCAAACTCGTTTCTAGGCAGGCTACGCTGTGTATCCCCGCTTTCTGTAAGAGACACACCGCTGACAACCGCTTACAGAAACTGAGGGACATCATCGCACATTGGTTTACCCCACTTAGACTCTCCTCGGGATTTGTGATATCAGACTATGCCACCAATATTGTGCATGTATTCTAGCACATCCCATGTTTTGCACATACAATTAATTTGGTGGTGCATAAGTTTTTGAAAAATGACGGGGGTGTGCAGGAGATGATGTCAGTGGCCCGAAAAATTGCGGGCCACTTTCGACATTCTGCCACTGCGTGCCGAAGACTGGAGCACCAGCAAACACTCCTGAACCAGCCCTGCCATCACCTGAAGCAAGAGGTGGTAACGAGGTGGAATTCAACACTCTATATGCTTCAGAGGATGGAGGAGCAGCAAAAGGCCATTAAAGCCTATACATCCACCTACGATAAAGGCATAGGTGTGCGAAGGGGGGGTGCCTCATGCGCACAGGCACCCCCTAATGTCTGGCACCCCGATCTCACATGCCTGATGCAGTGATCGCCGAGCAGGCTGATTACTGTCCCCTCTGCGCTGCACCCTGTCAGGACTGCATTACTGACCAGACGCCTAGGTTAATCAAGGGTGCCACTGCCACCGGCTTTCAAACTCCTGGCTCCACCTCCATGTACAAAAACAGTGTGATGTGACGTGATTACATCATGCTGCTGCACGCCCACCCGCCACATGCCCACCTCTCTCCTTCTATGCTATGCCAACGCCAGTTACTGATGAGGAGCAGCATGCAGCCAGCGTTCCTCTTAGGAAAACAAATTCAATACTGGCAGGCGGTCGGCAGAAACAATGACACGTCACTCTTTTTTCCAGCAGCAGCAGTACTAGTCTGCGACTGTCAGTGTCAGTGAGTGACTGACTTGTAAGTAAGCTGCTGCAGTTTGCAGGGGAAAGAGAGGGGGAGCCAGACCAGGCTGAGGAGGAGCAGTGTAATTACAGTGAGTGCCATCAGGGGTGTTTGTTTGGTGCACACCACAACATCTGACAATGTATCTGCTTTATTAGGATTGGTACAAGTATGGATATTTTATATTGTGTTGACCGTCAATAGATGGTGCTAGACACGCCCAAAAGGCGGTACTAGACACACCCCTCCGATGGTGCACCCCCTAATAAAATGTGCTGCGCACGCCTATGGGAGGGGGAATGCACCTGACTCAAGCGCAGTGGATAATGATTTCCGTCTTGTGCAAGGTTCTCCAACCCTTTGAACTTGCCACACGTGAAGTCTGTTCAGACACTGCCAGCTTGAGTCAGGTCATTTCCCTCATCAGGCTTTTGCAGAAGCAGCTGGAGAAATTAAAGGAGGAGCTAAGACGGAGCGATTCCGCTAAGTATGTGGGACTTGTGGATGCAGCCCTTCATTCGCTTTGCCGGGATTCAAGGGTGGTCATTCTGTTGAAATTAGAGCACTACATTTTGGCCACCGTGCTCGATTCTAGGTTTAAAGCCTACGTTGTATCTCTATTTGCGACAGCCACAAGTGTGCAGAGGTGCAAAGACCTGCTGGTGAGTTAATTGTCAACTCAAGCGGAATGTGACGTCAACAGCTCCTCCTTCAATTTCTCCTACCACTGGGGCTGCAAGTAAAAGGATAAGATTTCCTAGCCCACCCACTGGCGGTGATGCAGGGCAGTCAGGAGCGAAAGCTGACATCTGGTTCGGATTGAAGGACCTGCCAACGATTACTGACATGTCTACTGTCACTGCATATGATTCTGTCACCATTGACAGAATGTTGGAGGATTATATGAGTGACAGCATCCAAATAGGCATGTCAGACAGTCCGTATGTATACTGGCAGTAAAAAGAGGCAATTTGGAGGCCCTTGCACAAACTGGCTTTTACCTAAGTTGCCCCCCCTCCAGTGTGTATTCCGAAAGAGTGTTTAGTGCAGCCGGTAACCTTGTCAGCGATCGGCGTAGGAGGTTAATTCCACAAAATGTGGAGAAGATGATGTTCATCAAAATGAATGATAAATTCCTCCAGGAAGACCTTGACCAGCAATTGTCTCCGGAAAGTACACAGGGATCTGTGATAGTGGATTCCAGTGGGGATGAATTAATACTCTGTGATAAGGGGGATGTACATAGTTAAAGGGGTGAGGAATCGGGGGATGAGGATGAGGATGAGGTGGACATCTTGCCTCTGTAGAGCCAGTTTGTGCAAGGAGAGATTGATTGATTCTTTTTTGGTGGGAGCCCAAACAAACCAGTCATTTCAGTCACAGTCGTGTGGCAGACCCTGTCGCTGAAATGATTGGTTTGTTAAAGTGTGCATATCCTGTTTATACAACATTAGGGTGGGTGGGAGGGCCCAAGAACAATTCTATCTTGCTCCTCTTTTTCTTTGCATCATGTGTGTTTGGGGACTATTTTTTTTAAAGTGCCATCCTGTCTGACACTTCTGTATATGTCCAGTGGTACTGCCATATAATTCCAGTGATATTGCTGTATAATTCAAGTGATATTGCTGTATAATTCCAGTGGGTATTGTTTGTGTCGCTTGGCTTAGTCATACAGCTACCTGTACCTCATTTCACCTCTTCTACATCTGTGCATGAGGTGCTGTTTGGGGCCTTTTTTTATATCTGTCCTCCTGTCTGCCACTGCAGTGCCACTCCTAGATGGGCCAGGTGTTTGTGTTGCTTGGCTTAGTCATACAGCTACCTCATTGCACCTCTTCTACATCTTTGCATGAGGTGCTGTTTGGGGCCTTTTTTTATATCTGTCCTCCTGTCTGCCACTGCAGTGCCACTCCTAGATGGGCCAATTGTTTGTGTTGCTTGGCTTAGTCATACAGCTAACTCATTGCACCTCTTCTACATCTTTGCATGAGGTGCTGTTTGGGGCCTTTTTTTTATATCTGCCCTCCTGTCTGACACTGCAGTGCCACTCCTAGATGGGCCAGGTGTTTGTGTTGTCCACTTGTGTCGCTTAGCTTAGTCATCCAGCAACATTGGTGCAACATTTTGGCCTAAAAACAATATTGTGAGGTATGAGGGCGTCCAGCTGTTAATTTAGTGTGCTAGAATCTATGCACAACACGCCAAACAACCCATGCCAGGTCTGATATGAAGAAGCTACATGTGTCATCGATTTGTATTTCTAGCTGCTTTTAGAAGTAAAATAAAATAATCATATCACGTCTGCAGCATTTCACCACTGTCAGCATTTTGAGTTATTTATGAATGCCAAATAATATTTCTCCTGGGATATGATATTCTTCTGTATGATGCTATTTCTGCAAATGAGAAGATGAAGTGCAGGTCTGAAGCATGAATCCTATCATAGCAGTTCTCAAATTGTGTATACAGTTTCCAAGTACATACCTCATAATTGTTAAATGTGTTTAATCAGGCATATTGGAATATATGCCTGGGTGCATTACTACTGTGGTCATGTCATGCTCACTGACCATGGGGGTCATTCCGAGTTGTTCGCTCTTTGTTTTTTTTTCGCAACGGAGCGATTAGTCGCTACTGCGCATGCGCAATGTCCGCAGTGCGACTGCGCCAAGTAAATTTGCTATGCAGTTAGGAATTTTACTCACGGCATTACGAGGTTTTTTCTTCGTTCTGGTGATCGTAATGTGATTGACAGGAAGTGGGTGTTTCTGGGCGGAAACAGGCCGTTTTATGGGTGTGTGCGAAAAAACGCTACCGTTTCTGGGAAAAACGCGGGAGTGGCTGAAGAAACGGAGGAGTGTCTGGGCGAACGCTGGGTGTGTTTGTGACGTCAAACCAGGAACGACAAGCACTGAACTGATCGCAGATGCCGAGTAAGTCAGGAGCTACTCAGAAACTGCTAAGAGGTGTGTGGTCGCAATTTTGAGAATCTTTCGTTCGCAATTTTAAGAAGCTAAGATTCACTCCCAGTAGGCGGCGGCTTAGCGTGTGTAAAGCTGCTAAAAGCAGCTTGCGAGCGAACAACTCGGAATGAGGGCCCATGTTCATAATATCATACTGCCATTATAAAACCTATATTACCCACAGATTGCTGGCTTGTATCCATTATACAGGATTACACACAACAGCCTTCTTTGTCCATCTATTGTTATTATTACCCAGTCGCATTTCCAATTGTAAAGTACAATGGAATACGATGGCACTCAGTGGCGTAAGCTAGTGACGTGCGGTGAGGTAAATGGCTCATGAGGCACTGGCTAGTATCAGAACCAGATTTGCACACAATATATGATCGAGAGGGTTCATGTGGGCATTATGAAAAGGTGCAGCAGTGTAAACTCCTGGAAATTTGGTGAGGTTTGATCAGAGATGTGTGGAAATGATAGACAGTGCCTCACCTGCCATAGACTTTTTACTCCAGAGTTTCTTTTGACTATAAAAATGATTACAATAATACAAAGATGATATTTCTAACACATTCTTTACATTTTTCATATACTTTATACAGTCAACACTCTGGTGCAAACGTTAGTATGACAGGAAAGGCTCTGCCTCACCTGCTTCACCCCACCGCACGTCACTAAGTCACGTGCGGTGTGGTGAGGCAGGTGAGGCAGAGCCTTTCCTGTCATACTAATGTTTGTGCCAGAGTTTTGACTGCGTAAAAGTATATGAAAAATACAAAAAATATGTTTGAAATATCTTCTTTGCATTATTCTAATAATTGTTATAACCAAAACTCTGGAGTAAAAAGTCTATGGCAGGTGAGGCAGTGCCTCACCTGGCAAACTTTTCCGCACATTTCTCATCAAAACTCACCAAATTTCCAGGAGTTTATACTGCTGTACCTGTGTATAGTGCCCAGATGTACGCTTTGGCTCATATATTGCATGTAAATCTGGCTCTTTTGCTAGTCAGTGCCTCCTGAGCTATTTAGCTCACCGCACGTCCGATAGGTGCAGACAGGGCTTAAAGTGGTCCTGGAGAAGTGGTGGTACTCATTTACAGTACCTCTCCACCTACCCTTACCCTCCCCCCACCACATTAAGTGAAGCCAGTGCTAGTGTTTTCAGCACCCCCCTGCATACTGTAACTTAGTGCCCTACTTCCCATACTTTATAAAGGGAAATTGATCTCACAAAGAAGCAGCATGGTCACATAATAGTACCCCCAATTCAAATTACACCACACAGTAGCACAGTGATTTTCAACCTTTTTTTTACTCGCGGCACACCAAATAATAATTTTAAAATTGTCAAGGCACACCATCAGGTCCCCACAGAAAAAAGCAAAACACACATTGGCCCTCACAGTAAAAAAAAAAAATCCACACAGAAAAAACAATCACATTGCACCACACATAAATCAATCACATTTCTCCCCACATGAATTATTCACATTGTTCCCCCCATAAGTCCATAAATTCTTATTCTCCCCACATAAATCCTATTGAAATCCTATTGGTCCCCACAGGAGAAATAAAATAACAAATATTATCAGCTGTCCTCCTCCCTGTCCCTCAGTGGCGGGGGTTGTTCATAGTGGATTGCTGCGAATACTGAGCAGCAGGCGGTCGGGCAGGTGTGTATGTGGGTGGGCAAGGAAAGCTGTGGATGCAGGCAGGAACTGAAAGATGTGTATGCAGGTGGGTGGGCTGCTGGGTGGTGAGACGCGGCGGCTGTGACCTATGATATCACATAATTTCCAAGGCATAGGTCATGGGCAGAGCATGACTGATCCTCTAAGAAGAACCCGTGCCAACAGTTCACTCTGAAGGTACAGGAAGCTGCTCTGGCTCCGCGGCACACCTTGCAACTGGTCGCGGCACACTAGTGTGCCACGGCACACTGGTTGAAAAAGCCTGCAGTAGCACAATCTTGTCACATTACACCGCATGTTGTGCCCCTGATTCATATTACACAACATAGTAATGCCCCTTATACAGGTTACGTCATTCAGTAGTGCCCTTAATTAACATTGCACTACACAATGGTACCCTTTATACATGTTATGTCACGCAGTAGTGCCCCTTATACACAATTTCCACAGAAGTAGTGCCCCTTATACATAATGCCTACAGTTGTAGTGCCCCTTACACATAATGACCACAGTAGTGCCACTTATACACATAGAAGTACCGCTTATATACAAAATGCCCACAGTAGTAGTTCCTCCTTACACATAATGACCACACTAGTGCCCCTTATACACATCTCTGCCTCTGTGACTCCAGTAGTTCACTGTCTGTGTACCTCCAGCAGCTTCCCCACCTCTCGTCCCTCCAGCTGCCTCTCATTTTGTCTTCAAGA
Source organism: Pseudophryne corroboree (assembly GCF_028390025.1). Classification (NCBI taxonomy): domain Eukaryota; kingdom Metazoa; phylum Chordata; class Amphibia; order Anura; family Myobatrachidae; genus Pseudophryne; species Pseudophryne corroboree. The sequence continues at coordinate 177,649,714 of NC_086454.1, read as the reverse complement.
TGCACAGAGCCTGCTCCTCTTCATAGATCCTCTTCACTTCAGCAGCAGTTACAGCATGACATCACATACACTGTGCCAAAAAAAGGAAGCCACTGGGACCTGAGGAGGGTATGAATGCCGTCCAACAGATACAGCGAGTACCAGGAGGGGTGGGCGGTAGATGGAGGAGGACCATGGAGCCACAAGGACCTGAGGAAGGGAGAGGTGGCTGCATATCATCAGTAACACTAGCACCGCCTGCATCGTCTATTGATATAGCTGATGGGGCAGTTTTTCCGTTGGAATTACTGTACAGAGCAATGGAGGTGATGGAACTAGTTTCCCCTACCATTACAGGTGGTGGAACTCAGTTCCACCTCGTTCCCCCCAACTTTAACCCCTGGGTGCAGGGGATGGGGTTGCTATGGGGCCAAGCTCATTCACAGGGGCCCGTGCCCGCCACTCCCCCTGCACCAAGTAATTAACGCTACAGCACTTCGTTCTCCTCTCCCAAGGCTCTGGCTCTGCCTGTGTATATTTGTAGCAGAGGCAGAGCACATTGAGGAGGAGCTGCGGCTGGGAGGGATTGCGGTGACACCAGAGTCAGTAAAGAAGGAGCAGTGAGCGGGGGGCAGTCAGCACTTTGTTGCCACCGTTACCGGGTGTCTGGCTGCTGGGGGCCGCGCACTTGTTCACCTGGAACCGGCCACAGTAGCCTAGGGCCAGGGCATGGCCTAGCAAGTGGATGTATCTTCCTGAGCTCCCAGCGTGGCTCTCCGTCCGCCACCACATGCCTGTTTAGACTCACTGTATTGGAAGGACAAGGTCCGCAGAGTCAGGAGACACCTCTGCAGTTTGTGGCTTTTACGTACCTGAAAGCCGTAGCCTCAACTTTTCACCACAAACCGGAGGGGGACCCGCTCATGCGCGGTGGCTCCAACTTGTCCTTATCAGTGCCCAGCGAGCGGACCCTTTAACAGCAGGTGAGCCCTCCTGATCCTCTAAACCAGCTTTCTGATGCAGGCTACCCAGCAGGAGTGGCGCTGTCCTCATCTGCCAGCAGGAGCCCGCAGGTAGCTCTTCTATTAGCACAGTCACTCAGGCAGGTCCTGGCTGTGGTTAGTGCCTTCCTCTCACAACACCCTGGCAGAGCCTCCTCTTTGCCAATATTTTACCCATTGGTCCCCTTCCCCATACGGTTACTGCGCACCTGCCTGCTGTCACCTGGATTGGGATTGCAGCCCCTGTTTCTGCAGCAGGTTACATTGGTTTCCACAGGGAAACATTGGGGTGTAGAGTGGATCTTGATCCAGAGGCACCAACAGGCTAAAGCTTTAGGCTGTCCCAGGATGCATTGGGGCCTCCTCTATAACCCCGCCTCTATGCTCTGTGAGCTCAGTTTCAGTTGGTGTCTGCAGCAGCAGGTCACTTAACAGGTGGACTGCACTGGGCAGCCCTGAAAAGGCTTTTTCTGACAGAAAATTTCTTCAAAACTGGGCTGTCAGCGCTGTATGTTATGGTGACACTTCAGCGCTGCAGCTCCATCACCTCCCAAGTGGCGTCGCATACTCCCGTGGCCTGTTCCCTGGTACTTGGTACTTACAGCAGAGACTCTCCGACACTGTCACTGAGCAGGGACCCAACTAGACCACCAGTGTAATAGAGCACAGGTTGAATGTACTAACGCCCTATTTAATAAGGCTCGCTAGTAACTGAGGTGGAAGTCCAGGATAGGGGAGCTGGTGCTTGACCTGCAGCCTCTCCCTGGCCAGGTCGACATCTACTGCAGATTTTCCCACCCTGGAGCTGCCTCACACTCTCCCTCACTCCCTGACTGAGACGTTGGGCGCCATCTTATAAGCATAGTTGCAGCTAGTCTCTGGGACTGCAGGGCAAGGTCTCCCTTGTAAAGCCGCCTGTATACAGCAGTGTGACTTTACAAACACTTGAGTATTCTACATGTCTATATATATATATATATATATATATATATATATATATCTGTACATATACTAGACCGGTGCAGTTTTATTGTCATAATAATTATCTGCATTGCCTGTGACTGTGTGTGCATCTGCTATGTGGTTTCACTTTCAGTGTTTCCCAGATAAATCTATCACTATATTCTGTACCCTAAGGGATTAGGTGCGTCAGGGTCATATATATAGTGCGTCACAGTATTTACCTATTACGTGTATTCTACTGTGTACTCAATCACATAATACCAGATTTATTCGTTGGTGTTGTGTACTGTGTCTACAGTCACATACTACTGGATTTATTAGCAGGTATTGTAGTCTGTCTGGCTTTATCGTACTAATTCGCTCTGTTGTTGCATTTGTGTATAATGTCTAACAAAAAGGGCAGTAAGTCTGTGGACGCTCCTGCATCATGCAGAGCATGCACCAAAGATTTACCAGAGTGGGAAGCTGTGTATGATGGTCAGTGTACTATGTATCATACATCATCCAGTCAGTCTGCAGCTCCTGTAACCCGGAAGTGAACAAGCCCGCCAGGGCGAAACACGTCTTCCACGGGGGGGACCGCACATGGAGTGAACCTTTGGCTCCTGCACTGGTACCTGACGATGCCCTGACCTGCCCTCCCTGATCTTTTCAATCTTGGTGATCGTAAGCCCACTGCTGTTCTGTGTACATTATACACAGACAGCAATACTATATGTGTGCTCAATAATATTTTGCATTTGATTATATATCCCAGTAGATCTGTGTACTATACATACAGACCTTTGCTACAAGCTCTATTTCCTAACAGCAGCTGTATACACACATATATAATAATCCTTTTTTTGCCTAAATCTTTTTCTCATCTTTTTCATTTCTTTTCATCTCTTTTTTGATTTGTTATCACACACCTGGTAGAGACTTTACACTGGTTGGCTGAGTTTCTACCAGCAGAGGCCAGTATACTGCTATAATATTTGCATTCACTGTGATTCTCAGGGGTATATTTACTAAGCTCCCGATTTTGACCGAGATGCCGTTTTTTCATCAAAGTGTCATCTCGGTAAATCTCGGTCATTTACTAAACACTAATCACGGCAGTGATGAGGGCATTCGTAATTTTTTGCTAGTTCAGGTAAAAAATTACGAATGAATACACCATCGGTCAAAACGCGGCTGTTTAAGTATGAATCTCGATCATTTACTAAGAAGTGCAAAGCAAAAAAGCACAAAACACTGCCGTGAAAAATTACAACTCGTAAAAAAGTCCTAAAAAAAAAACAGACCTGCTTTTTTTATCCGTGATTTGAGATGCATGCAGGGATCCATGAGATCCGTGCATGTATATCAGTGGGAAGGGGTGTGAAAGTGCTTATTTTTGCTAAAAAAATTGCGTGGGGTCCCCCCTCCTAAGCATAACCAGCCTCGGGCTCTTTGAGCCGATCCTGGTTGCAGAAATATGGGAAAAAAAATGACAGGGGTTCCCCCATATTTAAGCAACCAGCATCGGGCTCTGCGCCTGGTCCTGGTCCCAAAAATACGGGGGACAAAAAGAGTAGGGGTCCCCCATATTTTTAAAACCAGCACCGGGCTCCACTAGCTGGACAGATAATGCCACAGCCGGGGGTCACTTTTATATAGTGCCCTGCGGCCGTGGCATCAAAAATCCAACTAGTCACCCCTGGCCGGGGTACCCTGGGGGAGTGGGGACCCCTTCAATCAAGGGGTCCCCCCCCCCAGCCACCCAAGGGCCAGGGGTGAAGCCCGAGGCTGTCCCCCCCCATCCAATGGGCTGCGGATGGGAGGGCTGATAGCCTTTGTTGTAAAATAAAAGATATTGTTTTTAGTAGCAGTACTACAAGTCCCAGCAAGCCTCCCCCGCATGCTGGTACTTGGAGAACCACAAGTACCAGCATGCGACGGAAAAACGGGCCCGCTGGTACCTGTAGTACTACTACTAAAAAAATACCCAAAAAAAGACAAGACACACACACCGTGAAAGTATAATTTTATTACATACATACACACATACATACATACTTACCTTAAGTTCCCACGCAGGTCGGTCCTCTTCTCCAGTAGAATCCAAGGGGTACCTGTTGAAGAAATTATACTCACGAGATCCAGGGGTCCAGGCTCCTCGGGAAATCCAGGGGTAATCCACGTACTTGACAAAAAAAACAAAACGGTGTCCCGACCACGAACTGAAAGGGGACCCATGTTTGCACATGGGTCACCTTTCCACGAATGCCAGAAAGCCACTTTGACTTCTGTCTAAGTGGGTTTCTTCAGCCAATCAGGGAGTGCCACGTTGTAGCACTCTCCTGATCAGCTGTGTGCTCCTGTCCTCACTGACAGGCGGCACACGGCAGTGTTACAATGTAGCGCCTATGCGCTGCCCTGCGGTTGACCTAAAGTGACGTCACCGCTGAGCTGAAAGTTCCCATCATTGGTTACAATGTAGCGCATAGGCGCTACATTGTAACACTGCCGTGTGCTGCCTGTCAGTGAGGACAGGACCACACAGCTGATCAGGAGAGTGCTACAACGTGGCACTCCCTGATTGGCTGAAGAAACCCACTTAGACAGAAGTCAAAGTGGCTTTCTGGCATTCGTGGAAAGGTGACCTATGTGCAAACATGGGTCCCCTTTCAGTTCGTGGTCGGGACACCGTTTTGTTTTTTTTGTCAAGTACGTGGATTACCCCTGGATTTCCCGAGGAGCCTGGACCCCTGGATCTCGTGAGTATAATTTCTTCAACAGGTACCCCTTGGATTCTACTGGAGAAGAGGACCGACCTGCGTGGGAACTTAAGGTAAGTATGTATGTATGTGTGTATGTATGTAATAAAATTATACTTTCACGGTGTGTGTGTCTTGTCTTTTTTGGGGTATTTTTTTAGTAGTAGTACTACAGGTACCAGCGGGCCCGTTTTTCCGTCGCATGCTGGTACTTGTGGTTCTCCAAGTACCAGCATGCGGGGGAGGCTTGCTGGGACTTGTAGTACTGCTACTAAAAACAATATCTTTTATTTTACAACAAAGGCTATCAGCCCTCCCATCCGCAGCCCATTGGATGGGGGGGACAGCCTCGGGCTTCACCCCTGGCCCTTGGGTGGCTGGGGGGGGGGGACCCCTTGATTGAAGGGGTCCCCACTCCCCCAGGGTACCCCGGCCAGGGGTGACTAGTTGGATTTTTGATGCCACGGCCGCAGGGCACTATATAAAAGTGACCCCCGGCTGTGGCATTATCTGTCCAGCTAGTGGAGCCCGGTGCTGGTTTTAAAAATACGGGGGACCCCTACTCTTTTTGTCCCCCGTATTTTTGGGACCAGGACCAGGCGCAGAGCCCGATGCTGGTTGCTTAAATATGGGGGAACCCCTGTCATTTTTTTCCCCATATTTCTGCAACCAGGATCGGCTCAAAGAGCCCGAGGCTGGTTATGCTTAGGAGGGGGGACCCCACGCATTTTTTTTGGGGATTTTACATTGTTTAATTAAAAAAAAAAAATTAAGAACCCCAGCACGGATCACACAGATCCGGCCGAGATTGATTGTAAAAAAAAACGGCAGTGTTTTGCTAATCACTGCCGTAAAAATAGGTAAAAAAAAACGAATGACATCGACATCGGAAGAAAAGAAAAACCCGAATACGACAGCTTAGTAAATCCATCGTAATCAATTCAAAAAGTTGCAGTTTTACACTGTCGATGTCATTCGTGATTGAACTTTGACCTTTTTTCGGAAATTACGAATCTTAGTAAATTTACCCCTCAGTGCCTTCTTTTGTTTTTAACAATACCATTTGTTTTCCTGGCTCAGTCTGTGGGATTCACTACACTTGATTTTCCAAATTCAAATGAATTTCCACACTCAGTTCAGGATGCATTAATGAGATTTCTCCAATTGATGCTTAAAATATCATGTTTGCATAACTTGCCTAGCCTGAGTAACATATTATGGATTCAAATTTTGGAAAGTGCTTTTCTTTTCCCTGTGTGCCAATACCAGCATTTAATATTCGGGGCTTATTTTTCTGATGACATAGATAATTAATGTAATTTCTATCTGACCCCAATCTAAATCTTTACTGGTTTTTTGTGCTATCTGTCAACAGACAATTGAACCAAAATCATAGAATTTGTACTTCTTAGTTACACCTTACTATTTTTTCGTGGACTCTCATCTGCGATCCACGGAGCACAATACCACAGACGTGGGATTTGATGAGCCGTGCCTAACGCAGAAAGCAGATCCACCTATTTGTATTTAACTAATTCATCTCTTTCCTTGGCCCTGTAAACTGTCTTCATTCCTTTTATCTCTCTATCTCTCTTTTTCCTATTTTCGTATATAGGTGCACTCTCATTGGTGTACTTTCATATAAATTCTCTACTATCATACCACGCTGCCAATGCCCGATCTCGTCCGATCTTGGAAGCCAAACAGCGTTGGGCCGGGTTAGTACCGGGAGAGGAGACTTCCTGCGAATACCTGGTGTTGTAGAGCGGGGACTATTTCCCTTCCTATGTGAGTTGCGACGCCAACAGCAGTATCACCACTAATTCTTACTTCTACTAGATTTTCTCATATTTGAGGCTTACGACCAAACATTGTGCTCACGTCAGAAAGTCAGGTCCTTTTTGAATGCAGGAGACTATCAATCCTTGAATTTAAGTAGCCCTATTGGGACGCACTTATCAAATAATCCTTTATGACCACTCCTCGCTCCCATCAATACAGATATTCTGTACTGGTCAGGGGAAATGGGGGTAAGACGATCAAATGTCTACAACCATTCCAATCACACATTGTGATTAAAAAGACCAGAACATTTTAAAATCTTTATGATTATATCTTTTTTCTATATGGATCAGCTATATGGGTAATTTCGTTTATAAACGTCAACATTAAAGTTATGTTTTTAGTATTTCTTTTCATATGTTATAGGAATTTTCCTTCTTTTCTAAAGAGTGCGCCCACACTAGAGCCTTCTCTCCCTCCCTTTTTTCAGTACATGTACTCTCTGGCTCTGGGCGCACCACCAACTAGGACAACGCCATCTATTTAAGTAAAAAACAGGTGTTTTTTTCTTCTCTTTCCAATTTTGGAGTGCCTATTTGTCCGATTTTTGGTTCTCTCGTATCAATACTGTATCAATTTGACTGGTGCCCGATCGGCCCCTGTCTAGTCATAAGCTCCTGTAACCAATCAGGAGCCACCCTGGGCTGCATCCACAAATCTACTGGGTACTCTGGTGGAACACCTTAAGCCCACTATGGGACCACCTGTGCCATTACAGCCACAAATGTCCCTATGGGTAACCCGCCTTGGGCGGAAAATTTGTCTAACCAGTTGCAGCAATTAAATCATTCCTCGGTCAGACAAAAAGCTACTCCAGGTCACTCTAGTGTCTCTGGGTCATCGGATCTTCACCAAGGTCATGACCATAATGACGGCCCATCTCCGTTGCCAGGGAGTCAGGATCCTGCCGTATCTGGATGACTTGCTGATTCTGGCAAACTCCCACGATGTCCTCCTCAGTCATCTACAACTGATGGTAAGCTTCCTACAAGCCCACAGGTAGCTCATCAATTGGAAGAAATCCTTGCTGGTCCCAGCTCAGAGCATGGTGCACCTGAGGGCACTCCTGGACACACACAGTCAACAACTGTTTCTGTCTCCAGAAATAGTCCTGAGACTTCAAGACAGGATAAGATGCTTCCTTTGTTGCCCCAGAGTGTCGATACACTCGGCAATGCAAGTACTTGGCCTGGTGGTGTCGGCATTCGACATGGTAGAGTAGGCTCAATTTCATTATCGCTCTCTGCAGAGGTTAATCCTTTCCAAGTGGGATGGCCTACCTCATCGGATCATATCTCACATGATCACTTTGACTCCGGAGGTTCATCTGTCACTGACCTGGTGGCTACAGGACCAGCAATTGAGCAGGGGCTGTCACTTCTGAATCCCTGACTGGGTCCTGCTGACAATGGATGCCAGTCTGAGGGGATGGGGTGCAGTCTTGGAGCAACACTCTTTTCAGGGTCGCTGGACCAAGGAGGAGTCACTCCTCTCAATAAACATTCTGGAGTTGCAGGTGGTTTAAAATGCATTGACTCTCGCCCTGCCTCTGATACAGAACAGGCTGGTTCAAGTATAGTCAGACAATGCCACTACGGTGGCATACATAAGCCATCAAGGTGGCACTCAAAGCTGCATGGCTATGATGGAAGTGTCAAAAATCCTTTGTTGGGTGGATCACCATCTGCCAGCAATATCGACAGTGTTCATTATGGGCATCCTAAACTGGGAAGCAGACTTCCTCAATCACCAGGACATGCACGCTTGAGAGTGGTGTCTTCATCCAGAAGTATTTCAACTCCTAGTGGACAAGTAGGGACTACCAGACTTAGACCTGATGGCGTCTCGACACAAGGTTCCAGTCTTCGGATCAAGGACCAGGGATCCTCAAGCAGTGTTTGTGGATGCACTGGCAATTCCATGGAGCTTTCGGCTGCCCTACGTGTTCCCTCCAGTGTCACTCCTGCCCAGGGTCCTGCGGAAGTTCAAACAAGAAGGAGGATTTCTACTTCTAGTCGCTCCAGCGTGGCCCAGACGTCATTGGTTCTCAGACCTGCAGGGTCTATCGACAGAGCATCCTCTTCTACTTCCTCAGTGCCCAGACCTCCTCGAACAGGGCCCTTGTCTTTATCCGGACCTTGCCTGGCTGGCTTTGACGGCGTGGCTCTTGAGGCATCACTCCTGAGAGCCAAAGGACTATTTTAAAAGCCTGCAAACCGGCATCTTCTCATATTTATTACAGGGTCTGGAATTCTTACTTCACCTGGTGTGCTGATAAGAATTATGATGCATACAGATTCAGAACTTCCAGACTTCTAACTTTTCTGCAAAGAGGACTGGATTGAGGCCTTCGTCTGGTCTCCCTCAAGGTTCACATATCTGCCTTGTCAGTATGGTTTCAGAGGAAAATTGCATCTATACATGATGTTCCTACATACACTCAGGGTGTCTTACGGATTCAGCCTCCCTTCTGTATGTCCCACCTGTGGCTCCATTGGATCTGGCTATTGTCCTGAATGCCCTGCAAGAGTCTCCATTTGAACCTCTTGAGATGGTGGACCTTAAATGGCTCACGGCCAAGGTCTTGTTTTTACTGGCTATTGCCTCTGCAAGAAGGGTGTCGGACTTAGGCACATTGTCCTGTCATCCACCCTTTCTAATATTTTATCGTGACCGGGAAGTTATTAGAACAGGCCCAGGTTATTTATCTAATGTGGTGTCATCTTTTCACCTTAAGCAAGAGATTGTGGTTCCAGCCTTTATCTCTTCTAATTTGTCCTCCAAAGAGCGTTCTTTGGATGTGGTACGGGCTCTCCATATATATGTGGAGAGGACTGCCTCTATCAGGAAGTCAGATTCCCTTTTTGTTTTGTTTGGTTTCCACAAACGTGGCTGGCCTGCGAATAAGCAAACCTTGGCCAGATGGATTGGAATGGTGATTGAACAAGCTTATTCGCAGGCTGGTCTCCCAGCTCCTGCTGCTATTAATGCCCATTCTTCTCGGTCTGCTGGACTATCTTGGGTGGCTCGCCGTGGCGCGTCCGCAGAACAATTTTTCAAGGCAGCTATGTGGTTCTCTGTGAACACGTTTATTAGGTTCTATGCCTTTGATACTTCAGCTTCCCAGGATGCTTCCTTTGGACTCTGGGTTCTCATACCCGCTAAGGCGCGTCAACCCCCTTGAGGAACTGCCTTAGGACATCTCCGATGTTTCCCTGTTGAAACCAATGTAACCTGTTGCTGAAAAGGAGAGTTATGGTAGACTTACCATTGTTAACTCTCTTTCTGCAAGATACATTGGGTTCCACAGGGCGTCCACCCTGACGCACCAAGCTTCTATGGGTTTGTATGGCATTAGCTGCTGGTCCCCTCTCCTGTCGTGAAAATGTGGTTCTATGTGACTAACATCTACCTTCTCTCTTACCTACTCCTGCATTGGACTGGTTAACAAAACTGAGCTCACAGTGCCTTAAAGCAGGGTTATAAAGGAGGCCCCAATGCATCCTGGGACAGCCTAAAGCTTTAGCCTGTTGGTGCCTCTGGATTAAGATCCACTCTACACCCCAATGTTTCCCTGTGGAACCCAATGTACCTCGCAGAAAGAGAGAGTTAACAATGGTAAGTCTACCATAACTCTCCTTATTCTGCTATAGTGGGCCACAGAGTGAGGAAGTTTTGGCAGGCCCCTGTCCCCTGTTCCATTCTGTTTTTGTAAGTGCTCCCCAGTTATATTTTACTTGTGGCCCAAGACTCTGCCTGCCCCTAGGCTTTGCCAACTCAATACCCACTGTTCCAGTGATTCCTGTTAGGCTTTGTGTCTCTCCTGAGAAATATTACTGTACCTGATACAGCCTGGTGCCCGTGGCCAGCAGTATCACCCCCATACTTTGGTGTACAGTATGACCGTGTTCCCCTCCTTGCAAAGCCCCTGTAATAATATGCGACATTGGGCCTAATTCAGTGAGGATCAGCCGTGGCTTCTACCTTTGTGAAGGAGGAGGGATGCTGGTGGCAATGCTGCCGGGTCTCCCCCTCCTTGTCCCCGCCACTGCCTGGGTCCCGGCACCTGTACTATGTACAGTCCACAGACGCCGGGACCTGGCGCATGTGCAGTAGCAGCGACAGTACTACATATGCGCAAAGCCACGGCTTCTATGGACTGCATTGGCTGCAGCCCTTAGAATCCAGCTAGGGGCTGATAAGGCAAGTAGATGGATGGCCTATTGCAGCCCGGTCTGGCTGACTGCCTTTTGTGTCTGTGACTGACTGACAGGTAGGACTTCCAATAGGAAGTCACTGCCAATCACAGTGAAGCCAGTGCAGTCTCGTGGACTGCATCTGCATCTGGCTTTAGTGACAGTGAGCTGGGTGGTGGATTTTACCTAGAGGTCCTGCAGCCCATAGGTAAAAAAAAAAAAAAACTCTGCTTTCAGACACCCCCCCCCCCCCCGCCACTCCCTCATTCTTGCGAAGTGCAGGGGGAACCCTTTCAAAAGTTTACTATGGGGTCCACAAAGATCTAGTTACGCCCCGATGGCACTATATTAATAAATAAAATAATTAGTACAGTTAGATATATAGGTGTTGAAATGGACAGGGAATTCAATGTTAACCTAAACTGAGCATTTTCCTAAACATTGGATATGATTTATGAAGCACAGCCAATGTGGCCTATGTGCAGTGCATGATGCCTTGGTCTTTGATGGCCTGCTAACGTAGCAATGTGCCTAGGGGGGTGATTCAGACTCAATCGATGGGCTGCACACTTTGCTGTCCTGCGATCGGATAGTCGCCACCTCCAGGGGGAGTGTAAATTTGCAGTGCAAGTGTGTGATGGCATGTGTATGCTGCAAAAATCCACTGAGTGCAGTCTCTGCGCAGCCCAGGACTTACTCCTATAATACAATGATTGGGGCCAGAGTTGACGTCAGACACCCTCCCTGAAAACGCTTGGACACGCCAGTAAACGGTCAGTTACCACCCACAAATGGCCTCTTCCTGTCAATTAACTTGCGCACGCACGTGCGATCGGATTTTTCGCACCATCCTGTCGCTGACTGGCGAGGCCCTTTGTTGTTGTCTGACACTTGTGCGCACTGCGGTGCATACGCATACGCAGTATCTACCTGATCGCCCACTGTGCGAAAACGCACAGCAGCGATCAGGACTGAATCACCCCGTAGGTCTGCAGAGACATGGAATAAGTTACACTGTGCAAAACTTTAAATGTCACAGCGAAGCCCTTTTTTTTAGTTCTATACCTTGCATTTGTGGTGGGAAATAAAATCTATGATCAGTTCTATAAATTATCATAATGATCATTTTTATTATCTAAAAGCATAATAGAGGAATGTAGCATAATAAACAGATTTAACTTGGAGGCAACAAATACATGGCCTGAGTCAGGCTAATAGAACAGCCTCTGTGTCTTTGGGGTAAGTCAGACCTGATCGTAGCAGCAGTTGGGCAAAACCATGGGGGTCATTCCGAGTTGTTAGCTCGTTGCCGATTTTCGCTATGCTGCGATTTGTTGCAAATTGCGCATGCGCAAGGCACGCAGGGCGCATGCGCTTAGTTATTTAACACAAAACTTAGCAGTTTTGCTGTGGATCCTGCGGCGCTTTTCAGCCGCACTGCTGTTCGGTAAATGATTGACAGGAAAGGGGAGTTTCTGGGCTGCAACTCAGCGTTTTCCCGGCATTTGCAAAAAAACGCAGGCGTGTCAGGGAAAAATGCGGGAGTGTCTGGCGAAACGGGGGAGTGGCTGGCCGAACGCAGGGTGTGTTTGTGACGTCAAACCAGGAACTCAACGGACTGAGCTGATCGCAATCTGTGAGTAGGTCCGGAGCTACTCAGAAACTGCTAAGAATTATTTAGTAGCAGTTTTGCAAATTTTTCGTTCGCTATTCTGCTAAAATACACTCCCAGAGGGCGGCGGCCTAGCGTGTGCAATGCTGCCGTATATTTCCAGTGGTACTGCCGTATAAATCCAGTGATACTGCCGTATATGTCCAGTGGTACTGGCGTATAAATTCAGTGGTACTGGCATATAAATCCAGTACAGTGATACTGCCGTATATGTCCAGTGGTACTGCCATATAAATCCAGTGATACTGCCGTATACAGTATGTCCAGTGGTACTGCCATATAAATCCAGTTATACTGCCGTATATGTCCAGTGGTACTGCCATATAAGTCCAGTTGTACTGCCATATAAGTCCAGTGGTACTGCCGTATATGTCCAGTGGTACTGCCGTATAACTCCAGTGGTACTGGCGTATAAATCTAGTACAGTGATACTGCCATATAAGTCCAGTGATACTACCGTATATGTCCAGTAGTACTGCCGTATAAATCCAGTGATACTGCCGTGTATGTCCAGTGGTACAGCCGTATAAATCCAGTGGTACTGGCGTATAAACCCAGTCCAGTGATAGTGCCGTATATGTCCAGTGGAATTGGTGTATAAATCCAGTGGTACTGGCGTATAAATCCAGTCCAGTGATACTGCCCTATAAGTCCAGTGATACTGCCGTATAAATTCAGTGATACTGCCATATATGTCCAGTGGTACTGCTGTATAAATCCAGTGGTACTGCTGTATAAATCCAGTCCAGTGATACTGCAGTATATGTCCAGTGGTACTGCCGTATAAATCCAGTGGTACTGCCGTATAAATCCAGTTCAGTGATACTGACGTATATGTCCAGTGGTACTGCCATATAATTCCAATGATACTGCTGTATATGTCCAGTGGTACTGCTATATAAATCCAGTGATACTGCCGTATATGTCCAGTGGTGCTGCCATATAAATCAAGTGGTACTGGCATATAAATCCAGTCCAGTGATACTGCCGTATATGTCCAGTGGTACTGCCATATGATTCCAGTGGTACTGCCGTGTATGTCCAGTGGTACTGCCATATAAATCCAGTGGTAATGGCGCATAAATCCAGTCCAGTGATGCTGCCGTATAAGTCCAGTGATACTGCCGTATATGTCCAGTGGTACTGTCGTATAAATCCAGTGATACTGCCGTATATGTCCAGTAGTACTGTGTATAAATCCAGTGGTACTGATGTATAAATCCAATCCAGTGGTACTGCCGTATAAGTCCAGTCTAGTGGTGCTGCCATATAAGTTCAGTGGTGCTGTCCTGTGCTGTATATTATTTACTCCAAATAAAGGGGTTATTAATATTTAATCCAAATAATTTTTACAGGGTTTCCCCTATGTGGTGTAGAGGTACGCTCTCCTTTGCTGCATTTTGTTATATAAGTGCAAACAAATAACGGAGAACAAAAATTTGGAGGATAAAATAGGGAATGATCAAGAACCACTTCCTCCTACTACTGCTGCTGCCATTGCTGTTGTTGCTGCTGGGAGTCGATCGTCATCCCAGAGGGGAAGTCGAAAGACCACTTGTACTACTTCAACTAAGCAAATGACTGTCCAACAGTCTTTTGCGAGGAAGATGAAATATGACAGCAGTCATCCTGTTGCAAAGCGGATAACTGAGGCCTTGACAGCTATGTTAGTGTTAGACGTGCGTCCAGTATCCACCATTAGTGCAGTGGGACTGCAGTGCCAACCCTAGATGGGCCGGGTGTTTGTGCCGCACACTTGTGTCACTTAGCTTAGTCATACAGCTACCTCATTGCACCTCTTTTACTTCTTTGCATGATGTGCTGTTTGGGGACTAGTTTTTTTTAAAGTGCCATCCTGTCTGCCACTGCAATGCCACTCCTAGATGGGCCAGGTGTTTGTGCCGCACACTTGTTTCGCTTAGCTTAGTCATCCAGCGACCTTGGTGCACCTATTTTTTTCTTTGCATCATGTGCTATTTGGGGACTAGTTTTTTTAAGTGCCATCCTGTCTACCACTGCAGTGCCACTCCTAGATGGGTCAGGTGTTTGTGAGGCACACTTGTGTTGCTTAGCTTAGTCATACAGCTACCTCATTGCACCTCTTTTACTTCTTTGCATGATGTGCTGTTTGGGAACTATTTTTTTTTAAAAGCGATCTTGTCTGCCACTGCAGTGCCACTCCTAGATGGGCCAGGTGTTTCTGCCGCACACTTGTGTCACTTAGCTTAGTGATACAGCTACCTCATTGCACCTCTTTTTCTTGTTTGCATCATGTGCTGTTTGGGGCCTAGTGTTTGAATTGTGCCATTCTGTCTGCCACTGCAGTGCCACCCCTAGATGGGCCAGGTGTTTGTGCCGCACACTTATGTTGCTTAGCTTAGTCATACAGCTACCTCATTGCACCTCTTTTTCTTCTTTGCATCATGTGCTGTTTGGGGCCTAGTGTTTGAATAGTGCCATTCTGTCTGCCACTGCAGTGCCACTCCTAGATGATGAAGGTGTGGTCTTTTGTAAGAGCAAAAGACAAAAGCAGCTCTATATATCTTTTCCAGGGCACACTTATGAAAATATTATGATAAAATGTTGAAAGATGAGAATATGAGTATATTAATACTCAACTTTTATTGAGATATACTTAAAAAGAGAGAGGGAGAAGGCAAATATTAGTATATAATTATTAGATGCAAAAATACTGCAATTTTCTGGCAAAAAAATATGGGTAGGCGAAAATATGTTTATTCCCTTGATAAACAAAGAATTTCCTTTAATTTTCCTAAGATGAGAAATATTTGTGGGAATAAAGTGTCTCCATTAGGTTCAGCTATACCGTGTCAGAGTGTCACAATTAAATGTGAGTGTAAATTGAATACCTGGGTCTGCACAACAAACTGGAATGACAAAATTCAAATGATGTGAGAGTAAAATGCCTACGGTACCTAGTATTCCCTGGTGGTCTCCCATCCAGGTACTGACCAGGCCCTGCAGTGTATGGCTTCCAAGATCAGACGAGATTGGGCATACTCAGTGCGGTTTGACCGTAGATAGGTAAATCTCCAACATGTACAATCAATTCCAGTGCACAGACACTTGTACAGTTTAATTATAATGAATTAATCATAAGTGCCTGAATTGCTTTTAGTGCAATTTTCAACATGTATGTATGAAGAGTTTATGAAGAGCAAAAGCCAAGTCTATGTTTCATGACACTTCTGCTGCTCAATCATCTGTTACGACATCGAACTCCTAGATGGGCCAGGTGTTTGTGCTGCTCACTTGTGTCGCTTAGCTTAGTCATACAGCCACCTTGGTGCAACCTTTTGTCTTAAAGACAATATTGTGAGGTGTGCGGTATTCAGAATAGACTGGAAATGAGTGGAAATTAATGTTATTGAGGTTAATAATACCGTAGTATCAAAATTACCCCCAAATTCTGTGAGTTTAGCTTTTTCATGTTTTTTTTCAAAAATCATCCAGATCCAAAACCAAAACACGAAAGGGTGGTTTTGGCAAAACCAATCCAGATCCAAAACACAAGTATGGAACCAGAACCAAAACCAAAACACAATACATGAAGTGCCGCCGCACATCTCTATGCTAAGGCATTTTTATTAGTATGGTACAACAAAGCAAGTGTTCTACTCAACTTTATCCCAGGGGAGGTGATAAAATCAGGGGGAAGACATTGTTTAGACATCTGTCTATTAGACTATAAAAGGGGAGGTGCAACTCTGAGGGGTTATTCAGAGATAGATCCAGATCTTCGCGCAGCAAGATCTACGTCCATCTCCCCACATGCTGGGGGCTGCTCAGCTCAGGGCAATGCAGCCCAGCATGTGTATGGCGCCGGCTCACGAAGCATCTGCATTTAATTGCAGACTCATCGATTAGAGGTTGACCCCTGAAAGCATAGCCTGGCTGTGCTGGCAGGCGGACCGCTGAAATTTTTTTATCGGAGCGGCTGCGTGTGAAATCATCTAGCTGCCCCGAAAAGTGCTTGCGACATGCCCCTGTGATAGGACTTCATTAGATGAGAATATCTGGGTGTAATTCTGAGTTGATCGCAGCAGCAAGTTTGTTAGCAATTGGGCAAAACCTTGGGGGTAATTCCAAGTGATCGCAGCAGGAAATTTTTAGCAGTTGGGCAAAACCATGGGGGTAATTCCAAGTTGATCGCAGCAGGATTTTTTATAGCAATTGGGCAAAACCATGTGCACTGCAGGGGGGCAGAGAGAGTTAGATTTGGGTCGGTTATTTTATTTCTGTGCAGGGTAAATACTGGCTGCTTTATTTTTACACTGCAAATTAGATTGCAGATTGAACACACCACACCCAAATCTAACTCTCTCTGCACATGTTATATC
This sequence comes from Pseudophryne corroboree, assembly GCF_028390025.1. Classification (NCBI taxonomy): domain Eukaryota; kingdom Metazoa; phylum Chordata; class Amphibia; order Anura; family Myobatrachidae; genus Pseudophryne; species Pseudophryne corroboree. Next base: position 177,632,959 of record NC_086454.1, on the reverse strand, counting down.
TGCCCCCCCTGCAGTGCACATGGTTTTGCCCAACTGCTAAAAAGTTTCCTGTAGCGACCAACTTGGAATTACCCCCATATGCACTGCAGGGGGGGGGCAGATATAACATTTGCAGAGAGAGTTCGATTTGGGTGGGTTATTTTGTTTCTGTGCAGGGTAAATACTGGCTGCTTTATTTTTACACTGCAATTTAGATTGCAGAGTGAACTCACCCCACCCAAATCTATCTCTCTCTGCACATGTTATATCTGCCCCCCTTGCAGTGCACATGGTTTTTCCCAACTGCTAAAAAAATTCCTGCTGCGATCAACTTGGAATTACCCCCCATGTGCACTGCAGAGGGGGCAGATATAACGTGCAGAGAGAGTTAGATTTGGGTGGGTTATTTTGTTTTTGTGCAGGGTAAATTCTGGCTGCTTTATTTTTACACTGCAATTAAGATTTCAGTTTGAATACAACCCACCCAAATCTAACTCTCTCTGCACATGTTATATCTGCCCCTCCTGCAGTGCACATGGGAGGTCATTCCGAGTCGTTCGCTTGGAAAATTTCTTCGCATCGCAGCGTTTTTCCGCTTAGTGCGCATGCGCAATGTCCGCACTGCGACTGCGCCAAGTAAATTTGCTATGAAGTTTGGATTTTTACTCACCGCTTTTTCTTCGCTCAGGCGATCGTAGTGTGATTGACAGGAAATGGGTGTTACTGGGCGGAAACTGGCCGTTTTATGGGCGTGTGGGAAAAAACGCTACCGTTTCCGGAAAAAACGCGGGAGTGGCTGGAGAAACGGAGGAGTGTCTGGGCGAACGCTGGGTGTGTTTGTGACGTCAAACCAGGAACGACAAGCACTGAACTGATCGCAGATGCCGAGTAAGTCTGAAGCTACTCTGAAACTGCTACGAGATGTGTAATCGCAATATTGCGAATCTTTCGTTCGCAATTTTAAGAAGCTAAGATTCACTCCCGGTAGGCGGCGGCTTAGCGTGTGCAATACTGCTAAAATCGCCTTGCGAGCGAACAACTCGGAATGAGGGCAATGGTTTGCCCAACTGCTAACAAAGTTGCTGCTGCGATCAACTCAGAATTAGGCCCTCTGAATGCATCTTAAGGAGGAGTGAGGAAAAGCAGGGTGGTATAGGCTGGATTTAGGAGCATATAGCTAGTAATTTTTCCATCATATTTATCTGATATAAATATTGAAGGGTTGGGTCATGGCAAAAATAGCCAAATTATTGCAAGGAAACGCACTTTCAATCACAACAGATTCTTGTGTTTATATACAGACACTTATATGCAGTATATTATAGGGGTGTGGTATTGAAAGTCGACAGTAACTCGGTCAACAATGTCTAGGTCGACCACTATTGGTCGACAGTAACTAGGTCGACAGGGTGTCTAGGTCGACAGGATCTTTAGGTCGACATGTTCTAGGTCGACAGGTCAAAAGGTTGACATGAGTTTTTAATGTTATTTTGGTGTCGTTTTCTTCGTAGAGTGACCGGGAACCCCAATTAGTGCACCGCGTCCCCTCGCATGGTGCCTGCGCTCCGCTACCGCTTCGCTCGGCACAGATTACCGTTCCAATCGTAGTCCACGTGGATCGTTAAGTATGAAAAGGTTAAAATAAGAAAAAAAATTGTGAAAAACTCATGTCGACCTTTTGACCTGTCGACCTAGAACATGTCGACCTAAAGACCCTGTCGACCTAGACACCCTGTCGACCTAGTTATTGTCGATCAATAGTGGTCGACCTAGACATTGTCGACCTAGTTACTGTCGACTTTTAGTCCGGATCCCATATTATAGTTAGCACTGATAACAAAGGTCTTTTTTCCTAGTGTTCATAATCAGGGCCGGTACTAGAACTTGTGGTGCCCCAAACCCCCCCCCCCCCCCCCTCCGACAGGGAAGATAGGGTTAGTGTGCGCCAAAGGCGCGTGTAAATAAATAGGGGCGTGGCTTCATAGGAAGGGCCGTGGCCACAGAATAGTACCAATTCAAATGACACCGCACAGTAGTGTCCATCAGTCACATTACACTACACAGCAGTCTCCATCGGTCCCCCCTTATACCATGTTAGAGCCCCTTCCACACATTATACCACAGTACAGCAGAGCCTCTATACACGTTATGCCAGGTAGCCCCTTGCACACATTGCACCAGGTAGCTCCTTATACACATTGCACCAGGTAGACCCTTATACACATTGTACTTATTAAGTGCCCCCTATGCAAAGCCCTCATTAGTAGTGCCCCCAGTAGTATTACCCCAGTGTAGTTATGCCCCCGTATAGATATGCCCCTGTGTAGATATACCCCCTGTAGTTATGCCCCCTGTAGATATGACCCCTATAGAGATGCCCCCAGTAGAGATGTCCCTTGTAGAGCTGCCCCAGTAGAGATGCCCCCTATAGTGATGCCCCCAGTAGAGCTGCCCCCTATAGTGATGTCCCAGTAGAGCTGCCCCCTATAGTGATGCCCCCTGTAGAGATGCCCCTGTAGTGATGGCCCCAGTAGAGATGCCCTCTGTAGTAATGCCCCCAGTAGAGATGCCCCCTGTAGTGATGCCCCCTGTAGAGATGCCCCCTGTAGTGGTGCCCCCAGTGGAGATGCCCCCTAGTAGCGCCGCTCACACACACAAAAAAAAAACCACAATACTCACCAGCCCCGCTCCCGCTTCCGGCCCGAAGCTGCCCTCTGTGTGGCACCCGCTCCTCGGATCTATGGGAGAGACGTCATGATGTCTCTCCCATAGCGCAGCACAGACGCACACTGCCTGAGCCGGAAGCCGGAGCTCAGGAGTGAGCTACGGCCTCTGGCGTCTGCCGCTGAGTGGAAGGTGCCGGCTGCAGCGAGCGCCCACACAGTCCATATACCTGCTGCAGCCGGGATGCGGATGCAAGTAGGCCGAGGGTGCCTGTGGGGTGACTGTGGCCATGCCCTTAGGCCGCAGAGCCCTGGGCACCTGACCAACTTGCCATGTCTAGAACAGCTCCTGTTTATAATATAACTAGGTGATTCATCGCGCCCTACGGGCGCTCTTCACACCGTCGTTAGGGGCTACGCCCCGTTAACCCCTGCACGCCTTTGAACATACGCAGGCCGGTAGATAACAGAACCAGAAATGCAGGGCAGTATAGAGGGCATACAGAAATGGGTTCCGGTTGAGAAAAGGTAGACAGGTGTAGGGGGGGAGAAAGGGAATGTACAGAAAAACGCTGTGCGATGGGTAAAGGATAGGGAGAGGCAGGGTGGTAGGGAGAGGATAAAAGAGAGGGAAGGTGTTAGACAGAAAATAGCGTTGCAAGAGGCTACGACCTGTTAACCCCTGCACGGGCTTCAGCTTCGCTATAATTGATATTATATAGAGTATTACCTTCGCAAAAGTTTATGCTATTGGGTAAATATTGCAAGGGGGAAGGGCATGCAATTGTCAAAGGGACGTAGCCCTTTGTGAGGGCGTGAAGAGTGGCCGCAGGGCACAATGAATAACATAGTGTAGTATATACTGCTAGTATATGTAGCGCAGCTTATACACACAGTGGCCACAGGTATCAGAGCCGCATATACACACAATGGACACAGGTAGCTGAGCCGCTTATACACACAATAGCCACAGGTAACGGAGCCGCGTATCCACACAGTGGCCAGAGGTAGCAGGCCAGCTTATACACACAAAACTCACAGGTAGCAGAGCCGCTTATACACACAATACCCACAGGTAGCAGAGCCGCTTATACACACAGCGCCCACAGGTAGCAGCGCAGCTTATACACACAGCGCCCACAGGTAGCAGCGCAGCTTATACACACAGTGGCCACAGGTATCAGAGCCACGTATCCACACAGTGGCCAGAGATAGCAGGGCAGCTTATACACACAATACCCAATGGTAGCAGAGCCGCTTATACACACAGCGCCAACAGGCAGCAGAGCCGCTTATACACACAGTGCCCACAGGTAGCAGAGCCGCTTATACACACAGCGCCCACAGGTAGCAGAGACGCTTATACACACAGTGCCCACAGGTAACAGAGACGTTTATACACAACGTGCCCACAGGTAGCAAAGCAGTTTATATACACAATGACCACAGGTAGCAGTGTTGCTTATACACACAATGGCCCCCGGTAGCAGTGCCACTTCTACACACAATTCCCATAGGTAACAGAGGTGCTTATACACACAGTGGCCACAGCTAGCTAAGCCGCTTATACATACAATGGCCACAGGTAGCAGCACCACTTATACACACAATGGCCACTTTTAGCAGCACCGCTTATACACACAATGGCCACTGGTAGCAGTGTCACTTATACACACAATAGCCACAGGTGTCAGCACCACTTATACACACAATGATGACAGGTAGCAGTGTCATTTATACACACAATGGCCA